>NW_008795435.1:1243565-1341836 GCF_000699145.1 Aptenodytes forsteri
CACCGGAGGCCAAGAGAGGGGGCGGCTGTGCGGTGCTTAGCTGCCGGCTGGGGCTAAACCATGACAGCCAGCTTCCCTGTGATATACGGGAGAGAAAGGAAGGATGCGATCTTGGTTTATTCAGCATGTCTCCAAAAGCCTCCAAGGATGCTGGTTCTGGGATTGTTTTTTTTTGTCCCCCCTCCCCCCCTTTTTTTTTTTCTTTTTTTTGGGGGGTGCAGGGGCTAGGGATTTTAAAGAAGCACATCCACAGGGCCCTTGTGGGACAAAGGTCTTAGAGTTCCTTCTACTAGTGGGGAGAATGAAGTAGGAAGAAGTGAAATCCCACTGTATGTCATAGTTGTTGTTTTGGCCAACAGAAGAGGGAATGAATGAAAAAGTTTCAGAACAGAAAGCTGAAACTGTGACAAAGTAAATCCTCTAGCTGGGTTCATGTTCCCTGCGGATCATGTGCAGATGGGACATGCAATGTAATCATCAGCAGTCTATAAATTCATCTGCCAACATAAAATTACATGAAAATATCTCTGTTGCTCTAACATTTAAATGATGTAGCTGTGGACCAGAACTCCTATTGTGCTAGATGCTCTAACACCACAGAACATGGAGCTCCCTTCCCCCGACCCCTAAAAGCAAGCTTGTAATTTAAAAACAGTTAAGAACAGATATGTGGGAATATGAAAGAAAACAGATTCCGATATCTGTGGCAATAGCTGAAACATGGTCTTTTTGTAGATAGTTGAAGGAAGGATTTGAAAGAAGGTAATGGAGTAGCTTTGTAGATGTTTCCAGAGGAATTTTAATCAAATATAAGATCGGTATATGCTAAACCCCCCAAATCTTTGCTTTAACATCTAAAACTACACATTACAGAATGTCATCATGGCTTGATTAGATACAGATCATACAAATAGGTACTTGCCTTTGTATTGAACAGATTATACACAATGAGAGCTCTAAACATAGAATGATTTTAGGTATACACATAAAAATACCTTTTGTCAAGGTAGGCATAAGCCACTAAAGGCCTCATAAGTGAAGACAAATAGCCTGTGCCTAATGTAACCACAAGAGAAGGGGAGGGGAAAAGGTCCGAGGACAATTTCTGAGAGAAGATAAGATTGTGAACTGACAGTCCAGGAATCCTTTAGAGGTGGACTCTGAATGGATCTGAATAGGAAAGAAAATTTACAAGGGCTTCGACTGAGATCAAAATAACAAGGACTTTAATTAGAAGTGTATGAACAAAGCAAAGGAAACAAACTAGCAGAGGGATGCTAGTGATGGAAAAACAAACAAAAACTTCAAAGATTGAGGAGAATGCAGACAATCAGTTATTTTATGACTGAAGGTAAAGACACAACAGTGATGAGCCAGAAGTCAGAGAAATACTAAGTATCAGTCCAGCCTAATGACATGCATGAGAATAGCTGAATGAAACTAAACAGTGATGGAAGGCAAAGAAATGAGGCCAAGAACCTTGTATGTTCTCTATGTTCAGTATGGCCATGTGACAAGTAAAATCGTTATTTTAAATAAGTATTCTCAGTTCTCCGTTACCACTGGATTAGAGCAATGAGTTAACTTTAAAAAAAAAATTCATAATTCCACATGCAAAATTTTTCTAAGGAATAAGACTAGTAGTTTTTAGGAAGTTTGGTTTTTTTGTTGTGGGTTTGTTTTTTTTTTTTTCTGGTCTCATGGCAAGTAACCACTGTTCTTCCTCAGGTTATAGTTGTGGAGAAAAAAACTCCACAAAATATGGGGTTTTTTTGTTATGTTTTACTATGTTGCTTTACACTAACTGTTAATTAACAATCTAATAACACTGAAACAAATAACTATGAGATTGGCTTTATACCTTAGGACAGCACAAGCTTGAAGGTACACAATGACTGCCAGAAATGACAAAACAGCAGTCAGAGTACACAGACATTAAACGATACTGCAAACAAAAGGCTGTATGTAAATGCAAGAGATTGAATACATACACTTTGTACACAATTTGCATACCTCTGACATATCACATGCTAATCAAGGTGTGCACACATGCCTGCTTTTTTTTAATTTTTTTATTTTTTTTTTTTTTAATATTTTTATATAGCACCTAGCACTGGATATTTAAAGCACTGGCAAAGGCTTGACTCACTACTGCGTCGCTGCTGTTTTAAGCATAAAAGACAAGAAATCCAACAGCAGCAGCTACTCTAGGCAGAAATAATTAGGAGTGGGTTGTGTTATGCTGTACATAGCCATGGTTTTACAGCACTGTGTCAGGGCCTCTTAAGGCAACAGTACAGAATTTGATACCAAGTCAACATTCTGTTGAACACACACATCCTAAGAGCTAGGTTCAAAGCAACTATTTATTTGTACGCAAGTTTGGTGTTACATTACCCCAGCAGGGTGATTCAAAGCACTAAGGGGAGATTTTTAAGGCTCTGAATAGTGAGGGAAGAGGGACATTTATACATAGAATCCATAAAATTTCCATGCAAATTGGCAAATGCACAATAAAACACTATGCGTGAACTCCACCTAGTTGGAGCTTCAACATTCTCATGCCTTTGAGATTCAGAGAGTGGAGTTTAAGGAGAGGGCCTTAACTGAGCAGGACTCACAACATTGGTTAGAGAAGTTACAGTGTTTGCCGGAAAGTTGAAGTCTTTGATTTCTTCCTTAATGAGAGAAATTTCAAATTTGCATTTCTCAGCATAATGCCTAACCACCAACCAATAGAACCATGTAGGTGAAAACATATTCCAGTACAGCATGTTGAAGCTAAGGCTTTTGGAGACAGAAATACAAGATTGCTAAGGACACAGGAGAAAAGTGAGAAAGAGGAAGACATGAGTACTCGGCTGAAAGGAAGAGACCAGGTGACCTGGTTTCCAGGCCAATAGCGTGGGGAAACTGCAGGAGCAAGCATTCAGTAGGCTTTTACAGATGTGTGACTGCACAAAACTTCTCAGACTCTTTCTTGGACTTCTTTGAAGACATTTTACTTGAGGCAGGAAAGATGTTCTGAGCCCTACCACAAGATAGAGATAAAACCCTGGCTCTGTGACTGCAATGGCAAACCAATGATTTCAGTGAGGTTGGGATTTCACTTCCACATGCCTCCTTCACTTCAACATTGTCTCAAACAAGGCTATATTTCAATCATAATCTCCAAATCTATGACTTAGTGTCACATTCTACATTAGGACTTTAAATGCTTTCAAGGGGATCCCCATCGGTGTAGCAGAAGTAGCATGACACACAAATTATCTATATTGTATGCTGCCATCTCCTATAAAAGTCATTCTTCAATGTTGACTGTTCTTGCAAAAAAATATTCACAGTAGCCATTGCAGAGCTGTGCTAAAAAAAACAAAAAGAGAAAGATGTAACACCTTAAAGGAACCAAGTAATTAAACAAATAGTGACTACCTCTGTTTCTGTACCTTGCAAGTAGGCTGCTTCTAATCAAGGAAAAATTTACAGAAGTAGTTCTATATGTAAGGGGAACCAGATCCAGCAAAATATTCTCAATCCTCCCTTACACAGTTGTGGCTGCATATTCTGATGAGGTTCATCTCATAGCAACTCTCCAAATTCATTTATAAACAAATTAAAACGAAAGAATAAATGAAGTTATAAATTCGCCACAACTCCCCTCTTTTGCAAACTTTTACTGAGAAGAGATGGAAATGGCATTATGTGTTTTTTTTCCTGCAAAGTCCTTTGCTGCCTTGTGGTGTTGGACCAGAAGGTATCTTGGGTTCCTTAAAACATTATATTGTTGCACCTGTTAAAACCTGCTTTTCTATGTTATGCTATTGCACTGTGTTTTGTGGAGGATGCACACAGCACAAATAGTTAAAAATTACCATTTGTGCTATATTTGAGCTAAGAAAATAGCACAAATATTGTGTAGATGAATGTTATCAGTGGTAAGTTACAGACATATTTATTACCTACTTGCACTCTTACATTTTTAGATAGACGTCACTCGAGAAATGAGTAAAGGAAATTTAACCTCCTGACCTTCTAACAGTTTGTTTCAACTTCTGCTTCTGTGAGTCTGACCCCAGGTATTCTGCTCTGCTCTCAGTTGTCTACACAACTGTTCTGGTTGTATTTGAACACTTTGACTAGCTCTCGTGGTAGTACATATTTCTACACGCAGACCAACAGGGAACAATTGGCATCTGCCATAAGATTTACTTTTTTGTCCAAGATTCAGCAGGCAAGCCAAGGAAAAACTATAAATCATTTCACACAGACTAATATCTCAACTCTTTGGCAGAGAAAGCCTTTATATCTGATAAAGTGACAGGATTCCCATCAGAAGAAAACCTTATCTTGCACCAAAGGAACATAACATTTTCTTAAAGCCCCATTAACCTCATGCGAGTCCACTCACCTCTTGTCCCAAGACCATAAAATTAAAACTGACGATTATCACAGCAAGGACTTTAACATGATATCAATTGGGTTAGACATTCTAACATTATTTAGTGATAAAGGTACAGCGACCTTGAATAGCAAAACTTCAGACAGCATATATGTTTTGGGTAACTGTGAGGTGAAAAGCGTTCACAGATTAGCTATCACACAGTATTAGCTGATAATTCACCCAAAAGATTGAGAGACATTAGGGATCACAGGAGGATTTTATGAATTACAGTGACACACAAATGCCTTATCAATGTGATTGAACAATTATTGTCAATTGAGTTACAGTGTATTCAGTACCTTAGAAGAAACACTTACAAGCATTATATCTACCTTGTCATTAATTTATTTTACAATACCTAGCCTAAAATATTCTTGTTATTCACTTATTTTATAATAATTAGGATAACTTAATAATGGGATTTCCCTTCTTTAACTATTAGTTGACGTTAACTAACTTTAAAATTCTATTTTTAGTGAAAACCAGAGTCCACTGCTGTTTTTTGAGAGAACTAGCAAGATATTTGGTAAACTTTTAGGCTATGTGAAATAATTTTTTGTTTAACGTTATTCTCTCTGTTTTTCTTCAGCAACAAGATAGACCTGTACTGACAAATTAAAGTGAAACAGGAGGAACTATGAATCAAAAATCAACTCCTTGAAGATAACTGTTGGGAGTTATGCAGCTACTGGTATAATAAAAATGCAGAGGTGTTACATAAGGACTAGAATTTGATGTGCAGGCTTTTAGTCTGGTGACAAGTGCAGCAGTGCAAAGCTTGAAAGTTTTATTTCAAGATCTTGAACAAATACTAAGAATTTTAAAAATCTCCTAAAGGAAATAAGAATTATTTCATATTCAAATAAAATAAGAGCATAATTTCATTCACTTTTTGCTTTTTAAATTGAAAAGTCAGTTATACTACAATATTAATCACTACTTTAATGAAACAGAATTAACGAATGAAACAAATTAAAATCTTACATTTCCTTTTGACATTCAAGCACAAAATATTTTGACATTTAAAAAGGTAAATCTGATTTTGCTCTGAAATGGGAAGCCAGTGAAAGAATAGATTGATCAGGGAAGGTAGATTCCTCCCCACAAGATTATATATTTTGATGAAACAGAGGCTAAGGAATTTTTGACTAGCACTAGTGACAAAGTATGAAGGCCTCAGTTTGCATCTCAATGCAAGGCTTGACTTTGTAGAATAGACAGTTGGACCAAATCTTTCAAAACTTCTTGTAAACTAATCATATTGAATCATTAAGAGATAGATTAAGCTGGTTTAAAAAAAAAAAAAAAAAAATCACATTTCAGAATATAGCCACAGAAAACTGATTGATGTAAATGAGGTGAAAATTCCATAATCTACATGTGTATATTGTTGTAAGAAGGTCATACTACTCAGGAGAAAAACCCAACACATCCATTTTTCCCCCCAAATCCTCCCAAGCTACCCAAAATTAACAAGTTGTTGGTTTTTCTTTCAGTAATAGGACTGAATTTAAACACATGGAAGTTCAGCTCAAATGGAATAGATCTTCCTGCATTTGCTTGCTTGCTTACTTATGTGTACACCATAAACATAAAATATGTGTCTGAATCAAAGTTCTAGTCCTTATAATTCCGGGGTAAAAGGAGACATTTGGAACTTACTCATATTTACTAAAAAACCCCAACAAAACAACAAACCATCACACTCAAAAAACCCACACCACACCCTTTGCAACAGTCAACCTCAAGGCTAGGGAGAAAGTACAGTGCTGATGCTCATTTTGCAAAGTCCAATTGCCTCACTGAGGGATATACAAATCACCACTATCTTTCTGCAGATACAAATAGCTTAAAGAAGAATTGTTATTATGCGTTCTTTTTTGTACTTAATGTAAATAGACTGACAGGCCTGAAGATTGACAACTTGTATTGTCTTATTGGCAGGCAAAACATGGCCCATAAGTATGAATTTCACCAAGAGAGTAAGAAGTATTCACTTCCCTGTCTAGAAAAGCTACTTATTAATGCAAATCGCTATGTTCCTTCACAACGTGAGTTTGACCCTAGGTAAACAAACAAACAAACAAACAAAAGTATATTTCAAATAAGCCAATCGGCAGCTAAGTATTTTCAGTCATTATCAACCTTAGACTAAAAATTGACCTGAAAATTCAAAATCTTTGCTTCTCACTCAGTTAGACCCAGCAAATAATTTTCCATGGTTATTAGAAATGGACACCTCACTATGAAACTGCCGCTTTACCATCAACACAGCTACCACTTTTCTATAAATAACAAAGCCTGATGATTGTCACTTACTCTTTGTATGAGTCATATTTAAAGAGAGCCCTGAGGTGCTTCAGCTACCACTTCTATAAATAACAAAGCCTGATGATTGTCACTTACTCTTTGTATGAGTCATATTTAAAGAGAGCCCTGAGGTGCTTCTCAGGTAGTCTCTTTGAATCATGAATCAGAAAGGAAAAAAGGCAGCCTCTGAAATAGCACCATGCCCAGATTCTAGATACCTAGAACGTATCGTCGCCTATTTATAGTTTCAAGCTGTCGGGCAGTTTCACATAATGGAAGTCAACGGTCAAAAAGAAGTTTCTCTGCTTCAGCTATATTTGTAAAATTAAGAGAACCTGATAGTGGGAAAGCTCCATCTGTATCCATGCCACCGACACACAAATGTCCATGGAAAGGACAGGAAAGGTCAAACCTCTTCATTTCAAAATCAACTGAAAATCCACAGTCTGAGTGTAAATAGGGTATAAGAGCCAGGAGGCTCACCATGGCACAAGCCCAGGTTGGGCAGACACCAGCAAACCATGACAGACCTGAAGAGCATTTGTACCATCAGTCATTGCTGCACAGCACACCCTCAGAGCCTCGCATGCCACAGATTTTAACCTATAACTTTATATCTCATTAACAGATTCAGCTTCCAGATCTCACCTATATTTTATTTATTTTCCAGTCAGGGCTACAGTAAGGCTTTTACTCACCTCAGCAGGACCACAAGAAGTTTCCTTCCTTATGGACAGAAGAGAGAAAACAAAATGCTTTCAGACCTGACGGAGCTAGAGACAAGCAGCAATTATCTGACAGGAGGCTGACATATTCTTCACTGCTCTTGCATAAAACATTGAGCAGTGCTTCTCAGGCTCACCTCAGCTTTCTAAATTTATTTATTTATTTTCGTGCTAACTGCTTAGCAGTTTGGCAAACTGCTATTTAACAGCAAGGGCAAATGTCATCTTTTTTTCAGCATATGAAAGTACTCAGAAATAAACAACACCCTGGGAAGTCCTTTACCTTCCTTTGACCATCCTTCAGTTCTCCTTCGCTCGCAAGTCCTTCTCCCTTCACACAAAGGGCTCAGTTGTATCTCCTTGGGCCTAACTCCTCTCAGACAATCTTTCCCCCCATGAAGCAAACAAACACTACCCACGTCCTTCAGCCCTAAATAGAAGGAGTCTCTAGATTAATCTAATTAATTCACTTCCTTGGCACATCAATGCTCGTTAACCCCGGGTGCCTTCATCTGGCCTCCCAGGCCCCACACCACCATTTTTGTGGGTTGCCTTGGAGTGACCGACCCCTTTCACACATCGCTTTGAGCATCTGTTTTGCCATTCCTTAGCAGAGTTCTCTGATCTTCTCATGCTTCTTTGTCTAAAGACAGTTTTGTAGCCATTCTCTCTAGTCACTCTCCCAGAGAGGTGAGGCACAACACTGCTCTAAAATAACTGCTTCCCAGAAAGCCTTGGTCTTGCTATGATCCACCTCAGAATTACAAGCCCCAGAAGCCAGCTGGGGCTGTTACAGAATAGCACTAGTACCCTAAATCGCTAATAATCACCGAATAGCTAGTCTCAGCAAACAAATACTAACCTAGAGATTAAAAAAAAAAAAAGTATTTTTCTCCCTTTCTTACAATAATTATATCAAACCCACACATTCTTTGACTATATTACTTCTTACACTGATATTTTGAAGCACATTAAAGTCTGTGACTTTATTTGCCTTAAATAATTTTGGATATTAGCTAATCATTGTTGCTATTTACATGCAATACTACAGAGTTGATAAGTGAGGAAATGTTATAGAACATCTACTTTTGCTTCATAAACTAATACTAAGTGCTTCCTAGCTCATCAAAGTCCTAAGCATATCAGCACATTACCTGATCTAGCATGCACATACACGTACACACACCAATAAGCCTAAATCACGAGGTCTAACCCCCAGCTCTAAATAATCGTGATGATATACATACAAATATCTTGCAAGTACTGGAAACAGTAATTCTGTATGTGTGTCTGCAACAAATTCTGCTTCCACCTCCTTTTAACAGGAACTCATGCAAAGTGAGAGTGATGCTAACCAATTTCAGAAGTTAAGATTTCTTCCTGAGACGTCATGTTCTTTCCTCAGCACATTGCCCAGCTGCAACGCTCTAGTAGGGAAATGAAAAATTTGCAAATCCAGTGTCAGATATCATTCCTACATATTTGGAATTTCCATTTATATTGCAAATGTCATTAATGAGGCCTTAAAGAATGCCTCATTGTAAACAGTGGAAGGTTTACAGCTACTACTCTTCAGTCAATGTAAGAACAGTGCACCTATCACAGCTGTATGAAGATACATGCATATATTCTCTGTTTTGCTTTATACACCAATGTATAATTTCATGATGTTAATTCTGTGCATACTGAAATGAAAAAAAAAAAGGAACCCCCCCCCTGAAGTTCTCTCTCATTAAATCAAGCATTTTCCTTTCATACTATGATTTATGTACTCTAATTCTCTTCATCATCAATCAATACTTTCAACCTGAGCATGGTTTTAAATTAGTAGAGGCCATGCTAAAAAACCAAACAAACAAGATTAATAGAGAGAACGTCACTGCTACGGTACGTGCCAATATAGTAAAATGGCTGCTCCATTATATTTTGCTAAAGTGAGAATTTGATACATACTGACCAACAGATCCGATTTACCTTTTATATGTCTAGTCAAAATTGCATGTAATTGTGATTACATGAACCCATCTATCCCTCTTTATATGAAAAAGCGTGTTGTGAACAATTTGCTATCACAGACTGGCACATTTAAAATTGCATACATTATTAAATAATAGCTTATGTATAATTTTATTTGTTTTCAGAGTTACAATGTTCATGAGATAATCAGAGAGCACATTATATATTATCATTAAACACATTTTTGCCACAAAAAGTTGAGAGCATTGGTAGAAAATCCTATGTCAAGTTATGTGAAAATATTTATCACCTGTAACCATAATTTCATAAAACCAATGTACACTTTATGTAATATCATGTCAGCAAGTTCCTTCTTTTTGCAAATATCTCTTGCTCTACATTTATGTATGTTTGCAGCTAAGGAGTGCGTCAAATGCTTCTCTGTGTGTGTGTTTGCAAAGCACAGGAAAAATATTAGTTTACTCCTACAGTAACTGTAATTGTCAACACCACTGGACCCAAGAACAGGGAATTACAAGATCTTAATTTTAGCAAATAATTGCCCTCATATTTTTCTACCTAATGCTGAACATAACATTAATTGGTATTTACCTCCTAATGTTTACAGAACACAGACTGTATATTTCAAAGACATAATCCTTACCAACTATATACTGACTTTTATTTCAGTGCCTATTATATAAATTAGGACTCTGTTGAATTCTTATACTGAGGAACAAATGATAGTAACTTTATTTAAATACATGCACAGTACCGTGCACTACAGAATGATGAAATACTATTTTTTAAGGGATGAATGAAGCAATAGAAAAATAGATTTAATAAATCATTAACATTTTAAAGTCTAGGTAAAAATGGGAAATCATGCATTTCAAGCGAAGTTTTATTTTTTCCTTGTTTGTTTTTTGATGAAATCTCTGAGAACTTAAGACATGCAGAGCTGAGAAGCAGCTCACTCTGAACAAAGAACAATGTTAAGACTGCACAAAAGGTTTTGATTGAGACTGTTTATATGTAAGACTGAAAAAAGTTGCCATTCTTGGACTTCCCTTCAACATTAGACAGTGCTGTGCAAACCTCAGACAAATCCCTGTATTATGATTTCTAAGCTGTTAGGAAGTCTCTCAGAGGGCTAAGAAAGTAAAAACCTGAGCAACTGCCTCCCCAAAATTTATGACAAGAAATGTTTTGATTCCAGACAGCAGACTACAAAGGCGGAATAGATAACAGTTTATCCTTTCCTTAAGAGATTAATTTAGGGGGTGAGTAAATTATGGATGGCATAAATTTATAAATAATAATGACAACAAAATTAGGCGTAAGTTGAATATTCCAATACTTAGACTATGTGTCTATGTCTATCAACTTATGAAACAAATGAAAAGTGAGTATTTACTTGCAATTAATTTGTTTTTTCTTACCCCAACATTTGTCTGGACATTGCCAACGTAATCAAAAGAACTGTAAATTTTCAGAAGTAAGTCAGTCTACTCCAGTGAGCTTGATTAATTATGCATTAACCCATTTCTCTGAAGCATCCTTCACTAAATCTTTGGTGGGAAATGCACTTTATTAGGCATGAGCTTTGGTTATTTGTGTGCATACACGCTATACTATCAGTCAATACGCAGAATGATTTAAAGTTTGCCATATTACAGAGATGTATTGCTCATTAAAATAATTCTAGCGTTTCAACAAACAACTCTGATGGCTAGTTTTGCAAGTATTATCATCTTCACTCTTAGCACGATCTCCTTAGCCTTATAGTTTTTGCTCAAACTTGCATTGACTTCCAATCTTACAAAAACTTACATAAAAGTAATCATGATCATTTGAATACTGCAGACATTGTTAGATGTTTTCAGCAGATACAGTTACTCACATACATAGGAGTTATCAGAAGATAAAAGATTTTAATGCTTAGCTGAATAAAAATATTCTCAGGGCAGAAAGAAATGATAAACTAAAAGTACAGGTTAATGAGACCTGTAATAAACTTTACTCTGAAACAGGTCTAATTGGCTATTGATGTGAAGATGTTTGACTCAAAAGATTCTATTGAACCTATGGCATATGATCACTGCAGTAGAAAAAGACGAAATGGAAAAGAGAGAAAATCAAATTACCCATGGCATTCTCTTCCCAAATTCCACGGCAGAATTAGCCTATAGATTAGTAAATGGTAACACATGCAACAAAAAATATGCTGTATCACTTTATGTAAACATCTGCTTTCATCATGCAAAATGCCTACAAAACTGTGACAATATTTTTTTCTAATAGCATAGTTTTACATTAGCTTGGTTATGGAAACTGTTAAACCAAAATCCATGATTTTGCAAGTAGAAGATATTCTAAAATTCTTGAAAGATTTCCAGCATAAATATTCCAAAGCCCAACAAAGCTAATTGGTTTTCTAAAAACTGAACTACATAGGCTTATTCCTTGCTGTGGTTCCTTGTTCTTTTGATGATAGAAGAGAAAAGACCGGTTTTTGGAGGAGGTCCCATCAACATGGGGGCTTGGTTCTTGTGAGTAATTTTTATCTGGGGGAAGAAAGAAGAAAAACAGAGTTATCCCTTGAGCTAGTTCAATTCCAAGTATCTGAGATGCCTGAATTATCTTTATATGCGACTTCCAAACCTTCTTCATTTAATCAAAGATGAAAGGAAAATACCTGTATCTTTTATGAATGATGTTACATATGCAGTAAACCAATCTATGTGTAATCATTGTTTCCACAAATACTTTAAAATATACACATAATCAATATTAAAAATCATATGCAATAAAATACATGCCAATATGCGATCTTACTTTTTGAGTGTGGGATTTCTTGCCTGCTGTTAAATATTTTACATATCTACAAGATGAATAAGAATTTAAAAGTTGGAAAGGACATACATGCTGACAGACCAAGCTGTTGCCTGTTATTAAGGTATAAGCTGTCTTTGTATGCTTTATTTATACATCTAATCAAGCTGTACTTCTCTTTTAACACATGACACTGCTTAATTTCAAAATAAGCATTATGAACGAAAGTCAAAAGTTAATATAAAAAAAAGCTCAAAAGAAGAACTAGCATTCTAATTTGTTAATAAATTGTTAATAGAATAGACTCAAATATTGAAAAGCCTATTTAAAACACTTTGTAAGACTGCTCTAAAGCCACCCGTTTTGATTTCTTTGATATAAAACTACGAATCACCTTAAATGAGACAACCTTAAAGTAGATTATGTCTGCAATTTTCTCTAATTCAAGTCTAAATTAGAGAAGACATTTTATGAATGTATGCTATGCTCAAAGCTAATTGAAAGCAATTATCAAAGTGGCATTTTGTCTGTGACTTTAAGATACATTGTAAGATAATAAATGATTCTCATTATGTAATAAAAAGGTCACATCTTGCCTTTGGGCTAGTGACGCTAAGAGTTTTTCAAAAGCAATCCGAGACATTTTCTTTAGTGAACTACGACTAATACAAGAACCATCACTTATTAAATATCAGTTGTCACCTGCATAGTACCCACATCAGAGATGGGTATTTCTTTCAAAAAGAAACACCACCTCATTAAAAACTGGAAAATATATCTCTTAAAGTGCATAGCTGACATTTTCAAGTTAAAATGAATATCCTTCACTTGTCATTCACTAATAGTAATGAAACAAAAAATGTATGTCACGTGGAGAGGCTCATTAAAATATAGACATTTCTTGAGGTGGAAATTTACTTTACATTATAAGGAGGCAGAAACATAAAAACCTCAACAGAATGAGTGGGTTGGTTTAACTCTATTAGAGCCTTTACTTTACTCTCCAAATGCTCATTTCCATGCCACCTTAGTTCATTAGTCTCAAATTTCATACGTGACCTGTTTTTGTCAACATTGTTCATTAGTATCAAATTTAACATACGGGGTTTTTTTGGCAACCTAGATTAATTTCACATGGATAATAACTCTCGCTTTCAAAGACTGGCATCAACATATTTTCTCACAAGAAATTCTGCTTCAGGCACCACTTCAGGCAGCCAAATCTGTAGTTGGGGTAAGTTGGCGTTATTCTATTGATGTCACTTTATACCAGCTGATGATCTGGTCCTGGAAAATCGCCTCAAGGATTTTTGTAACTTTCACATGCTTCATAAGACATATTTTGGGCTCAGGAACAGTGATGACATCAATCTCATCCTGAGGATCAATACATGAAGTAATCTGCAGCTGCTGTGAGTGGATTCTTCGAAAGTCATAAGGGTTCAGCTTATTGCAAGATTTGGCCATGATGTGGCAGTAGGAATGGCCTCAGAGTTTCCTTTCAGAGGTAAATCATAGTAATTCCATCTTAAAATGAATAAAAGAGCAAAGCTCAAAAGATGGCTTTAGTATGAAGAGGTGAGGTAATCCTGAGACCCCGTACAGATTGCATGTTGGATTGGGGCTGTTCAATGCTGCTGAGGATGAATGCAATTACATATTGAGAAAATGTTTATCATTTGTAATGTTCTTTTTTGGCTTGAGCCATCTGTTTCAGAGACCATGACCTCTTCAGTATGTTGCATCCTATCAACTGAGATCAGCTAAGATGCATGAACATGATTAAGCACTCATGCGCATGGGGATGGAGTCCTACATGCATTTATCTGAGACATATTTTCAACTGTTACAAATTGGCATGATTCCAGTGGTGTAAAATATATTTTACATTCTGAAAATACAAAAATAAGTGTAAACTTAAAGTATATTTGTTTACTTATGCATGGTAGTGTCTGGTAACATTGCATTGGTTAACAATGATAACCACTGATTCCTTATTTTCCTGCTGAAAAAATAAATTAAAAAGTGTCATCTTTGGGTGATAAGAGATCAGTATGTTTGTAATACATGCTGGACCATTGCACTACCTTTCCTGAAATAGGCTAATTTTGTCTCTTTCTCAAGACTTTCAGGTGTTGCATTTCTGCCCTGGAGTCTCACTTCTGCTTCTGCTTTCATACTGGCAGCACTGCCAGAGTTGGTGCTGCGAGTTTGGGTGACAAGTGACAGTACACACTTTGAGATGGGAAGCAGCACTAAGGGTCTCAGAAAGAGAAATAGTGTTGTAGGTCAAAGCAGGACTGAACACTGAAAGTGCTGTATGGGAGACTGAAATGGACCAAAAAAAAAAAAAGAGAAAAATCTTTAATTACAAGCAACAAAGTTTTAGTTTAGTTAAAAATAAAGAAATCACTACTTATAGCTGTATATAGATTCTGTGTGCATGCACATGGAGTGTCTATAGACTAACTTTTACCATTCAGTTTCTCTTTCATTCAGCAAGCAACCTCATGTTTTTTTTAGTAGAAGCACAATTATAGAAGCTTTAAATAAGACCTTTTTTTTGTTTGTTTTTCATTTTTCCTAGGTAAATCTGTGATTTACACAGACACAAGAGAAAAAGAGATTGCTCAGACAAAAATCCCAAAAGCTCAAACCCTAACCTAACATATTTTTAAGAACTGATAATATCCTGACAAACATACTCATACAAATTACTATGGAATTCTGGAAAATAATTTTTGAGACCATTTACTCAGTTTTACTGAAAATATATAATAACTTACAGAAAATGGGAGGACATTTTAAACCTAAATTAGGGGAGTTCCTGAAGTGCTGCTGGAGAAAAAAAACCTAGGGGGAAAGTAAATAGCCACATGAATTGCTAAGATATCATGGATTTTTGTTGTAAGCCTGACACACAACATTATAGGCTAAACTCAAACTGTTGAAGCCAACGGCAAAACTCTCATTCACTAACTGAAGCCAAGATTTTATCCTATGAGTTCATGATCACAGAAATTTAAAGGGCTGGTATATCTAGTGAATAGGTTTAGCGGAAAAATACTGCATTTGCAATTTCAAAATCGCCCTTCCAGTATTAGAAAATGTGTCCAATGATGTATTCGTGGGAAGGAATGCCAGATCTAATGAAAAAAAAAAGCATAATTCTTAAAAGAAGAGATGGCAATTGCTCCCTATTTGTCGATAGCAAATTTTCTGATAAAGGAGAAGCCTGAATTTGTGATACTAAAGATATTTATAAATGAATAAACCAGACATGTATTTGTCTCAGGAGCAGGTCAGAGTTTCAAAATATGCCTTGAAGCCACTTTAATACAACGCATCCACTAAATGAAATGCAGTGAGCATCAATAATTTTAGTGTGATAACTATATCTTTTAGGTCAGTCAGTTTTGCTTTCATGTTCCTTTTTCTACAATACGTGCTGGTTACCTTTGTGTTCCTGACTTCACAGAATGCCTAAATATTTACTATTAACACAGAACATGGTGCTATAAATACAGGTACTAACTACAATGCTAAATGACAATAGAAAACTGGAAACAGAGGTAATCAGCTCTGCTTATAATATTTCAATTAATGTTAAAGAAAGAAATCCTGTATTTTTTCCATGGTCACTTTTTTCCATGCTATCAGCAGGGTTTGGATGGTGGTAGTTTTGAGGGTATGAGGGTTTTCCCACAGTCTAGATGCCCATATGCTTCTCCCTGTGCAGGAAATGGAGGGATGTGACACCTCTGTGTCACAGGAGTGCCAAATACTTTTATCCTCCTGTAGGTGATCAAGAGCTGTACTGGGTATCATGATATGAATAACACCTATAGAATGTAGGCAGTGCTAAACAAAATTAACCTGTGACTTGCATTATGTGGCATTTTGGTCAAAATCTCTTCAGATCTAGACCAGTTGTTTTAAATATAGCGTTAGGCAACACATCTTTTAAATAGATTTCTTAACAATATTATTGTGCAAAGTGCAATCAAATCTAATCAGTTTGGCATTAATTAAGCTCTAATAATATACTCTAGCCTCTCTCCTAAGTAGTGTGATCCGTTTCCCCTTCACACAGGTAGATTGGAAAACATTTCAGTGTCATCATAATTTTTAAACATACCGAGAAAATGACAGAGCTGCAAAATTAAAATAAATGATTAATGGCGTTTTTTTCATGTTTTGTACTAATAGGTATCACTGAGGTTTTAAATTAATAGAGCTGTCAAGCTCAGGGTTGTTACAGATCCAGTGCAGAACCAAAATGGAAATTATGTATTCCACAGACACCTAAAGATGACACTTTGGAATATTTTAAATTTTAATTAGTAGGTGCAATTGTTTTCCCCCCTCCTCCCTAAAACCACTGCAAATTAATTGGCAATTAGTCACAACTAATTCTTTTCGTAACAATCTGAACTGGAAAGAAAGGTGCACTACATGTTAGAGTATTTGTCTGGGGTGCAGAAAGCACACATGCAGTAAATTGCTTTGTCAATTACAAAAACTACTGTTGTGAAATTAAGAAAAAATATGCATAAGTAAACAAAACTAATTAACGTGCAGTGTACCTGTGAGCACAAAAACCAATGCCCAGCTGAAAAGAAAGTGTTAGAAACTCAGTAAATCACTCTGGCCTTGACACAGAAATGTATGCACATTGTTGCTGAAAAGGGAAAAAAATGCAGCGTTTTAGTATAACACCAAAAACTTTTTCTAGTGATTGACTTCCATTTATGGGTTCACTATGTAATAATTGTCTAATATTCTACTAAAATCAGCCACCATATCTAGGACCCAGTTCCTCTTTGCTCTAAAGAAGCAGACACAAAAGTTTAAATTCTCCCACTATAAACAACTGATAAGAAAATATTACTACATTTAGTGACATGGAAAGAAGATACTTTACAGAGAGAGTTTAGAATACAGCTGCAGCTTCTGCATGCGATCTATGGGATGTGGGAGCCAACGGATCTCCATGAAAGCAAATCTGTGACTCTTTTAGTTTTCTCACTTAGCCCTGGCTGACAGTGATTATTAGTAAAAGCTTTTCTTTGTTTTTAGTTCTTGTTTCTCTCTGGATTTAACTACAAAGGTAGGACTTCAACAGGACCTCTGTGCTCAGGCTCATCGCATCTCTAGGAACTAAAGGAAAGGCTAGAGAGAAACCATTCAGTCATTCATTCAAAACTTATTTTTAAGGTGCATTCAAATGATAGTATTTTGAAATACTATTTCTGAGTTTCATTATTAAATGGCTTACTACAAGTATTCCTAACAGTAAATAATTCTAAAAATACTATGTGTTTCAGACGTCTATGAAACTGTATTTCTGGCAATCCATTAGGTGGGCTGACTATAGATTTTCATTTTTCTTCTTTCATTTAGGCAATATTCTTGCATCCTCTATAGACATTTCTGTCTTCTACTTTTAATCTGATGTTGCTAGCAGCTTGACACTCTTTCAGATACGATGCCAACCAAGTCAGGAATAGATGAAAGAACTGAAATCACAGTTATTTCTAATAAAAATGGAATATTCTTAGGGATTTTTTCAAAACAATGCTAATAATTTATGTAGCTAAATTGAAAGATTACTTTTCTTAAAAAAAATCCTGATGGCTAAAGCTAGAAGTTTATTGAATTAACTTGAGAGTCTTTGAAGTTTCATTACTATTAATGACGTGTTTGGAGATCAGGTAAAACCATGGATATCTTTTGTGTTGCTGTATTTGTCTGGGAGAGCTCTGATAGAATTTCCTCCTCAGCTAATCAGACAAGATATTTAACATAACATTATCATCTTTCCTTCTCCCAAAGACTCCTCTATAAAAAACAGTGAAAACAATACAATTTGATGCTCAGATTCTGCATCTTACTATGCCAGAGCAGAGTGACTTTGTCAGACACTGCAGTCTGCGTGTGTTCAACACACTGAATGATTCTGGATGGCAGATCTTTAGACCAAGCCACTCACATTTTTAAGTATGCACAGGACCTACAGGAACGCATTCCTGCTCTCGTCTAGGGATGCTAGGTGCGTGTGCAATAGAAGATCATAAAAGATGTTAAAAGAAGGACAGGACAAGTTCTTTAGTACTAAAACTGATAGCAGGAATGAAAAATCACAGATCACAGCTTCCGGGGAATCACTGCATTGTCTACTCCATCCCCCAGTATCTTCTCAGAGCCCACACCGTCATTTTGGGGGAACATGATCTTTATATGTATGAGAAGGGACTGCTGTCAGCAACTCATGCTACTTGTATAAAATGTCTTTCCAGTCAGAAAGGAGAAGTAGCAAAGATAAACTTGTTGATTCCTTCAACAGGAAATAAACTTCCAAGCCTACATGTGCAGCCTGCATCCCGTACATAACAGGGACTTGATGCAGAACTTGTTTGCCTTAATATACATAACGGAACAGCAGAAGAATTTTGATCAGGTTGAAATGGATTTCTTGAAAAATCATTTGCAAAATACTCTCATTTATATCAAAATCTGAAGCAGAAACAGAAGAGGACTTCCGAGCTTAACCACTTGCACCCTAGGCCAGGGTTGATTCAATACCTGCCGATCATATGAATTTCTTTCTCACTTAGTCTCTGTAATTTTTATAGGTCAGTCCATAAAACTGCTGAACTTAGATGACACTGAAGATCCTGAGATGACGATACCAATATAAAACGTGTTATTTCAACTTTCTAAAGGACAGTTGGAGAGGGAGGGATAGCACTCTTTTTTTTAACAATAGCTTTCTGGCTAGAGCACCAAAGAATCAAAAACCTGAGGCCCAGCTACTGCGTCTAACTGGTGTACATGATCTATGCAATAGAACAAGGTGCAGGGGTCTCTCCCCTAGAACTAGTGAGATGGTATATCCAAGCAGGCCTGTACTATGTGGAGATAGTAGCTTCTGTCCTTAAAGCCATATAGCTAGTAAACTAACAAGCGCCTTCCCTCAGCAGCCCAACATGAAATAAGAGGTAGCATGGGAATGTCCCCCCATGTCTCAGTGCATGATATAGGAGCGCCAGAATCTTTGTATATGAGCCTCAGTTCCTTGTAAGAGCTAGGGAAAGAAATGTCCTAAAGGGGAAATAAAAGAGAAACCGAACTCTCATACGTTTCCTAAGGAACTAAACTCATAGATTTCTTTATCTGATCATCACACTTTTTTCCATTTAAAAACTGGTCATTAATCATTTGCTTTCAGGTAATTTTGGGAGAAAACTGCAGTTTTGCCTCTAGAGAAGACAAAAGCTCATGATTCTTTTATTGGTCTCCTCATATTTTTCTGAAATTTGAGCTCTTGCAGGTTCAAATAAGTGGCTACATAGTTGGCTACACATCAGAATTTATTTTGATTTTATGTTTTTTTTCCAGACTGGTTTTGGCTACACATCACTGAGATATCATCCTGATACTTATGCAACCAAATACATTTTGGCTTCCAAACAAAGAGCCCTCTGAAGCACACACTTAGAAATCAAATCTTAAACTTTGGTTGAGAGAAAGCTAACATCAATCTTTGTCATTGTCTCAGGAGGAATTCCTAGCTACTTTCCAGCAAACTTCAAGGAAAAACTGTATTGTAGTTAGAATTAGTGGGGAGAGGTTGGACCATACATGTTTTTTCCTTTGTAAGATGTAGAAAACAGAGCGGGGTACATGTACAATAATGCAAGGAGCAATTGCAATAAATGCATTAAGCTCCCCAGCAGAGAAATAACATTTCCTGAAAAATGAATAATATAACATAAAATAATAAGCCTATATCTAAATTCATACAGATGCAGTAGTCTAGACAAATAGTTCATGTATTTTTTTTCTCAGAGGAAATAAATACATTCAACAGCATGGTTTTCTTATGTAACACAAAGTCTATTCTCTTAACAATGGTATAGCAAAAAGGATGGGCTCCACAGAAAAGTATATGCCATTTCTATCCCCTTTAAAATGGTACTTCAACTGGACAGCGGTAATTATCAGTAATAATTTATTGTTTCCTCAAGGCAGTAATTGAAATGTAAGAACTGTCTCTTTTTCCAGGTTTGTCCTCAATTGTGCAGGCAGCTTCTGCTAGCATTATCAATCAGATAGCAGGGACTTTGCACAGAGCAAGCAATCAAGACAAAAAAAGCACATGTTATTGCCAGCATCCTTCCATAAGTTCTCTTCTGTAATCTGGCAACTGAAAAATTACATGTCTTTTTCTTGAACAAGTAACTGCCGAGTTCAGTACTGTTGCTCTACACTGAGCCATTGCTGTAGAAGAGGTAAAGATAATGATACCTCTTAACTCCAAAAGGTTTCCTGGAATAAATCTCACAAAATCCCCACTGTTCTGCCTTCACACAGTGTGTGTTCACATGGTTCTCCTCTCATTGCAGCATCTGAGCACTTACCATAGAGAATTAGAGTTTAGGCACTCTTCCCGCTGTTCAGCTGTACACCGCGGTGTATCTGGTAAACATGAACTATCACAACCCTTTTCTGTCATCCTAACGCATATATTATCAGCTGCCACGCCTGTTAGCACCTTACTGAAGGTGCTCCCTTTTAATTTTTTCAGTATTTTTTAATTCTGCTACAGACATAAAGCTCATGAAAGTGATCCAGTACCCTGGTTTGGAGAATTACTCCCATCTGTAGTGGGATTTCTTCCTTGTCACTTTACTGTTTTGTCATACTTACAAGCTGCAAGGCTACAGCAATTCATCTACTTAAAAACACAGGTCTTCTTTAGGGAAGCAAAATTAGTAAAATTGTATATTAAAACATGTTACTAAGACTATATTCAACAATAAAGAGCTTAAATTTCTTCAACATCTTCTCCAAATGCTCGGTTAACCTCTATAATTTATCGGAGAGGGATGAAAACAGAGAGTTCTTAGAGATACACCTTTCTTGTGTTGTCTGTAAACAGTTACTCAAAGAACCTCCTTTGAGCGAGCTCCTCCCTATCCCATCCTATCCTATCCTATCCTGATTGCTGTTTACCTGCCCTCACTTCGTATGTGTGAGCACTGAAAGAAGACACTACATAATTTCCTTCATTTCTCCTTTAAACAGTAAGGATTTTTTAAATATTAGTTCTATCATATAATTCAATCAGCACAGTCAAGACTTCAGCTTTAAATAAAACCTCCTTGGTATGAGCTCTCAAAAGCGCAATGGAAAATCTTCCCAAATTTTTAAAGAATAATTGGTTACTTTATACATTTTAGCATCAAAACAAACATTGGTTTTTCCTCAGCAATAGAGACTATAAACCTGATACATCATCATAAATAAATGATCACATTGGGTAAAGGGATGCTGGGACTGCACCTTTTGAGTATTTTCCAAACTTTTGAAATAAATTACTTTTTATTCCATCCTAACCTGTGGGAAAAAACAGCATGATTGAAAACTGAAAATGCAGTGGGTGTTGAACTATATAATAACAGTGTGTGAAGATGTTATCTAAGTAAATTGAGTTAATGCTGATGACAATGGTTGTCTTTTAAACCGAAAGATTCTCTTTCTATCGCTGAAGAAGTGAAAGTAAATAAATCAGTTAATGTTTCTTACTATTGTAATTTTTGTTACTTATTAAAAAAGTTCATAATTTTTTTTGTTCAGCTTTCTTCCCAGAGATAACAGTATCCTTACCGTGCAAGGAGTTTGCATCCAAGGTTCTCCATCTATCTGCATAGGCAGAGACTTGCTGGTCCTAAAGGGATATATTTCATGGTATAAGAAAAAGTAACTAGACAAAATTGATAAATATATTTATTAAGGAGGAATATATGTGATGGCACACACATATAATCCTGATTTACCCATAAGCTTCCATGTAATCTCCAGTATGACCCAACATGCTTACAAAAATAACCTAGTCACTTAGTAGGCTTAGTCTGATTTTCAACACACAAAGCAAAAACATTGCAAACGTTCACACATCTTGCTAGTAATACGCTACTCCCTCATGGGAGAACAGTCTGTAATTTGTGAAATAAAGAGTGAATTACGCAAGAACTTCAGGAATAAACCTTATTAACTGAAAAGACAAAGGAACCTCTGCTATTTTTTATAATTTAGACTGACTACTATAAAGGAAATAAGAAGTAAATTTTATCTCTATCATCACCATTTATTAGAACCGTAAAAGATGTTTTTACGCTTCTGTCTAAATCTGGGTTAGACAGAGCACGCACAGAACATGACAGTTGTACTATATTCAGAGGCTTTAACGTACCATGTTATAAATTTAAATTGTTAGTAAAGGGGCACTGATTTTAACATAAAGCTACAGCCAGCGTTCCCTGTCTAGTTTTGGATACCACATTAAGAAAAGTATAGACAAATGAGAAAGAAAAAAAAAAAAAAAAAAATCTTTTTGGATCTTTTCCAACCCTATATTTCTGCATTGTAATAGTTTGCATACAAGACTATTAGAAATAACATGGAGTAGATAAATCTGATAATGGAAAAATGAGTCAACTGAGCACTCATGTTGGTCAATGGAAATTCTGGCTTGGACGTTATTTGAAAACGACTAACAGTTCATGGGATTATCCACTGTTATCTATGGCCATAAGTGGGGGAAGGGAAGAAAGTTCAATGAGCTCTCACTTTATAGGTTTGGAAGGGCTCTGAATATTTTGCAGTTGTGGTCCTGCTGATGTGGGATTATAAAAATTATCTCTTGGTATCCAGAGAAGGTTGGAATGCTTCTGTGATCTTATTTCTCTTCCTCATTCACATGAGAGAGTACTATTGAAGTCAACATCACCCAGTCCTTGAGGAGAATCTCAAAAATATGCCAGGCACTTTGGCAAATCCTACTTATTTTCTTAAAGTTTTTATTGCTGTTCTTCTGTTTTATGCTCATTTGAGGCTTTTGGGGCTTATAATTGTATAGCTTATGATTTTATTAAGATTTTGGAAAATTCTTCACTGAGGAAGAGTTGACCATCTCTCTCTTTTCCAGTCCTTATCTAATCCAAAAGTTAGAATAATTATTTCCTCCTTGAGTCCTAATCCAAGTTTCCTCTATTGTGAATGTTCTGGTCACTTTTAGCATAGTAAATGATAAAACACAACTAAATTAGCATGCTCTACCATTAGCAGCTTACACATACCAACACATTTATTAATAGTGACTTGTCAGTGTTCAGTAAATAACAAATAAATTAAAAATGGAGCACTTTCACTTCTACAGATCAAAAAAGTGCTTTCCAAATACTAATTACATGCTACTATTGCCTGGTAAGGTATGCATTATAAATGGGTTAAAACATGTCAAAGTAATGGTAAATGACTTTTTGCTCAAAATTGCATGGAGTATATGTCAATAATAAACCCCAAGATGTTCATGCCTTACTCCTTCTGCTCCAGCTGCTTGACAATATTTCTTCATAGGATGAAATGACAGTTGAATACAACATGTGAAGACTGAATGTAAACACCCTTTTTCTAGTTTTTTGACACATTTATAGGAAGGAAGATGTGTGGGCGTAGAATATGGATGGAATAGATATATTTCATATATAAAAATGATACTTTCACAAGCAATAAGTACAGTAATTATGACTATTAAACTACCAAAGAAAGTGAACTGATAATATATGAAACTTTACTGTTTCATTACAACAGTGCAGTTGCAAATTAAAGCTGCTGATACCTGATGACAACAGATGAGCACTGAGCAAGCCGTCTTCCAGCACTTTTCAGTCCTGTGTATATCTGCCCCATCTCCATGGCTCCTTCCAGACCAACCACTTCCATAAGCTGGTCACTTAGATCTGCAAAAGTTGAAAAAACACATTTTATCTAGACAGCATTTGACAGTGGTCATCCTGACTAGCAAGAATTGTCAAAAGACCAGCTGATAATAAAAGATGTGGAGAACAGAAGTGGCAAAAACTATGATTCCTACAAAGTGATTGCAGCTTTAAGATTGGACACATCTGGGCCTGTTGTCACACCATTCTAAAATATCCCAACCAAAATGATTCTAAAGTACAATAATAATCTCAATGGTATATTTTAATACATACACACTGAACAAATAATCTTATTATATAAGAAAATAGGAGAGACTCCTTCATTTAGGTTACCTGACACTCATAGGATGAGATGATTGCCGTTTAGAAATTTATGCTGTCCATTGTTTCAACAGATATGTAAAATCTGGTAAAGGGAAAGTCAGTGCTCCAGATCCAGATCGGATTCTGTTCTATACAATCTTTTCCAGATGATATGTGCAACTCTAATTCAGCTTTTGTGTGCGTGCATTATTATAGTCTTTAATTGTGAGACCACATATTATTTTTTACATTGGGTCTTTTTGTCTCAATTAGTGCACAGATTCAATGCAAAAAGGGCAGAAAAAAGTCCTTATATCAGCAACTATTCATCTAGTTTTCCTGAACTTTGTAGTGCTTGTTTGCACCCAGTTACACATTTTTGTTTCACACTGCTTTTTGATTACATAGCATTTTGGCATTAAACTTCAAAAATATTTAAATAAATACTGTCTCTGGTAAAATAAATATTAGTTTGCTTGATTTCAAGGAGCAAGGACAAATTCTGTATAGAATTGCAGATACAAACAGAGATACAACCAGAAACCTAAGCAGTAATATAACAGTCTGGTTTGAGAAGCAACCAAGCAAGGTAATGAAATATCATCCAGAATCAACTAGGGCGTCTTGTATGAACTGTTTTCTATGTTCCTGTTTAAATACATGTTGCCAAGAGCAGATGGACAAGAAAAAGAAACACTTTTTTTTAGCTGTATATTATGTGTGTTTTATAGATTGGCTGTTAATATCCAAGTTTCCAAAAGGTACGCTATTAGGTGAAGCACAGCAATGAGCTAAAATGTAAGAGCCTCTCATCACATTGAAAAAACAAAGAAAGGAGAGCACATTACTCTTTGTATATTTTAAACCCTTCAACCTCTAATGAAGGTAGAATTTCATGCTAATTATCATATCTATGAGGCTAATCCAAAGTTTCAAAGGGAGTCTTTTCTGTTCACTTCTTTGGGCTTTGAATGAAGGTAATTAACTGAAAGAAGTACTGTGATAAGGGGGAAAAAAAAAGTGTTAAAAGCAAATAGGATTTGTGGTCTGGATTATTCTGCTTCTAACCAGAAAATCTGATACTATCCAAAGCCTTAATTTTTCTTCTTATAATTTCTTAATATTCTTTGCTATTTTCATTTTCTCATCACAGTGAAATCAGTTCCGTATAATATTAATGAAGCAAAAATAAACCCTATTCTTTCCTATTAAGGAAAAACAATAAGATGGACAAAAGATTAAAATACACAATATGATTAATTTTAACTATACATTTTTATAGTTTGCATCCCTGTAACACACGTAAACCCAATTTTGTATGTCTGGCTTTCTGCTAAATTGTTTTTCTGTTAAAATGTTTTCCTTAAGTTACTCACTTCTAAACTTAACTCAGATTTAAACAAACTCTGCTTTTCTCGATAGCCATAGGGATTTACATGGGAGAGTCCTACTCATTTGCAAAAGCTATTATATTATAAAAGCACACAGAATTTTATAGATGTACTAAATCGTTAAAATGTTTCCAGCCAAAGAAAATATCAAATTCCTATTCACTGGGTTATTAGAAAATTATTATTTTTTAAACGGGAGAATAATTAAGAACAGATTTTTATTACTGACAGCTCAGGCAACATATGCAAGATTCAGAATAGTGACATTTGCAGTGATATAATTTTGATGCATCATTTTTCAATAGCTGTGAGATTAGTGCCAGTAACAGCAGGTAACTAAGGGCCAAATCCTGCCCTTTGATCTATACCACACATCTCAAAAAATGTGGTATATTAAACATTGGGAGATGAAACTGAACAATACTCTTATCTACCAAAAAAGTGAAGCCTTTTCAAAAACTTCACATTTGCAGTGGCACATTCCCAAAGTGGGGTTATTTTAGGCCAAATATGAATATTTTTAGAATCAATCTTAAATTAGACATAACCTTCCTTCAGAAGCAGTAAAAACTAAAGCAAATGTAACATGCAATTATCGACTTAGGGTTAGTCCGCGCTCCTGCCCTTGCTAATACATTCGATGTGATGGTTTTGCATAGTCATATCCGTTTCAACAAATCCCTGAGCTGTATTGACTTTGATAACAACTCAGAGTGAGCAAAAGTGGAAAAAGGAGCGTGTATATTTTAGTCCCATTCTTCAAAGATGTTACATGGCATAGGTACACTGGTTGAATATAAAGGGTCAAGACAGCAATGAATGGATTACATTTGTTCTTAAAAGGTCCCCACCAAAGACTCTGAAAGAGACTAAGCTCTATTCAAAGAGATCAGGTCTTCCATTAAATTAAAAGTTAGGAAAGGGGAAGTCATTCTTCATTCTGGCAGTAGGTTATCACTGATTTCTCAAAAAGATCTGTGCTGGCCTCCATACTGCTCAACATATTCCCCTAAATAATCTGGAAACAGAAGTAGATAGTGAGTTACTGAGGTTTCAATGAAGTAAAGACAAAAGCCAATTATAAAAAAAGTTTTGGTATTTTACAGTACTGAGTAATGGGGCAATACAAAGGCAGAAAATTCAATACATGCAACTTAATGCCCATGAGGGGAAACAGAGCTAACTACATATATGTAGACTGTTATATGCATATATATTACATTTGAAAATAAATATGGTGTGTGTCTGTGTGTATATGTCCATATATACATGTATATTTATTTTGCTGGGCTACAATTAATACTGTCATTCAGGAATTAGGATTATGGAGTTACTGTGGCTACTTCTATGAAAATATCAGCTCAGTGCTCAATAGTGATCAAATATCATCAAATGTTATGATTGGTACATCCATACATTATGGGAGTTTGTAGTTCCGCCCCACTCAGCAATGCACAGGAAGATATAAAATAACTGGAAATGACAGAGCAACAAACACAGTAACAAATGTGGAACAGCTTTTGTATGAAAATAAATTAGACTAGGACTCTTCAGGAAGTAAGGAGATGAATAGAGGAAAGATAATATAAGCAGAGAAAATAATGAGTGTCATGGAGTAGGTGAAGACAGTACTGTAATTCAGTATTTCTCAAAATGCAAGAATTAAGGAGTTTCATAGCACTTCTAGAACAAGCAGGAAATCCTTTTTATGTAATATGTTGTTATACCATGATACCATACTAGATTTCAAAATTTCCTAAATCACAAATTGATACATATTTGGTGGGGTATCTTAATGGAAGAATCACTGTAAGTTTGCCCTCATACTTTATTTCTAATCATGCAATACAGGTTGGTGTTAGAGGTCAGATACTGAGCTACACGAACTTGTGGGTTGACTTAGTATCACTGTTCATGTTGTCTTCTTATACATCTTATAAATTGTAGACCAGAATAATGAATGCTGCTGTTCACTCAACACTTAAAACAGCTTATAATGTGGACTTTTCCATGACATGTAACCCAACTGTGCCTGAGACCTAATTCATCAAGTCACTTCTCTTAGATCCTCAAATTATATTCTCAAGTTACACAGTCGTGTGTGCATCTGTGTGTGTCTCTACCGACTATAGAGCAAAAAAAGTATCTCTTTTTAGGCATGTTGTATTTCTTCTGCGTTCTACAGATTTTATTCTAAAGAGAAAATAATTAATTGGCGACTGTACCGATAAAATTCTCCAAAGCATGCTTCACCTATTATAACCAGTTTTAGGAGGTTTAGGTTTAGGGAACTGAAGGTTAGATTTTCCAAAAGAATTTAGCAGCTAACAGCTAACAACAGCAACTACCAGATACTGAGCAGCTTTTCGATCTAACCAGGTCATTTAGTTGCCTAAATGAGAGCTGAAGTCTCATAGGTAAGCTATCATGGAGAGCATCTCAGTGCATTAGGAAAGTGTTTTTTGACTGGTGCTTTGGGGTTCTTAAGTCCGTTTGTTCTACTTTGAGCTCTGTGAAAGAGCTGAAGGCTCTGGCTTGTTTTCTATGTGAATGAGCCATTAGAGTGTGTGGGAATGTTTTCACAGCACCATGCCTCTCCTGCCCTCTTCCACAAACCAAAGTACTTCACGTGTCTCCTCACATTAGCCCGGTCAGTAAACAAAGCCAGCTCTCCCAGGGGAGCGCTGCTGTCAGCAGATGGTGACTAGCATGCAGAGGGGCATCTGACCCCTTGCACTCATTCCTGATGAGGAGATAAAGTCGCTAGGGAGAGGACTGTCCATTCCTTCCCATCAGGCAGCAGGAGAAAGAGAAGTCCAAACAAAAACTTGCACAAGTGGCAGACAAAACACTGTATGTGAATATAAGCCCTTTATAGCACTTCCCCAAGGCATGAAGAAACACACTTGTAGACTTTAAAGTTTCCCAGTGAAGAATTTACGTTATCCATTAGCTTGGCATTAGCTGAACGCTTCAATATGCAAAGTGAACACACAAGAGAAAAACACATTTGGAATTCATCTATGAAGATAAAGCAAGGAAAGCAAAACGGGGTAGGGGGTGGGAAGAAGCATGGTGTGATTAGAAATACTGATTTACATAGAGAACTTTCCCTCTGTAATGGAACTGGGTTTGATATCCAATTTATCTTTGCAATACATAAATATTGCTGTCCTGGCAAGAGATTGAATGACTCTATTATAACTTGGGGTTACTGCACTCACTCAGGCACATTTGCATAAAAACACTGTTGGTCAGTGGTAAATCTGTCTCTGGCAGCAGTTTGTCTTCGAAGAGAAGGGGCTCCATGGCTTACTAAATATAATCAAACCCTAGTAATCATCACGCTGGAAATTTTTTGGTTCCAGTTAAAATACTGGATAAGAATTTGAAAACTGGTATGATGCCAGAGGATCCTTGAAAAACTCCTGAGCTCAATGCTCTGCACCACATGAATGCTTCAGTATCTCCCTAGAACACGGCATGTATTAAATCTACAGTTACCCATTATGCAGGAATGTGGGGTCGCTTCCATATGCAGGGATAGGGACTGCTGTTGTATAAAATGCTAAAAATGTGTTTAATGTCACAGTATTCGCCCGATTTCAAATGAACGGCTTTTTCTAGATTCCCGGCTACAAGACATCAGTAAATCAAGAGCAATCTGTACATCCTGTTTTTTGTTATGCTTTGCTTTAGAGAAGCTACCTGAAGCTACCTGAGGTATATGCCTCAACGTTTATAATTGTTTATATCTGAGTTGTACCTGGAGGTCCAGATGATGTCAAGGCTCTGTTTTGTTACTGATTCACAGACATATAACAAAAGACAGCTCTTGTCTCCAAGAATTTATAATATAGACAAATAAAACAGACAAAGCATCGGGGAAAAATAATACTATTATGTCCATTTTACAAAGTGAAAATTATACACAGACAAGTTTAGGTCATGCAAAAGGTTTGTTCTCATACACAGCTGGATATATTGTGTGTAGACCTACAAGAGCCATATTATTATTTCTATCACGTAAAGTTAAGCACATGAGTTTGCAGAACTGACCTGGCCAAGATCACATGTGAAGTTTGTGGCAGACAGGAAATAAATCAGCAACTCCTGAATTTTAACCCTCTGCTTTAAAAGTCTATTTTCCCTCTTAATATTGACTTCGAGGATATATATCAAGTCCTACATCTATAGTATTTGACCCACTTTTGAGTATTTTGCATCATTGAGTTTGCTCGTGAACATTAAAAATCTCAGGTGGCTCCATACATCTATTTCATGCCAGTACTGATTCTCAGCTCAAGTCTTGACTTCATATTTTTTTCCTGTTTTTAAAACAAAACAAAACAAGCTAAGCCTGCCTCTTAGTGTGAAGAAAGGAAGATATATCTTTTTCACCCTGGTTAGAAATTCAGATACGGTGATAATAAATTAAGCAGGTATTTTATATATATAAACACACAATAAGGCACACACATTTTATACCTATGTGGACATACACACACGTGATACATACCCATATTTATGCATATGTGAGAAATTCAGTACATTTTTGCTCTACCATCTGAATTGATGATGCACTAAATAGCTTTAATGGGGTAAGAATGCAAGGATGCTATTTTTGACACTTAAAATGAATGCAATCAATAAAATCCTGTCTCTGCTGAATTCAGTGGCAAAACTCTTACTGACTTCAGTAGGGCCCAGATTTCACCCAGCATCTTGGGTCTTGCATCAGTCTAGCACAGAGACTTCATCCTTAGATGGAATCATTTAACAGATACAGCTCAGCCTACTACTGTGTAATGGATTTTTTGTGTGTATATAATAATCTCCTGACTCTCATTTCTCATTGAATGACAAGTTTCCCAAAAAAATAGGAGGGCAAACAAGGAAGAATCAGTCCTTATAATTAACTATTTTATGAAACTTTTTAAAGTGCACAGAAGGCCTTTGTAAAACTTTTCCTTAAGTGAACTTTTTTTTTCCAGCTTACCAGGGGGAAGGAGAGGAGAGTTCTTAATAGAAACGTTTTTGATTAATAGTAAAAGAAGAAAAATAAAAAAAACCCCCACAACCCACCCCAGAGCATTCAAATTAAATCACTTCCACCCAAAAACTACTCCCAAATACCAATGTTCAGATGTTCAACATTTGAAAAAGAGGTTTCATCTTCCAGTTTGAGAGATCATTATGGATCAGTCTTTTATTGTAAAGCTTGGCAGACAAAATGTATTTTTTTTTATAGATTTATTCTTTTAATAGTTTGAGGTACAATTGCATTGAACATGCTGCTGCACCAAAAAGCCCCCTATTATTTTAATCTGTATTCTTTTAAAAGTTATTTGTTCAAAAGGATTTCACTGTGTTACCCCCACAACCCACCCCAGAGCATTCAAATTAAATCACTTCCACCCAAAAACTACTCCCAAATACCAATGTTCAGATGTTCAACATTTGAAACAAGAGGTTTCATCTTCCAGTTTGAGAGATCATTATGGATCAGTCTTTTATGGTAAAGCTTGGCAGACAAAATGTATTTTTTTTTATAGATTTATTCTTTTAATAGTTTGAGGTACAATTGCATTGAACATGCTGCTGCACCAAAAAGCCCCCTATTATTTTAATCTGTATTCTTTTAAAAGTTATTTGTTCAAAAGGATTTCACTGTGTTACTCTTATACCCCCTTCATCCAACAGAACAAAAGCCGTTCTATGAAAGGAGTCTAAACTTGGACAAACCGTAAAAAAAAAAAGCAAAGTTCCTCTCTGTTTTTATCAAATTTGATTGCTGCAGCTGTTCCCAGTTTCTGTATTTTAAAAATAGCCTTATTCAGTGCCTTGTTGGCTAAAGGCCAGAGTACCATTAGAACATGCTGTACGGAAAACCTCTATTCAGTTACAGATACAGAAATATATTTAAGATCAGTGGGGGTCATCTGCAGCAAACACTTGTATGGGGGAAAATGGAATTTTAATGTGCTTGGACTGCTCACCACTTTTAACAGATATTTAAGAACTTCAAACCGGATATCTTTCTATTTGTATTGGTACTATCATATTACTGAGCATCAGGTACAATACAATATGAACAAGTCAAGATCATTTCAACTAACAGAAATAGATCTAATTCTCAAATTACTCCTTAGTAGTTCTGGCATTCACTTTAAATGGCTCCTAGTAATATTGGATATTTGATTAGCCTATAAAAATGCCACAGCCTAGAAAAGAAAAATACAGTAATATTGATGGAAATGTAGAAATCTGATCAATTAAAACCAGCTTTGATTTGTACATTTCTAAGAGGACTAGCACTAACAGGGGATAAATGTTCCCTTTCTGCAGGGTAGCAAACTCTAATAATGGCATTATCGCTATATTTATCCACCAAAAAGGTTTTTAGTTATCCGCCAGAAAGAAATCTTCATTCCATTTACATGAGTATTAAAACTCTTTTTGATTAAAGTGGTAGTGATTTTGGTCCAGGAGCTCAGAAACCTCCCAAAGATGATCTTCATTTCTCTTTCTCTTCACGAGGACCAATTCCATTTGCTTCCTCTACCATGCTAGTATTCCATGGTGTTTGGAGACCACAGTAGGCAGAACAGATACTGGTTTGAACAGCAGCAATTTTTAGTTATTAACCAAGAGCCTAACCCCAGGAAAGTATTCTGAAAATCAACGAGATGTATCATAGATCACTTTTAGCCATTTCTGATGGTCTAGAATGCCTGCATTAAAGTATTCGAGGTTATGTATTTCTACTGCAGCTGGGGGAGGAGTCTTCAGCATGGCAGAGATATCCAAGGTCGTTATTTGGATAGGTACTAACAGGAAAGAAAACACAGCAGTGATGACATCAATATAGTCTATATGAGCTTGCTGAGTCTCCAAGCTGGTTGGCCTCCTAAGTTTCTGTGCCCTCACTCTCTCAGTACCTGGGTTAATTTAATTAAATAAATGCTACAATCACACTTTGGATTCCAGTTTCAATTACAAACGTTCACACCTTCTCTTTGTACAGAAGGAGCATCAGGCAATTGAATGAAGTCAAATCCAGTGAACTCTGGGGCAGGTATTTGTATCATCTAAGTAAATCAGACAATCTTCCTACACTTCCTGCAGCCAGTGAGGGTAAGGAAGCTTTGATTTAGTTCCCCACTAAACTAAATGTGTTTGGTGTTGTCCGAGGTGGCCTAGGATTTCCAGGACATTCACAAAGGACTAACAAGCCTGACACAGGAGCAACAGAAGAAGCAGATGAAAGGATGGTATCTTGAGAGGAACTCTAATGGTGTTAGGAACTTATATATGGAGAGCTGAAGAAAGCTCAGAGTTTTCTCCAGGCAGTGATTCAGAGGAAGAGTCTAAGAAGTCTGGTTTTCTGGAGTAGCATGTTTTTCTCTCTGTTATCACCAAGAGGAATCTTGGGAGACAAGCTAGCGTGCTTGGTCAACTTAGCAGTGTGTCTAAAGCTAACTTTCTGCTAAATCTACCACCCCAACATTACCACGTGTGTTGGCTCCTTTGTGGAGGCTAAGGCCTGCAGAAGTGATACATCCTCTACTTACTCATTGTTTGATGGGACACAAGTGTACTTGCTACCTCCAGGACTAAGCTCCAAGTATGCGAGCAGATTTTCCCAATGCTTACTTTCCTTGAATTTGTTCTGTTCTCATAATTTGCCATTGTGGGTTTTGGTCTCTGCTATCTAACCTAGTTACAAACAAGCAATTGCAGATATTTTTCTTCCTATCTGAACTACACGCATTGTTAAAAATTCAGTATTTTTTGTGCTATTAGTGGTTTACAAGAAGATAGTTCTGGGATATGCAGAAACATTTGTTACTGGAGAAACCAAAGGGGAAAGTTACCTCTAATAGTGCTGCAAGAAAAAGAAATGTCTGCTTTGATGTGCTTTACATGGAAAGACATTTCAAAGGATCACAAAGAAAGCAAAAATAAATTTCTTATTATACCTTTCAATATTTTAAGTATTGACTGACATCAAACCACTTTTCAATAGCTTTTCTCAACAGTTATTTACAAGACACATCAGAAAAGGTATTTCCATAACCATGATCAAGACAACTACAGAACAGTTCCAAATTTATTCTCAAGGACAAAAAGACCAGAGTCAGCTACAAGTATCACAGTAGTGAGTAATAACTCAAGTTATTTTTAGTGCTCTGGTCCTGAACAGTATCAAACAGAAAAAACAAACTTTATTTCATTCCAAACAAGAAAAGACAACTTACAAACAAAACTGGATCTAGCTAGAATTTATTTGGTTATGATGTGCTGCCACAAGTTGAAAGCCACAATCTTTTACTAAAAAATTATCTGAACGCACACTGTTCAGCTAAAATACCACTCACGATGTTTCAGGTATCGAAGAAATACAGAAGCAAAGTCCTTGCCCAGAGCTAACTCATCCTGAGATCCTGAGCTGAAAATCTATACTGAAATGTGGAGCCTTACTGAATTTATCTTTAGAGAGATTTGACATGGTAAAAAAAATATATCCTCATGGAGTTTAATGCAAAATAGGAGACAGAAAACTAAGGGAATGATTCTCATCTTATTTTCATTCTCATTTTTCACTCTCATTTTTATTCTGAATGATGGAGAGCAAGACAAAGGGCATAAGAAACAGATAAAGAGATCAGACTTGTATGAATACATGTGCATTTTAGTTGTTTTCAGACTGGACTATGCTAAACCCGAATATGGCAATCCTACTCTGAATAGTACTCATCACATCTGGAGTGTGTGTGAGTGATCTTTCTTCCTGAAAGAAGTTCTGCCATAATTCCTGACCAGCTATGTTCAGACAGTTCCAGAGGGTGGACAAGCCTCCTGGTTATTTACTGGCATTGTGATAGGGTGGCACTTCAGGAAAGGTTTTTTACTTTCCAACTTCACTAATTCATCTTCATTTATGTATCTTTGTTTAAATTCCTTTTCTAGGCATTGGGGCCAAAACTGAAATAGTACATATATAGGATTACTCTTTTTCAGTTCAGACACATGAACTTGAGAAGGTCCTGGGGTTAATTTAGTGCGTGGGATTCTAGATGGGCCATGATGGGACATGCTGTTGTGTTGTTTATGTTGTTAGTTCTATTGTATGTGCTATTTGCACAATATATGCCATATATTGTTTGCCAATACTTGTAGGGAGAGTTAATATCCTTCATCATGCCAACTGATACAGAGGGAAAAGACACCTTTCAGGCTGACAAGTCCTGCCTCCAGTCCAAAACAGACGGAGCAAACCTCAAATTGAATTCGAGTTTGGAGCAATCATTCTGGGTTTGTTTTCATTTTACTAATCAATGACACACTGGAAAGTGAGGGTGGGAGGGTTGCTTTTTGGTTACATATGGAAATTAATCTGGAAGGACAGAAGATTGTTCATTAATATTTTGGAATTTTCACCTTCCAGGTTACTTTAAACAAATGGCTATGAGACAAACTTTTAAAGGACCTTAATTTTGGTGTCTGCCTAACAAGTCATTTAAGCATGGGTATTCAGTGATATCAAATGGACTCCATGCATGTTTCAAGCATGACTGTTAAGTGCTCTGTTTATTCAGGCCTATCTCTATGGCAACTACTTTATAGTACATGATTTCAGAATGCTAATTATAAAGCAATATAAATAAGGTTGTGTACAACAAACAGGTTTGCATTTACATATTTGAGGCGTCTGAAAATTCAGCCTTACTTGTATAATATAATGTGTGATTGATTTTGAAAAATATTTTTCATCGTTGTAGTTCATGCATGGTAATAGTAGCTGAATTTTCTTTTCCATAACACTACTTTGCACTAGGATCAGCAGCACAAGGGGACTGCAATATACTATGGGAATTAAAGAAAGTAGAAGATGCAGGTGCACTAATAAATGGGTGGCCTTTGGATTACAGTATTTATGTGTGCTATGCCGAGTTAAACAGAAACCTAAATGTTACACATAAGTAGTGGTACAACAAGAACATCTGTGTTGGGGGACTGAACTGGCATGGCTAACACCTCCAGTGCCAGGTGCAAAGGAAATTTCAGTACAGCTTGAGTAATTTTGACTGCTAGCATCTGTATATATTGGATTATCTCTGCTCTTCCCTCCATGTTCCACTAGAATATTTGTATTATACATCTGGCTTTAGATTCTAGCATAGCGAAAGACAGGTTGTAATCCTTCCATTCCTGGATCTTAGCCTCATTTTTTTTTTTATTTGGTCTTGCTTTCCATAGAAGCATAAGGCCAGAGTTACTAGTATTTTCTAAATGTATGGTTAAAGAAAATGAGCATTTTTCCCTGGGAAAGAAAGAAACATTAAAAGGAAGAATCGTACCTTTGATCTATGTAAAGCTGATCAAAATGCCTGTAGAGAAAACTTTTCTTCTCTAAGATACTAAAGGTGGACTAAAACTTCACATTTCTCTGAGAATGTCCCCTCTTCTGAGAAATTCTAGATTTTCATGTAAAGTCACTTTTTAAAAATCAACCTTCAAAATAAAATGAAAATTTTCAGTTCAAGCTCAAGTGACATACCTGATTTATAGAAATATTGATGATATTTGGCAGAAGACTTAAAATACTTGAAAGAACAAGACAGCTGGCTGAAATGATTGCTAAAACCAGTCACTCGTTATGTACTCATTGAAGTCCAATCCTAATAATCTTTGAAATATGTGAAATTCCGGCAGAATCCATTGAGACCATGATCTACTGTATTAAGTGGCTCAGGCTCAATCTTATATTTCTTAATTAGGCAAAGATTTTAGGAATCAATTGTTGTATAAAGCTGAAAACTTACAAAAACTACCAGTGATCATGTTAGTTCAGGTGGAAGTCAATGGCCTGATCACCATTACCATGCATCAACGAAAGCTGCAGCTGTTCCCAAGAAAGGACTGGGAAGAGAAGGAAAAAAAAAACAAAACCAACAAACAACAACAACAAAAAACCAAACCAGAAATATGGAAATATAAGAATAGTGCTTGTATTCTGGCATAACAAAATCTACTCACGTTGGTGCACTGTTAACGTGTCTGAACCACAGCTCTCCATGTTTTATTTGTCCAGCACTTTTAACAAGACCTACATTTCTATTCAAGACAGGAAAAAAATGTCATCAATAGTACAACTGGACATATTGAGCTTTGAAGGAATTTCTTCAGAAATGTTTGTGGAAAACTATTTCTTTCTCTTGGCAATTTCAAATCACCTCCTTCCATCCCCAGCCACTGATTAAACCTCTTGAATATGTCTAATGAATAATTTAAAAAAGGAAAGGACAAATTATTTTAAGTCTACACTTCTCTGGGAATTGGGAGTTTGTTTCACCACATTGTAAATTATCTTTGCTAACTTCTAACAAGGTGCGACAAAAATGCAATAAATACAAATAAATCCACAGGGAAGAGACTCAAAAAACATTACAAAAGCCTGATTTTAGCAAAAAAAAAGCTATAACAAATTTGCAATCCCTAGTTACTCATCTTTTCTTGTTACTTCAGTTCTAATGCCAAATTCCTTCATTATTTTTTGACCTGATATGAAACACCATCTGGCAAAAGCATGTTGCAATTCTACATAAATGAAATAATTGGATGTTTGCTTTAAAATCTATTTCATAAATAAGTATTATTATACATTAGCAAAACTTATTTCATTCCATTTCTGGGCTGTATTGCTGAGCTATGACTTTTTGTGTGCCTACAGGACCTGGGATTCCCAGGCAGTCTTGCATCTAGTGCTAGGCAGTCATGAGCCTGATGAGCTTCCACAGTCATACAGTATCAGATGCATATGCCCATATGTTTCATTTGTATTTATTGTATGCATTATTATTATTATTGCTACTACTGTTAGACAAGGGTAGTGCCACAGACTCATCAGAATCACTGCCCTGTAGGAAGAGATCACAGCCTAAGGGTCCTGACAGATCTGCGGCAACAGATTACAAACCATACGGCTGACGTGGTTATCTTATAATAGGCCAAATGGCTGTGGTTATTCAGGAGCCATTTCAAAAGCGGATCAGGTGTCCCTGTCATGAGATATCTCAATCACACTTCAAAACATCTTTAGAATAATTTTGGCCAGCCAATTACTTCCAATCTACTACCGCAAAGCTGTCAAGGTCTGAGAACATCCTATTGCTGGAGTCCTACGGATGGACTTTTGTGTCCGCACAGTCTCATTTGCTAGTCTGGGGGATCTTCTGCAGTGTGCACACCTCCCGAGGCATACATCACGGGAGGAATCAGGCCAGAAGCGACAAAGTCGTCATTGATTAATTGGATACATGTTACAACGTTGCTCCTTGACAAGTTATGACAAGCGTGGAGTAATAGTGAAAAACAAAATATTTGCTAGTGATGAAAAGCGGTATACAAAACAGCAGTTGGTCGTGAGCAAACATTTTGCAGCTATAAAGACCCAGCTGCTTTGGCTGACTAAAATGAAAAGGAACAATGCTTTAGGGGTTGTGAAAGAAGATCTCGCAACTGATGGATTATATGGAAAAAAAGACTTCCTTATAAAGCATGAATACTCAGAGTCCTCTTTTCATCCGTCTATAATATATCTAATTTCTTTGAGTCATGAGTCCTAGGTAAGTGTGCCATGCACTAAATGAAAACCTGTTCATAGACTTTGAAACCAGTTTATTCTGTATGCCTGTTTTTGTCTTTCATTAAATATTCATTTATTGATATTAGGCTTATGAAAAATTTAGCACAATTTTAATCCTCCCCTATATGAATAGGAGAAATTAAAGGAAAAGGGAGTTCATCCAGGTTTATAGGTACGTGTGATACAGCTTGTGATATTTCCAGAAAATGACAACAATATCAGGAATCAATGAAAAAAAAAGTCTTGTGCATCACCTAAATATTTAACTACAATATCAGCTTATGTTAATCATATTTCAAGAGTTGGGTTGAACATGCTGTAATTGTGCCATCAACCCACATGAATCAAAGCTTTATTTAATAACTGTAAAAGCTGCCATTTGCTACTTTTAAAATATCTCATTTCTCACGGCCTTTACTTGATAATGGTCACTAGAGTTACAAAATGCTAAAAATATCAATGTTATTGAAAATCTTATTTGAGTTCTTACTGCAGAAGCTGAAACATCTGTAACAGTGTATGGCAGTTATCAGCTTCTTACACTTTCTGGCAATGTTCAGTTAAAAAGGCTTTAAAAAGTGCAAGTAAAAACATTAGTGTTTTGACTACTTGTAAGAAACTGTTTCGTATACAATTAATATAAAGGGAACTGCCAAGTCAATCTGAGCTTAAAATTCAGGGGTTTGTGTTATTTTGATTTTATTTATTTTTGAATTTGTAAAAAAACAGAAACAAACCCCCAAGCTGTTGCAAAACCTAATACCAATTGAATATTCCAGGTATTTTATTTTAATTAAAATAGAAACATATTGTTAAATTCAACAGATACACAAAATAATAAACAAGCAAGAGCAGAAACATCCCTATACAGTTAATATCTGTAAAACCCAACTAAGATTCCTCATCCTGATTTATGCAAGGAACAGTCAAACAAAACCAAACTCTAAGAACAAGTGTTCTCTCAATAGCAAGCATAGAGAAAGTTCAACAAAAGTTTGACTCAACTCGTATTCAGATATAATGAGAACTGGACCCAGTCCTAAATCTGTTGAATAAATGGAAAAGTATCCTCTCAGAGTAAAATAAAATTAATCAATGCTATTTTGGTTATAGCATGAAAAACAATAAAACAAAAACAAAGAGGAAGATAAAAGGAGAGCAGTGAGGGAAAACAGAGTTAATTGCTAAGACTTGAGATATTTTTTTCCATCATATGTTTTCTTCCAAAATATCCTGGAATATGACATTGCCAATGCTAATTCCCAGTGCTTAAACAGTTCTTTATATCATCAAAGCACAGTATACACACTGAAGTTCATGGCACTTACCATGGAAAATACAATGTACAACACTATACGAGTCCAGAAAACTGTGGTCTTCACAAGAGGACTGAATTAAGGTTAGACTGTCTGAATACTGGCATTTGCTGTGTTTTGAGTTCTAACTGTAGCCTTAAGATTGTTCTTTTAACTTACTTTTTATGGTCAGTGTACATAAAACACTTCATAAAGTAAATTTACAGAATTTTCCACATGCATATACAATAAACATTTTATATAAATTTTATGTTTATCTAATCCTACTACTTGTCATTTCTTTTCAATTACATTTTTAATCTTTTAATTGGCAAAAGCTGTTGGTTAAAAATTTAATTAAAGCTTTATCAAACTGAAATTACTTTTTTGCTTAGCCCCCATCACACAGATTTTTCTTGCTGCAACACTTCAGCTGTAAAGGCTAAGACAAAGACTGCCTATTGTTTTCCCCGTTTCACGAAATAAGACCATATTTTGAGGTTGTATCATAGGAATCATGACTACTGCTAATAATATGAAGTATAGATCTTTATTTGGGATCTGCTCCAAAGCCTGCCAATTCTGTGGGAATAAAATAACCACCATGTGTTTGGTATCTTAACTTCCTAAATGGATGTAATATCAGATGAGTTGTGTAGAAATTATCACTTAAAGACTTTCATTTTATTTTTATCTAAATATTAATTGCAGAGTGACAAAGACACAGAGAGAAAAGTCAGGGGTTTTGAATTCCATATAACTGCTATGTAACTTCAGGAAAGCCACCATATCCCATTTACAGCCCTGGTCCAATTGTACCTATTGAATTAATAGAACTGTTGAGAGTTGCTATAGGTTTGGTTTCTTCTGGATCTCATGGGAATGGGGAAACCTTAAATTTATATACATTCCCACAAAATTTTCCAATAGCTCTGGTTTCACACATGAAACCAATGATCAGCTGTGATCATCAACGAAGCACTGAGCAGACTGCGAGCTCTCCAGGGCATGGATTGCTTTTTTTGTTTGTGCAGTACTCTGTTCCCTGTAACTCCGCTATCTGATTAGGCTCCTTAGGAGGTACTGGAATATACATAAATAATAAGCAAGAGGAGACAATTAAGAAAAATAATAATTGCCACTATTAATCCAAGAGATTAAGATGTAAACTGCACACTTTGTATTGCACTGCTGACTCCCAAGGGAGGTTTGTCAAAGAGAACATACATGCATACACGCACTAGGCAGTATCACTGAACAGTGCTCCCTCCCCAGTTCAGCAGAAATTCCACCCCAGTGCAGACTGATGATTTACTTTGTATTTTCCTTGGCTGGCTTGTGAAGTGTTCCTCACTTCAGCTCACTCACTCAGCCTTCTTGCAAATGCCAGCTTATTTTTCACAACTATTTTTTCCATCCATGGGGATTTTAATAGGCATGAATGAGTGAATGAGGGCAGTTATGAAGGAAATTCATAGTATGAAGGAAAACCTTGAAATTCAGTTATTAATTGGGCACCCAGGCTTCACATCTTTTTCAAGCTGACTAGTCCCTGCTCATTTGGACAATGCCAATGATGTCTTTCTAGGCTGACCATCATAAAGCCACTTCTATACAGTAGCATGGCTTTTCTCTGGGCTTGTGAGGGTGCCTGCAGCTCAATAGGACTATTCACATGAACAGATGTTACTCAATGTGAATACTGGTTGCAGAATGAAGCCTGTCCTTGCTCTTCCTCTTGCTACAAACATCAGCTGCTCAGACATCCAGGCTCTTTTTTTTTTTATGGCTCTTTGCCATACACAAAGCATGTAGATGACAACATTTGTAATTTAAAAAAAAAAATCCTCCTATCTTCCATTAGCACTTATATAAACTAATATTTATATACTCCTCCATATAGTTTCTTGTATGGATGATGATAAAAAATTAAAGTCCAGTTAGCTGTTTGGCATGATATTTTTGGTTTTCACAGATAAACAGAAACCTCTATCTGGCCATTTTAAAGTATATACTTGAATGGATATAGAAGCATGTTGGACCAACACTGAATTTTTATTTTCATACCATGCAACAAAAGGTGATAAATCTAGATTATGTTTGGCTTGATACATTTTATTTTCATCCCAACACAATTATTGTCCATACCAAATTAAATATATCATTTAGAAGTATGTAAAACAGTCTTTTAATCATTGAAAAAACCCCAAGAATTATTATTTAGACAGACACAACTGTAATATTTATCAAATTTTAATATTAAATATTTCATAATATTTCCTTATCTAACTGTCGTCCTCAGTTTTAACCAAACTGTGACTGTTACAATCTAAATTCACATTTGGTGTAAGACACTCCAACTTAAGACCTGAAATTATGAGTGTTACGCTTGCTTGTAGAAATAGATTAAATATTGTGTTTGAAAATGAACAGTAATAATAATACTTCCCATGCTTATTGCCCTCTTATTTGAAAACTGAAGGCATTTTATTTAGCATTTACTTTTAGGTGATGGCCAAAACCTATTGTTGATATTAGTATCTTTTTGACCGTTTATATTTTTAAATCTCTCCAACTTGATTCTGTGCTGAAAGCACAGCTAAGGCTCAGAAATAAGTTAGAAAAGGTATAAAAAGATCCTTTGATAATGAAAAAGAAAAATACCTGAAGAGAGCGAGCTTCACAAGTAGCAACTATACAACCAGGTTTTAAAGACCCAATCAGGTTTGTGGGGCTTGTTTTTGTTTGTGCACTCTTTCCTTTTCTGCGTTATTTAAAAGTCTTCAGTTATTTCTCTTTGTTACAAACTGTGAACCCAGTAGCCTAGGAATAAAGATCTGGGAGGAAAACTTTAAGGGAAATACATTTCAGATACAGCTAGACCAGGTGGTCCAATCTGCCAGTTTACAACTAATTGGCAAACCATTTGCTCTTCTTCAGACCCCTGGTACATCACCTGTTCTTAATGACTTGTCAGAATTATGGCGAGTGGATCCACAATTTATTCTGACAGTTCTTTAAGAACCCTTGACTGAACATCATCTGGCCCTGCTGATCTATGTATATATTTAGATTTTCTAGGTATTCTTTTACTTCCTTATCACTCATTTCAAATGATCCTCATTAAATGTTAACTCACTGTTCTTCCATGTTTTCGTACTGAAAAAGAAAACAAACCTGAACGCAGGGTGAGGAAGGAGAAGAAGAAAAAAATCCCTGCAAACCCCTCAAAAACCTTGATGAATATTTCCAAAAACCTGCAAGTTCCCTGCTTCTTCTTCTTGGTTAGTACCAAAACATGCTAAATCAATGCAGATGCATGGATATGTCATCTAACAGAGAAAAGTGAGTATTCTTGTTTAGCAGGTACAGCCACGCTTGCCAACAAATGAGGGAATTTGGAGCACTCACTATCCACTTCCTTCTCCTTCCATGCCCACAAATTACACTCAAGGGAAATAATCTGGAAATAGTACTGATAGTTTCTTAAGTACCAGACATACAACTTTAGCCATAATTTACACAACAAAAAAACAGGGTAAGAAGATTCAGAATGACCAACCAACTTCTCCCAACCCAAACCCTTAATAACAATGACCATTTCCTATTGTAAAGCATGCACTACCTTTTTTTATAGTCTACTATTTATGTCAGATTTCTTACATCACTGTCTTTCGCTTCCTCTGGAAAGTGCCAGTATTTTCTGGCCTAGTATATTCTGTTAGCAAAATTAATAACATATACTTACTGGTCTTTTCCTTTTTTTCTTATTTCATATTAATTCCTTCATTCTCTTAGCTTACGGAGAACCACGCTGGTACTCCTAGTACCAGAACTGCCATCTGCTGTGCCTTTATTATTGTATCATTCATTCTATGCCGTCTTCCATGTCCTGTCACCTCTTACTAACACTGCTTACTGGATCCTGGCACACAGATTCTTTTAATGTCACAGTATCTTCTTTTAAAATGCAGTATATTTTGTTTTTGTTTAAACTTAACTGGTTTATTCACTATTACAACAGATTGTGATCCACTGCATCTAAATTCTAGCACCTTGTTCAGGGGCGCTGGAGGAAGAAGGAGCTGAGGAGCTGAGCATATCCAATCCTTCTACAAACACACACCTAAGTTCCCTGTCTCATCAACAGAGAGAGATCTACTTCAATTAAATCTCAAGAAGATGACCAAGTTAGGTCGGTCTCTCTCTTCATTGGCTGCACAGGGAAGTAGCAAGTGTCAAACAGTCCCTTCCACTTAGGATCTGATCCTTCCAGCCACATTACAAGGTGGGCACTGGTGGATCAAGGTAGCCTTTTATTAGGAAAGAGAATTATAGCCACAGCAGCAGTACTTACTGATTAGCTCCTGGTACTAGGTGATACCCTCGGGGTTTAAACCATACAGAAGAGCACCTACCAGTTTCCACAGCATGTTGGGGGACCGTCAATGTGTAACCACAAAGATAATTGTCATGGGCTTAGGAGGAAAGCAAGAAAAAGTATTCCTGAAAACAGGAAGCATGGATTCAGCTACACACATCTATCTATCTATCTATTAAATTTTAATATCAAAATATTAGTGTTATTTCACAGAATTGACTGGATGACTTCCTCCTGCAGATCTTACCAAATGCCATGAGCCATAGTGAAGCATTATGCTACATACTAATTAATTTGAATGCCCCATGCCCAAGAATTATGACTTTAACTTCTTGAATGTCAGTTTATAATGAAAATGAAACAGTTCCTAAATTAAATACAATCAAACTATCAAAGTTTGATATGTGCTTATTATACTTTCACAAATTGAACACTACGATGAGATTTAAAGTATGTTGTTTGACCTTGAAACTCCCTGAATGTCATGTTTTGGCCTGGGGAATTTCTGTAGCTGGATTATAAACTCTTGGTAGAGTGATGAAAACACTGAATTATTGTGTAATAGACAGTGACAGTAGAATACTGTACTGATCTGAAAGAACACTGCACCTTATGGTGGAAACAAAACCACTCCTTCAGCAAATACTGAATGAAAACAATAACTGATACTGATCTGAGGGACACAGAGAATCATGCTGGAAAACAGTATCTCGTGGCAGTGGGCAGCAAATCAGTTTTTATCGGATTTCAAAGTAGTAACATAAAAATGACATATTTTATGCAGCTCCCCTGTATAATATGTACTGTTTGCTAATACTGTGCTTTGAGCCCAATAAAGACTAAAGAAGTTCTACCTCAGTATATGCTATGCTAGTCTGTTACATACAGTATCAAATTTTTCTCTCCTCAAATTGATCTGCATCATGTGTTCAGAAGAAAAAGCACGTGTAAATCCATACCCATAATGCCTACCAAAAATAAATAAATAAAAATAGAATCAATAAGGCACATAGTAACATGTTCCAAACTACAGTATACAGACCTGTATTTTTAAAGAGCAGGCATTTTATAGTGATGGAAACCTGGTCAAAGGAAGCTTTTGCAGTAGAGTGTAGTTTCGCAGGGGAAAGAATTGGAGAAATTTTTCCCCAAAGAAAAGTAATGTAAAAGAGGGGCAGAGAGGAAGTAAAAGCAGAAATACTCCTATTACACTTGCATAAAAAAAAGCATTTGAGAAAAATAAATAAACAAGGTCTGATCTCTTGACTGATCCGGGAAACAATTCAATTAAAATAATCAACATGCCAGATCTCCCTTCCTGATTTGCTTAAGTAAGTTTGCATTTGCAATTGTAGAATTAGATTGTGTATACGTATGTGAGCGCTTCCCTCCACCTCTTCTCCCCCAGGGAAAATCAAACTTACAAGGGGTCATTTAGCAAATGTCATGGGGGATTAAAGGACCTCAGGTTCCCAGAATTTTGGCTACATTAACTATAGGATTTGTATGCATTAAAGGACAAATCTGGCTCAGATTTAACTCAGCTATCTCTTTGCTAGCTTGGCTAACCAAACTTCAGTTGGGTCCCGTGTCGTTTTGGTCAGGAACTCTGCATTAGGTCCACAGTGGCTGTAATTTTTATTATTTTCTATTCTACCCAAACTAAAAAGTTGAAACATGCATTTTATTGTATCACCTTTTGAAATATCTGCACAAATCAGATGCATGTAACGAAAAAAAAAAAAAAAGAAAATCTAAAATAACTAACCTGGCTAGGAGAATGAAGTATGGCATGATGTTATCTTTACCACTTTGAAAGATAAATCCCCGACCCCAGTCAAACATTTCTTAAAGCGTGATAAAGTGTTAAAGGTCTGTAATATAACTGAAGGTTATATTCATGGTAAAAGATACATTGCCAGTCAGACAGAGTAGATTATATCTTTAGAAATGGGAAAAGAACCTGCTGCTTAGTGCTGCAACAAAAGAAGATACAGGAATAGCAGTGATGGCTACAGCAGAGCACACTGATAATGACGAGAGTGTTCTCTGATGCTCTCTAAGACTTTCCCCACACAGAGTACAGCACTTTGCTGAACAGACCCACAGTCCATAGACTCAGCAGGAATAAAGTACCAGTAATATTATTGTACGCTACATTATATTCCATCTACAATAATTTCATAAGATAGTGTAATAATGTCTCACAAGGAATAACATACGCAAGGCTAAAAGGGCTTAGATACTGATAACCACAAGTGATGGTAACCCCCAAATTTCTGGATTATGTAGTTTTTCTATTTCACAGGATTCACACTGCTTGTATTTATAACTTTCCTACACAACAGTACTTTTTGGTAGTTAACACCTTTCTGAAAACATTATGAAAATTATTTGTCTTCAAATTTATTGAAACTTGATCTTTGAAATAATTTCCCTCAATTCTCTAGTTTTCACAGTACAGTATTATAATTTCTATAAAGTTTTGAATAGACTATTTGATAATTATTAATTTGCAATGAAATTTTCACTCCCCTCTCCCCCAAAGAAGATCTTTTCCACAAGACTTATTAATTGTAAAAGAACACAATTTGATCTAAAAAATATTGTATTTTAATAATAGCTACTTATATACATTTTTCTATCCCATTTTTCACACGTGACTAACATTCAGAACTATTTGGCCTTTAAATTGATGATTTCCAACTTCAATATTTGAATCAAGATGAATTGAATCATGGTGAATTAAATCACGAACCTTCACATAGTATTTTTTATTTTTAACAATTTATAATTTTAGATTCCTTCTAACATGACACTGAAACCATGCAGCAGCAAGGACAAGCAAAGATTTTAGCAAAGAACCAGCCATTAAAACTCAGTATGAGCCATATCAGCCAAAACTAAACTCACAGTTTAGAAATGTACTGCAACAGTCATTTGCAATAGCAGTAGAGAGTACTGTTACTTCTACCTGGGGGGGACGGTTTATAATTTTAGATTCCTTCTAACATGACACTGAAACCATGCAGCAGCAAGGACAAGCAAAGATTTTAGCAAAGAACCAGCCATTAAAACTCAGTATGAGCCATATCAGCCAAAACTAAACTCACAGTTTAGAAATGTACTGCAACAGTCATTTGCAATAGCAGTAGAGAGTACTGTTACTTCTACCTGGGGGGGACGGGGGGAAATCACTGGATTTTCCCTTTCTAGATCACTGAAAATAATTTTCAAAAAGAGCTGAATATTGCCATTTCATTTGCTTATCTCTTTATTTATGAATAAATATCTATTTACTCCAGAAAACAGAGGAGTTCATGTGGTTTCACTTTCTACAGGCATAAGCACGATTCACGGCTCCCCACCTGGTATAGATCTGAGTTTCCCGAGAAGCATTACAGAGCATTGCTAGGAAAGGGGAAGTGCATTCAGAGCAGCTATTATAGTATAGATTTCTCTGTTCTCTCTGTCAGAGAAGAGTGGCATAAATGACCATGAAAGCTGTTCTGTGAGGTCTGGCAGAGGAACAATGAAGCATGCAGTTCAGATTTCTTGGATTTTGGAATGCTGTTGCTGTTTTCTTTTAAAATACTATCCTAATTAAGGATCAAATTTTTAATTTTAGAAGGCAATCTATCTCAGACAGAATTGCTTGGAAAACAAATGAAATGTAAGAAAGTTTATATTGAGCATATAGGGAATGAGGATACTCCCTCTCATGAAACTACTTTAATGAAGTAGTTAAGCCATCAATTTACCTCTCCTTCAGTCTGCTGAACTTTACCATACCTTAACAGCTAGGGCATCTTGGCTACCTCTTTGCCTCTACTGCAAGTTCTGGGAACCTCCATAAAAACCTATTTCAGTATTATCCTTAAGTATTATAACTAGGAAGAAGTCCTTTTTATGACTATTCTCATAAGTATGGCATCTTAATTTCTAGGTGAGCAGCACAACATTAAAAAAAAAAATCTCAAAAATTAAGTTGAATGTCTCAAAAGAAGGTAAGTGGTCCCAGGTTAGCATAATTAATACTGAGGTTATAGAATGGCCATTTCAAAATCCTTAGAACTATTTGTGTCTGAATAGAACAGGTGGATAAGTATCTGTATTCATATATGGTCTAAGTTACAGTGACTTAGTTCTATAATGGTCTAGCATACATATCCTGTCATGCAACTCGGCTTTGGAAGCCCATATCTGGGAGTCTATATTTGGAAATCCGATATCCAAATATTTCCCCTTTATACATCATCTACAGCTATGGACATCTTTTTAAAGTTGTAAAAAATAACCCCCCCAAACCCCTGAAAGAAAACAAAAAAGCCCACCCAAACAAACTTTCAAATATTATGTACATTAGCTTGATAGAGCAAAAGTGTGTAAATATGAGTATGTGTATGCATATGTGGGTATATGTTCATTTGCATGAAGGGAGAAAGAAGGCAGAGAGGTATAAGGACTTACCTAGCTCTCACTGCAGAATTTCTAGTTTTAAAAGCTTAGAGACTGTATTATGTCATAAGTCCCTGGGCTTGACTAATTCCATGACTGCAGGCTTCTTTGTGATTTTGATTTTGCAACTGAAACTGATTGGCTGGCAGACAAAGGGACAGAAACAGCTGCAGCTGCTATTATTGATTATTTCCTCAATTTAAAGGAAGTAAAGCAGGAGGCTAACAACATTGAAGGACAAAGGCTAAGTTGTTGCTCTACGTCTCTGGCAAAGCCAGTCACTGTCCACTGCAGCATGCTCTGAATTTATTCATAATATCATTTTAATACCATAGATTGCTGTAGAAGTCATAGGGACCTGCCTGTTATGATGGTGAATTTTTAATCTCATTATTGTTTTAGTAAAAACTGAAATCTCTAATATGGAAGGACATTAAATCCAATATAAACATTCTGGAAACTGCTTTTGGGCTGTTATCAGGAACGTGAATAACTTTCTAGCAATACACGGAGCTTATGATAGTTAATGCCTACCCTAAGAGGTCCTGCCCTCTGAATGAGAATTGTGTCATCCTAGAGAAAACAGAAGATACATTAGTGTTCCACGATGGAGGGGGGGGAAAGAAAAGAAAAGAAAAGATCAAATTAGAGCAGGAAATGTGTAAATTTAGAAAACAAATGATACAAATGTTATTTGTTTTGCCCCTCTTCTTTACCCCCTTCAATGCATTGACTTGACATTAGCTGCTCTTTTCTTGTGTAGGGCTTCAATTTGAAGGAAGTAAAGCAGACGAATTGAATAGAGCCTATCTCCGTTAAAGAAACGTATGTTAATGTAGATGAACGGTATAAGTAGCAGCATGGACATACCCCCTTGGTGTAAACTTAGGTTTGTACTCGCACAGCTTCCTCTGGTGAGCTGCTGGATGGAGGCATCTCATGCTACCTAACTATACCCATTTACCTCATGTAGTGGGCGTTGTGCTGTTTTAAGATGCAGTTTTTGAGCAAGAACAGCAGGAGGAATCAGATGCTCCCTTGCAACCAACACTTTTACAATAAATCTTAAAAATGACCAACACAGACATTTGTAAAGAACCACAGACAAAAAAATCAGAGACTTGCAGGAGCTCCTTACCTATGCCATTCAGCCATTCTCACAGCCTTGCTGCGACACAAACCTCCCCACCTCCCCAGGGAGCCTATTCCAGTTCCTTGCTCTCATTACCATTACAAAGTTTTTCTAGTCTAGCTGAATCTCTTGACAGAATTTAAGCCCATTACTCGTTGTTCTGTTCTCCATGTACATACAGAACAGATGATCCCCTTCTGCTTTAAGGAGTTGGAAGCCGTCCTCATGTTCGCTCTCAGTCTTTCCAAACTGTGCAGGGATCTTTTAAAGAAACGCCTTCTAGGATCTGAGATTGTGCTTAGGTGATCATTAAGACTGGATCTGTGCATTACTGGATCATCTGAGAATAAACATTATCTGCACAAGCAGATCTCAACGTTTCTGTTGAGAACACCCAGTGTGATGCCTCCTACACCCACGGATCGACCGCCTGTGTTCTCCATCTGCATTTTGTCTTACCCTCCTCTTGCCTTCCAGTCGAAGTATTCTGTCTGTAATACTAAACTAAACAAGGTCAGGTTTTCTGACCCTGAGGCTAACTGGCACAGAATGGCTTCCTTCCATACAGTTAAACTCTCTCGTCCCAGATAACAGTATAGCTTTGTCAGTACCGCCTATTGGGAACAGTCCCTGGCCTGTGCCCAGACATTATCTAGGAAAGTTAGTTTCCACCGGGGAGTATTCTTGCTAATGAGCATGTGCCAGGGCTTGAGGCTTTTCCCCATTTAATTTACAGCCATAAATGTAGCCAAGGATGTTGACCCTATCACGTTAGAGGAGAAGCTCATGGCCACTAACCCTTTGGGATATGGTGTTCAGTTCCTGAGATTAGCTACCACCTTAGAAAAAGGCTCCAGAAAAAGGACCTTGCCACGTGCAGAGCGCTAGTTTTGCTTCATAAATATGACAACAGCAGGCTATTTACATCTCCCCACTTCCTAGATACCATTTTTAGGCTAGTCTAAGTAGCAAGCTGTATATGGGTCTATATCCAGGTGAAGTCCCCTTATTAGACACACCATGAGAGAATGTGAACCCTTTGCTCAGATGCTGAGAAGCCAGCACAGCTGGGGTGCTGGGGGTTCTTGTTCTCCACTGTTGGAAAGTTCTTGGTGTCTGTCGATGACAGAGAAAGTTAAGGTGGGCTCTGCTGATGTGAATCTTCTAACAGCATCAGGATTTTCTAACTACATCAGAAGGGCTTTGACTTTTCTGGCCTCTCCCAGTTCCTGAGAGGTAGAAAGGTGTACTTCCCAAATGTGCTGAGGCTCTTGTGGAAGTCGGTGTTACCCAGAGAATAGGCTGTAAAGACTGGACACGCAGGAGCTGAACAGCTCCAGATACTGAGAAAGCTGCAACTTGTGGTTATCTCTTGACTCTAGAACCTACTGTCAGCATTTAAGGCAAGTCACCCCCTGTACCTGCCCTACCACTTCCATGTGGTACAACTGTAGTACGATTTAGTAAGACATTTGTCTTAAAGATTTCTTCAGCCAGCTAGGCTGTAGTTGTTTACACTGTCTTGTACTTGTGACTATTCCCACTGCTTTGATTTGTTATGCTAATAGTTGTCACCTATCAACATTACCAGAGATTCAACTCTTGACCAGTGCTCATCTTACTTGTATTTGTTTATGTTTGTATTAAAAGCAAATTGGTCTACTATCTTGGCTTGAACTTACTTTCTTAAAATTGCCTCCATCAGGTTCAAGTGTGATCTTCCTTTGGTAAGGAGTTCCGTAAGTTTGCTAACTGTTGTGTAAAAAAAAACTTCCTTTGATTTGTTTTAAACAAACAAAACTTTTATTTTAAAGCAAGCACCTCACTTCCGCCAGCTTTGTTTGATAGCTCCTCATTTCTCTACTAGGAGAGAGAAGGAACAGGCAATTCCCATTCATCCTCGGCAAGTATCTCATGATCCTACAGGCTTCTATCATAATCCCTAAACCTTCTCTTTTGCAGACTCAAAAGGCCTATTCATCTTTTTCTCAAATAATCCATTCCATACTGTGGCCTCGATGTTTTTTTATTATGATTACATTTTAAGTATTCTAAAATAAGATTTAACATTGCGTTTGATCACAGTTTACTGCACTCTAGATGATTTTGATAGTACTTTTTTTGTAATATCCAGCAGTCAAATTCAGTTTTCAGTTAAACTTGTGCAACTATACTGGTGGCTGGACTACGCACTGAATTTGGTAATTAATTCAGCAAGGACACATTTCTTTAGTGTATGTATCCACTAGTATTTTATCACAAAGTTCTAATGAATTAATTCTGAAATTTGTACAGAAGTGTTTTTGGGGAGTGGATAGAGATAACTGTGAACATATGGGAATATGGGATCTGAAATGATCCAAGCACAAATTAGGCACATTAAAGGAAAAGGATATGATTAAATGTGGGCAATAGGTAACTAAGTACAGGATGGGAAGCTTAGCTGTCACTTTTGAACACAATAGGTACAATAGGAACAACCCCATGCACCAGCACATGTGGGGGCCGCCCAGCTGGAAAGCAGCTTGGCAGAAAAGGAGCTGGGGGTCCTGGTGGACACCAAGTTAAAAGTGAGCCAGCAATGTGCCTTTGCTGCAAAGAAGCCCAATGGTATCCTGGGCTGCATTAGACAAAGTGAGCCAGCAATGTGCCTTTGCTGCAAAGAAGCCCAATGGTATCCTGGGCTGCATTAGACAAAATATTGCCAGCAGGTGGAGAGAGGTGATCCTCCCCCTCTACTCAGCACTGGAGAAGGCCATACCTGGAGTGCTGGGTCCAGTTCTGAGCTTCTCAGTGCGAGAGACACATGGATATGGAGAGAATCAAGCGAAGGGCCATGAAGATGATTAAGGAACTGGAGCATCTCTCCAATGAGGTAAGGCTGAGAGAGCCGAGACTGTTTATCCTGGAGAAGAGAAGGCTCAGAGGGACTCTTATTAATGCATATAACTACCTGAAGGGAGGGTGCAAAGACAACGGAGCCAGGCTCTTTTCAGAGACTGAATATGTGTCTTAGCCCAAATTTGTGCAAATCTCTTTCCCCAACACAGAAGATGAATTCAGACTGTCAAACTGAGTCCAGAAAACAGTAATTATTTAGCTACTGTGAACTGACCCATTTGCCATTCTTTTTTTCTCACTCTGGGGTAACATTTTGAGAAATACACGAAAAACTTGAGAATGCAAATCTTTTTTTCTTTCAAGTTGAAAAATTCTCAGAAAGTCAGCTCACAAAGCCAGATTCTGAATAGAGTATCCCTTGTCTGTCTCTGCACAGTTCATATTATAACAGTACCTTGCTTTTCTGTTTCACGCCACAACATTTCAGAATTTTTATGCCATTGTAAAAGAGCTCTATAATTTCCATAATAGGTCAAATTGTTATAATGACCAGAAAATACTGAGAAAGTATAAGACACCTGGGGAATTTCTGATTCAAATTTTGCATTTTGTTTGTAATCTCAAGAGAGGTTTCTCTGTGTTTGAGAAAAATAATCAAAGGAAAGCCACTGTCTGAAAGAGAACACGTAACTGATGGTCAGTTATCAGGGAAGGACAAAAGGCATTAAACTCACCTCTGTGACAAAATACTGGCATGCTGGGAGAGTTCTCGGGTAGCTGAAGCCCCAGTACTCCCTTCTATCTCCTCTGAATGGCGTATCTCTTATCAGCATGCTCAAGTTGGAATGGGAAGCAGGATGCGTGTTCATGAACTTGTAGTTAGTAACTTGTATACTGTCCCATTAAGAAAGGTGAAGAAAATTACTGAAAGGTATTGGCAACTCAGGCATTCTATTCATGGGCAGAGCCAAGATGCTAAAAATCAGTGTGCCTGAAAACAGATTTAATATTAGCCTGCTGGTTTATCCTAGTTCTTTGGAGATTCAACAGTGAATCTCCACTGTTGAAATGTCAAAACCAAAGACAGCACAAGGCTGAGCTTCCCTGTGCTCTGTTAGTCTGGGGTTGTATGTGATCACATAGGAATCATGCAGCTAGGCTAAGCTAGGTCAGCTAGCAAGGCAAGTTCTACTAATTTCTGTTGAGGAGAAAACAGTGATCCCAAAGACAACGTAATTCAAAATCCTAAAGACAATTTGTGAAGATTTGTCAGGGCTGTGCCATAAAAGTAGCAAGGGACATGCTATGCTAGCCCAGCATGACCATGAAAATGGAGGAAAAATAGTGAGAGATTGTTGCAGAGATGCAACCAGATGCAGAACTGCAAAGAGGCACCAAGCAGCACCCAGCAATTGACAACTTGGTTACTGCAGAATCCACTTCCCAAATTCTTCCAGGTAGGCAAGTTCCATATCCAGAGAGTGGAAAGCATTTGATAAATCCTAATGTTGCATTAAGCAGCAGCAGTAGTAATGGTGTCCTTGCACTTCTGTTCACAAAAGCACATGCTGTGTTCATGCAAACTTGCATACCCCCAGAATCACTCCTCTGAGACACAGGAAGCGATCCAAGCTTAATGAAGATGACTTTTGGTTATTTGTTGAGTAGAAATGCTATGAGACAATGGTGTTTGCAAACACTACAAAACTCTGTATGGCTTACACCATCCTGTATGATCCTCTGTTGCTATGAACAGTCTAACGTAAAAGGCACACGAGCCATATTTACTCCATCAGTTCTCACATGCATGTATAACCCTTTTGAGAGCACATGTAATGGTGCAATAGGACAGATGACAGAGGATGTTCTCCCAGCTCATACGGACTAAAGGAGAGGCCAGAAGAGCTATAGACTTGTGCCCAGCTAACTGCACGTGTCCTCCTGCTGCTCCCTCTATGCCTTCTGGAAGCACTGGGAGAGTCCAGCCCAGCACTGACAAGTATCCTCAGCCTTCACCGACATCCTATCCTTGTACTTTTGTTACAAGTAAGAAGGTCCATAACAAGATAGAACTGGATGACTGAAAAAGTGATATAGATTGTAGTTCTGATTCAGCACCTACTTTGGACAACAGCAAAATCTCCACTGGTTAAAGTGGGAATAGGATGGGATGGATATGTGCATGTGTGACTGTAGATTCCTTTGTCTAATGCTGCTCTCACCTCTCCTGAAAAGACCTAATCTATTCTTGCATACTTAAAGAGGTATTTATTAATGTTTAGCTTCCTGTAGATAATTTGGCTGCTCTATGCAGCCATAAAATTTTATGACAGTAAACATGAGAGATGTGCTTAAATTGCACAGAAATGTTTCTAGACTGCCTGTTTTATTTTTCTTTTATAGTGTCAGTCCCATTAAATTTACATTGGTGCTAATTTTACAAAAACTTTGTGTCAAAATTATTAGGGTGACAAATATGCTGAGTCGATTAATTTTAGCTATGGCCCCTGAATAACTGCATACAGTACTTTTCAGTCTGAAACGTAAATATGTGGAAACTCTACAGCAAATGCTGCTATGCTTATCCAGCTCCTGCGGTTGTCAGAGCGACCAGTGATGACAGCAAGAGATCATTAAAATGGGATTTTAAATGTTCAAATCTCAACATGACCATCACAGCACAATGCCTTTCAAAATATGAAAAAAGGATGCTTATTTCTTAACATTTCAAAAAATCTACAGTGAGGGCAAAAGAGAAATAGATAGTTATTTAATATTATAGCTTACTATTAAAAATAGCTGAATATTATACTACTGAGGTCAGATGATACATCAGCTGCTAGACTTTCCCAGGTATGAAAGCAGAGCACTCATGTGATTTACAGAAAGAGCTACAAACCATTCCAGAATTAACACAGCACAGATTTCTATAAAGATTGTGGAGAGAAGATTAAGATTATGAAGAACAGATACAGAACAGTATATCTTTTGATGAGGGAACACTTCTGCAGAACCATGCTCAGTGCCTACTTAGATGAACTTTCCCAGCCCGGAAGTCCTCACCTGAAAGAAACAATATAAGGCTTAGAAGTTTGTACAAGTCAAAGCACTTTTTCTTTATGCTGAAATTACTTCAAGCAAGATATTTCTTCTTGCGCCATCTTATCCTTCTGTTAGGGGCTAGTATGACACTCAGTCCCCTCTGCCTGAGATGATAGTCACAAAATGACATGCAGGTCAATAACAATCTCTCCTGAAACCTAACTAACTCAAAACACTGCAAGTGAGCCCTATCAGTTTGTTTATAGTCAACATTAACAAAACTAGCATGATTGAAATAACACACACCTCAGTTCTTCAATAACGGAGTGTTACTTTTCTGCACATTTTCTCTGTAAGTATTTTTCCTTTGCCTGCCTTCCCTTTCCATGTCTTCCCCTCTGTTTTCCTTCATGTTTTGGTGGTGGTACTAAATTTGGGTTAAACAATGTTTTAGTTATAGAATCATAAGATAATGGTTTTCAGTTTCTCTACAGACATGATTCTTGTAAGATGTTTTTATTTGTCTGAGGAAAATATTTTTATTTGAGTTCACAAAGCAGAACTTTGTTTGGTTTAGTAGTAACCTAGAACTACGTATCTGAGCAATAGCTCACTTTGAACCCCAGCAAAAAAATGTTCAGCAAGTGCATATGTACATTTTCTCCTTTTTTTAAAATGTACATCCAAGGCAGACAGATACTTCTGAATTTCTAATTATACCACAGTGAAGAGACAGATCTGCCATGCCACTGGCATGGTATTTTCCCAGCAAAAGGATTAAATATTCCCAAATACTATTTTCCTAATTCCTCATTCTGTTTGCTTCCCCTCATTGATTTTGCATTCATCTTTGGTTTGCATCTGTTTACACACTAGTCTATTATTCATCTACAGTGTAACGGTGCAGCAGCCACTGCGTCCTTTTTGTATCATTTTTGCAGCTTGTTTCTAACTTGTTGTTTTTTTAAACTGATATAAGCAATCAAGCCAAGAAAGGGTATGAACACATAAAACAAAGTGTAGTTTGAACATCAGGCTTTTACAACTTAAGCAAGGTTATTGCTGCTTCCAGAGAAGAGTAACATTAAAAATTATCTGCTAGAAAGTTTAAGGCTCAAAGGCATGATAAATGAGAAACACTAGGCATTCAAGATGTAGGAATCATAACAGATTTCTGATGTCAAGGAATATGAAATACTTTACAGGCTGTCTGGCTTTGCTCTGTAAAGGCAACAAAACAGAGCTCCTCCAAACAGGACAACAAACTCTGAGCATTGCCTTACAGAGACTATCCCTCTTTATCTACAATTTTCCAAGGGAAAAGGTGACTGAAGAGAAGTTTATGGAAGTATCACTACGTCCAGAAGAGATCCTTCAGCCTCTCCACTATAAATCTTTTTTGTATGAATGTCAGCATCCTTTTGTCCTATTTTCTCTGTCATAATCAGTTGTGCTCTTAGCTTTTCCTCTAAATCCAGGACTTCACGGCTTCCTAACTAGGCCGACATACTGTTTTATAATGCAAGAACATGGAAACACTCAAAGACAATTAAAAGGAAGCAAAATTAAAAAATAAAAAAGCACCAGCTTTCTTATGAAATAAGCTATTGAACCCACAGCAGAAAATACTACTGGAGGAATGAGTAAAGGAGGATTCTGAAACAAATTTAAATAAATAAAATAAATAGAAATATTAATTGAGCTATGATTACTGTTTTGGGGGAATAGAGACTTTGTGCCTCAAGACATAAAGAAACCATAACTTGCTGGAGGTAAGGAAGTAACTTCAGTTTCAGGTATTCATACTTATCTGTTGGGGCGATTCCTTCCATCTCTGTTAAGCAGCCAGCATAGGTATTCAGAGAGAGATGAACTGGATCAATGAGTCAGTGACATAGTTTGATTATATAGCAGTTACTCTTCTAAGATTCTTGTGCTTTCCATATAAAAAAATATTCACTACTTTTGTGCTAAAAAGCTCTTAGAAAAAAAATATTGTTGAGCTGCATGTGGATATATTTATTCATTGAATTGGAGACCCTATTGCATAAGCCAATTCTCTAGTCTCAGAAAACGTTAAAGGAAAAATAAACCTACTAATTGTCTGAGAAAACTATTACGACCACATGGCATTGCACATACAAAACTTACAAAGGATGAGAAGTCTAAAGCATATATTTGAGAAAGAGAGTGTCAAATGCCCTTTTTCAAGAGGACTATAAAAAGTAAGGAAAAAAAGGAAATAAAAATAAAATACTGTGCAGCAGGGTATTTTACTAGCAGCAGCTGTAATATAACTAGACAGAAAAAAATAACAAATTGCAGTGGATTATTGAACAGTTGTAATTTGTACATTTCCACACACATTTACATAAAAGTCCAAGTGCAAGGCAAATCTACGTTCTTCAGTTCAGAGTATGCAAGAAACTAAATAGATTTCATTTAACTCAGTCAATGACCTGCCTGCAGGCTGACATAATTTGCCTTCACTATTACTAGTCTCTGGTGGATACCAATTTTGACTTCATCTTCTATAAAATGATGTTTCTGTAAATTACTGAGCAATCCAGATTTGGACATTAGGCCAAATAAATCATCCAAGCCAAAACAGTTGTAAGAAACAGTCCTTACACTGCCCTAGCAGGGATCTCCAGGCCGACTATGTTAGAGGAGAGAGAATTCAAGCTACATGCTCAGTATGTTCATCCTTCCACAGTACAGATTATTGGACGCAATGTCTGGCTGCATTTGCAGAGTCGGATGCCGTCCCTACCAATGGTAAAATCCACAGTAGCCAGGTTTTCTGTTTAGGCATGGGTTACTATTTCAAACAAGGCAGGGACCTATCAAGCTTGCAACCTTTCACCAGAATCCCAGACCCATCAATGTCTTAAAATGTGAAATAAACCTTTAAGAAATAACTTATGACTATTCATAGCTCACATCACTAACAGAACAGAGGAAAACTATTCTCCATAAAATGTAATTGGTGACCGCAGAAGAGTGCTAATACCTAAAATACAACTACCCCTCTTATGACTTCCCAAATCAATAATAATGACGTTTGAATATGAAGTTAGACCTTCTAAATTCAATAGAAATGTCAGTGACAGTAAATTTTAAGGAGCCCTCATACCCAAAGACATGAAAGCTCTTCAATAAACAGAAGAAAAAGTCTTCTGGCTCTGTCCCAAGAACACCTAATGTATCTCGAGTGTAGAACAGGCATCCTCAGTTGTTCAAGAAATCATCCGTCTGCCCCCTCAGAATGAGACTTCCTTAAAAACACAAACATACAGCTTGGAGGAAGAGTCCTTTTATTCAGGTTTAGGTGCTGATGAAAGAAGTATTTCCAAGTGTTCCTTTGTACTCACAGAGGCTAAAAATGTTCTTTTATGTTTCAGGGCTTTTTTTGTTGGTTTGGTTTTCTTTTTTTTTTTTTTAATAAAATGAAAGATATTCTTACTGCACCACATGATTCCATGATCTGGGGACTAAAGAAAAACACCAAATGTCTTGAGAGCTGGCAGCTCTGAGAGTGTTACAAAACAAGCCCCTGAGCCAACTAGACTGAGAGATGTTGGCCTCGCACAGTTGCTATAGCATAATGATAAATGTTTAAGTTAAATGTCTATAGCACAAGGAAGCTGCCTCTGACTTCAAATGTTTATGTAGAAACTCGATTAGGATAATAGCAGATGCCACGGTATACAGAGCTCCCATGAGAAAACACGCTCCACAGTTCCCCCAAAGGGGACACGGCAGAGCTCTGGCTCTGCTGGCCCACAGCCCTCTGCGTCAACCAGCAGCATATCTGGGCAAGCAGAAAGGTGAAGGCAGAAGGCGTGCGTTATCCTTACAAATATGTAGCAAGGCGGGTGCACTAAGTGCTGTCACTATCTCGGGAAAGCGCGCTTGAATCCGGCTAGATTCTGTTCCCATCTAAATGATGAACTGAACTGGTGCAACCGTGCTGCATGCTGCATTGAATTTTTCTTTCAGTGGTTGTTATATATATGACATGGAATCATTCCTTAAAACTCAAATTGCAATTCTCTTCCCCCACCGACTTTTTTTCTCCTCCAATGGAATGGGCAGGAGAATGAAAAAAACAAAGGAAAATCAAAATTGCCTAAATAAAAGCTATTTAATTCCTGTGCTTGCTGGCTTGTCTTTGTTACTCATTGAACGATTGTACTGAAATAAATAAAGCTACTCATGCCAATTAAGAGAACAGAATTTGGGCCATTCTCTCATTTACTTTGATCTAGAAGATTGCTCTGCTGTGAAAATGTGGTCTCAAAGCATGCTAGCAAAGGTAAAAAAACCACATAGCTGTCAGCTGAAAGAAATGCAAATTTTACCTGTGTTGAGTCCAAATCCAAACTGAGAAGAGACTGAAAAGCTAGTAGCCAGCTAATAATTTCATTGTGTAGGAAAGAACGTTTCCAGCACTTTTGGAATAAAAATTCAAAATGTTGAAATTTTCTTAAAATTCTTAGCAAAATTGGTTCTAAACAAATGGAAATATTTTGCTTTAATAACATTGAAGCTTTTTATTTTGATACTAGCAAATCTGTTTTATTATATAAACAATATGTATATATTCCATGTTATATTTTTTAAAAAATTATTGTAGTATAAATACCATAAATACATTTCAACATTATAAAAATACGTCAAGAGGGTCAAAACGATTACATTGATTTTTTTCATTTTATGTCTTATTTAATTTATTTTCATAATATGTACTTTAAATGAAATTTCAGGTGAAAAAGATATTGCAGAGAAGTTTTTAAATGGAACTCTGATACTATTTCCCTGTACTATTAATTCATTGCTTTTACTAACAAAGGTAGTAGATTTGCTAGTGATGCAGGAAAGCAGCAGCAAATGCTTATTACTTTCCTGCTGATAATCTTGAGCTTTTCTTGTCTTACTTCATGTGCTGAGATCTGTCAGTGGTGTCCTCATACTGGTGAGATAAGTTCATGCATTCACTCAAATGCGGATGATAATGGGCTTACCTATCAAAGTACATATTCTCTCACATAAAATGTCTTTTTGCCGTTTTTTGTGTGAACTTGGTCTACCTCTGGTGTTGATTATATTTCATAGAGCTGTGGGCAGGCAGGCAAGTGAGCCAGCTCCGGTCTGAAACTCTGGGAAAACCTGCAAACAAGTAAGTGAGCAAGCACCTACTACACCTTAGTGCTCTTCCCTGTGATCCCAACTTTTTTTGTAAAGAGGCAGATCAATAATAAGAGTTAATTACTATTACTTCAGATACAGTGTACTAGCAAATGATTCAGTTGACATTAATGCTTTCCTTCCTACTTTTTCTTACTGTGACAAAGAGGGATCAACCATTGATTCACACATTTAAGGACTTTTAAGGGTGTATGTTTTGTATAAATGCATATATAAATTCATGTTTTATGTCAATAATGGATCTCCTGAACTATAAAGCTTATTCAACATTTAAATTACATTAATGAATTGATGGGGTCTTGCAGCCTGAGAAACTGATGCAAGTATTTATGAGAACATTTAGTACCTGTGTAAATCCAGTGAACATAAATTGAAAAAAACGCGACAGGGCCGTGTTCTTAAAGCTAAGGACATACACAACTATTTAACCAAATCAAGATCTACATAGGGTTGAATTTGGTTTGAAATTGAATGAGATCACAAAGGCTTTTATTCAAAAAAATGTATTTGGTTGGAGAATATAATTTTGAAAGTACTTTAAGAACTTAGAGAACAACAGCTCTGAGTAATTACATAATATGACATATATACATGATTTCAGGACATTAAACCTGTTAAACTATGGGGAGTGGACAGGGGGCAGGTGGGGAGGAGAAAGGACACCTTCATTCCAGTTACTTTTAGGCACTTAACACCTTAAGTCTGTTTGTTTGTCACTCCAGGTCCTCTCTTACAACAAATGGAGAGAAATGGGCAGTTCCAGATGGTGACCCTGTATGAGCCTCGAAGTGCTTAAATACTTATGAGTTCTGCCTTCCCAAGCCTTCCCTTAATGATCCTGAAAACACAAGGTGTCTGCAGACACATAGGAAACTCATCACACCGTATGAGGAAATATGCAATCAGTAAAAGACACCGCTCATCACACCTCAGTTCAACTTTTATACACAACAGGAAAGAAACGAGAAGAAAAAAACCTCCTGATACTAATTTAAAGAAGATTTATGAAGAAACCACTGCTGCGGGACACACAGATTTTGGAAGCCGGTGATGAATAAACACATATTACCAATCCAAAAGGAATTTTTACTGATCTGTGTTTCCAGCATAACCCCTCCTCCCTTCGCATACTGCAATTAACAGCACCAGAAGTGACAGTAACACCTACAGGATAGTAAACACATCACATTAACCTAGCAAAAGAATGGCAAATTAGCAGTTGAGAGACTAATTTTAGTAAAGACAAGAAATGGTTGGAGATCGAATGTGAAAGGCCACAGAAAGGTGCAAAGCTCTAATGGAAATAAGGTGTATAACAAGGATGGTTTTTAAAAGTAGTTATAACATCGCCCGTTAGTGCCAACCGTGCTGTGACAAAATTGGTTTATGTTTGATGACGTGGTCATTGTTGCTGCCAAACTAGCCTCTGCAGGTCTCGTTGCAATAAATGTCAATTACTAGCAAAGGAAGAAGTTTTTTGGGGCCCCTAGAAAAGAAAGACAAGGCTAACGTACTATTCATTCACAGGATCAGGGAACAGTGGTCTATCAAATAGAGAAAGTGTTTGTTGATTCATGATTCAAAGGCAAAATTGAACCTATACAGATGGAGGTCACTGGGAATTGTTCTAATTAGCAAAGTGCAACAAGATAGATCATCTGTTTCTGCTTCCTCTCTCAAGTGTCCAAATATATCTCATCAAGAACAGCTGTCAGGAAATAAATAAATAAACAAACCATGTGAGATAAAAGTGTCATGAAAACTAGCAAGCACCAACCGCGGCTTCTTTAGAATCTGGAGCTGTGCCTCGCTATGAATTCCTACCAAAGACAGCGTCACGAACATATCTCTGCATCAAAGTTTCAACATAAATACATATTGGAAGTGTATTCCTACAGATTTAATCTAGCTGTTGTTACATTAATGAAAGAATCTATATGTAATGAATACTAAACCGGTATACACAGATCTATGCTCTCATTAAGCCAGTAGAAACTTATGTAAGTAACATACTTCTCCAAGGCACTGTGATAAACCTACAATAGCAACTCCACCTTTTCCTGAAGTTGATGCTACTTGAAGCCAAAAATGCCCACATAAACCAGCATAATTTGATATGTTACAAAATATGCTTCCACAGAAAAAATTGAAACTACTTTCCACTATCTTTATGACGTAATCATAATTCAAAACATCTCACATTGTCTGTAAGTTACGAATGTGCTGATTTTGAAACTTCGTATATCATGGAAACATGGTTTATTATGGAAGAGAGAAAAAAAGAAAACCTAGAGTTTACTTAGGAAAAAAATCCTAAATAAGTAATTCATACTTGGATGAACTGAATTCTAGTCTTTTAGAAGGTGCCAACAGATGGTTTACATTTATAGAAAGCACACTTGCTGACTTTGAAACAGAAATTAAAATTCATAAGCTATATCATTAGTTCTCCTTTGAAGCACCATTATGTTTATGATGAGGATTTGGATTTTCCCAGGTGAACAGTCTTTAATCATAATTTTACTAAGGAAAAAGTGCAACATGTTACTTTTTAGCTACTGTTTTATGTTTGTAGGTTTAAAGTTAAACTAATCTAATGATCAGTCAAAGGACAAACTGAGAAACATGGAAGCTGGACTAGGCTGATGTTTCCAGCCGTTACAAATTTCAAAGCAATTTTAGAGTTTTCCCATTCCTGAAATGAAGGACACTGTACCGTCAGTCCTTGTGTTAGGGGTTGGGGTCACCACAATAAGCAGTGAGCTTGCAGCTCATGTAAAAGTGGGCTTGTAGTTCCTCTCAGTTAGTTTTAGTAACTTCCTAGTGTGAGCACAGCCAATATAACAGCCTGGTATTATTGCAACACTTCATTTTTTAGATAGACTAAATGTTAGCACCTAACAGGGTTATGATTAAGGCTTACATTACACCTATAAAATATACAGCGATTAGCTTTCATTAAGTATTGTCATACATCTTTTTCCTTGCTCCATAGCAGATTTACTGTTTAATATCTATTTTTTGATATAGCAGAGTAATACTAAGAGGTATGGAAGAATCCCAGTAGCTGGGAGAAGAGTTTACTGTTGCGGGGTCAGGCATAGGACAGAGGAATCCTCTTTTTCAGTAGAAGACTGTTGAATTTAAAAACTAATTTAATAAGTGAGTTTTGTCAAAAGAAAGTTGACAAAGTAAGAACCATTAAGGAAAGACTGTCTGCATATTTTGTCCACAGCTCACATGCTTTTATACATTTGGTAGCATTATATATCACTCCATGGTGATGCACCAGTTGAAATCAACAGTCACTTAGGAGTTGTGGGCAGATATGAACAGGCTTCCCACAGTTCGGCACCTAAATGAAGTATCTAAATGAGGAGCTGTGCCTCTCTAGGATAATAGAATCAAGTCTTATTTGGGGGGCTTGTCTTCTAAATTTCCTGATATTTTCCTCCCACGCATTCTGCAAGGCTCCCCCCGCCCCAATCCCTATCAGATATCCCATCATATTAAATCAGGTGGAAAACATAGTTTGGAGAGGAAAAGGAAGACAGATTCCTGAGCAGCTCCCCAACAGAAACAGGGAATGCTCACCACCTCTAGATCACTGAAAGTTATGTATGTGAGAGAGATCACACAAGGACTCCGGATCACAATTCTGTGAATTACTCGGATCATATGGATATATGGAAAATCATTCTGGTTACTGCAGGACTTGATCCAGTTAAAATCAGAGTGGTATGGAGGTACAGTATGTAATACAGCATGGAGACATAAATGTATCAATGATGTCTTATGAATTAATTTGAATGGAAAGGGTGGTCAGTGAGTGCTTTGTGACAGGATGGTTTTTCACCTGATAATAAGAAACACAACTTACTCTATCAAAATGCAACCTGAATTTTGCTAATGCTTACAGTCACGCTATATTTACCTTCAGTAGCAAGCCCCAGGAGAGCACTACGTATTACATTCAGATCTGGATCGAGTCCTTCACCCTCCATCCTCCCATGCACTATTCAAACAAACACATTTTCCCCAAAAGGCCTACTCTCATTCTGGGGAAGGAATACAGCTTTTATATAGTACCTGAGAATTATCATTTAAACAACAAAAAAAGACAAACTTTAACACTGCTTTTACTGTAAACACTGAAAGAAAGCTACTTTATATGACTAACTTAGAGACCGGTGAAAGTAAAATACAGCCTGGAGGAAAGCAGTTTTCTTAAGACTATGTTTTGGTGCCGAAGGCAATATATTCAATTAGAGGAAATCTTTATTTCCAATATATTTTATAACTACTACTGAATTCAAGCCTGCTATCACTCTCTTGGGGTTTTTATGCACTGGAGTCTTTGTAAACTAATAAAAATGAGATGCTATCACGAAAATGAGACTGGGCTGTGGCCCTTGATGGAAAATAATGGAGAAGCTCCCAGTTCAAACAGTTTGATACAGAACTCATGCACAAGGCCTTCAGGACAACATAATTTTTTTTAGTCTATAAATATCTTCCATGACTAACAACATATACAAACCCAACAGTATATACGGTACTGTTTCAGTTACCTGCTCAGTTTAGGTTGTTCTCAAGAATCTGTTTTGCACAGAAACAGTCCTTCCCACTTGTCCTTCCTCTTAGTCAGCGAGACACACTGGTCTGAAAACATCTGGAAAGTTAGCTGCCTTGCCTTGTCAGCAGGACTCGGATGTGGAAACAGTTTACTTTGTGGGATACTTGAAAGATTAGGCTGCCATGTGCAGGCTGTCCTGTATAGAAGTGACTTAGCTGGACTGTTTGCATGGTGAGATACGCTGTTTCTCTCCTACTGAGGTCAGAATATGAATGCTTCCAAAGCTCTGGAGTATTTCACTGGGTTAGATTCAGGTCCATTATTAATATCTAATTTCCTGACTGATATTAGGAGCCTCATTAATACTCTGAAATTTGACCATTAATATCACATATTGGTTGTTAAAGAACTGGAAGTTTCTGATCCTTAAAATAATTTTTTTTTCCTTAAAACTCAAGACGCATATTTATATATCTGGGATCTACGTTTCCTGGAACTCAGAGAAAATTAGGTAAACTAAACAAAACAGTCTATTCATTGTTTGCTTGTATAGAGGCTTATTCAAAACAAGAGATAATATATTGATTAGGTTTCTTGAAGAACACCTGTAAATTACTGTGTTGGAAATCTGCCCGTTACTAAAAAGGTTATGGATAGCATAAATCATTTCAGGTGCAATCTGCCTTATGTAGCTGCTTATTATATGTTTTATACTTTCTCACTTAATAAGGGGACAAAATAAGAAATGCTGTTGAATCATTTAATTTGCCATCACTCAGGTGCAACCTCTTTGTCTCTCCTAGTCCAAACTCTTGAGGGCTCTTGGCCTGCTTGAATGAGCGAGTAGAACTTTCCAGATGCAGACAAATAAACTTACAAATATTTTATTTGCCTGGTAGTAAAGATATTCACAAACATATCTCCACTGGAAAAATAAATAGTCACTTACTTAACGTTATTTCTACTCCGAACTCATTTTTGAATGATGAATGCTTCACAGGTATATTGGTTCTTCTATTTTTAAATATTTCATATGCTAGTTTGCACAAATTATATATTGACACTGCTGTAGAGAAGAGAGGATGAAACTCATGCCCACTTTCAGCTTCACAGGGGCATAATGCTGTCCTCATTACCACAACCAGTCCTAAAGCACATTTCTTTTCCTAAATCATATTAGTATTGCTACATCTATATAGCCATACCTGTAGGAACAATAATCACAGTGACTTTGACTGGATATACCTTGGACATACTTGCCAATTTCTATTAAAAAAAAAAAGTTTTCCAAAGGATCACAGAGAATTTGTTGCTTTTGGAAACAGAAGAGAATCTCTTGATCTTTCTGCAGGAGAAACAGGTATCTTTCTTTAACAACACAGCCATCAAAAACTTACAGTCATTACTGAGGAGCTCTGCAGCACATTGATCCACTGTACAGTGAAGGCGTGAGCAGATGTTCCACCTCGGTCTGGCTACCTCAGCTACAGTTGCTTTGGCCCACACCTGCTCCTTGTGGCCTGGCTTCAGTGTAGGGGTGGGTACAAACAGCTGGGAGGGCAGACACTTCTGGGACAGCTGCTGGAAAACTACATGTCTGTCATGGCCTGATTCGACAGTCTCTCTCACCTGGTTTGCATCATATTGACTCCCCCACACAGAAATAACTCATAACGATTTTAGCATCTGGAGGCTTTATTAGCATTCCCTTCAGAGAACAGTCACACAAATGTAAACGAAATATTGACACATTAAGGAAACTGTTAGACAGTAGGAAGAAGGATTACTACAGAAAAGCCTTTCAGGCTTATCTTATGCCCCTTTTAGACTGTCCTGTCACAGCTGCATTGGTGGGTGGGTTATAGGGACATCTTTTATTTCATTGACTATGTCTTTGCAAATATTTCTGAAGGCAATATTCCTGTCAATAATTTATCCTAGTTATTCATGACTATATCTGACTCTGAATAACAGACATGACTATAATCTGATTCATCTGATCTACTTCAAACATCTACATCAGGAGCACAAGAGGAACCATGCCCTGGTTAGGCAGACAGCTACTGTCAAAAGGTAGGTGTGATGCACATCAGAGCTGATTTCTATGCCAAGGTTTGCAAGACCTAGACTGTACAACTAAAAAAGTCTACTTGTCTTCAGTTTCCACTGTTACTTTTTTTTGGGTCTTTATCTACCTAGGTCTTACCCAGAAAATGAAGTGTAATTAGGAAGAGATCTTTGCTAGCTCTTGAAGGCAGGTATTCTTACAGTGTGGTAGGAAAGCACGGTCAATCGCATATAACAAAATAGTCTAGGTATTTACTACTTGCTTTCTAAAAGAACTACATGGCATTCACTATAAAAATGAATGGAAATAAATGTGTTTTGGATTTATTTCTAATAATAAGGCGTGCAGTAATAAGGAGTACCACCAGCGTGAAATAGGAGCTGTTATTTTTATGTAGGATCTTTAGAAGCAGAGTGTCATCTGAAACCAGGACACAGATAATTCTATTTCCTTTTTATTTTCTCACTCATTTGTATTATATTTTGATTTATACACATTTAAGTACTTATATACAGAGGATGTTCTGTCTTCAAACATCAGTATTTACTTCTGTACAAAGAGGGGATGATTTCTGAGAAGTTCCTAGCCAATGAATTAAAGAATTTTCATAAGAGTTAAGCATTAACCTGACATTGTATCTTAATTTTGGGTCAAACTATTAAATGAGTTTTGACCAAGTCTTTCAAACCTCATTAACAAACTAATTTTAAGTGGACTATGCATGTGTTTAATCATACATGCAGTCAGTAATCCAACAGAAATTAAGGAGGCTACATAAAGCTGCACAACTCTTTGGCCTTGCTGTGGCTAAACTTAAAAAAGAAAGAACGGAAAAAAATAATTTTAAAACTTATTAGAAATCTCAAACAAGTTTATCCTTACTTTTGTCTAAATAAGAAATAATACAGGCAGCAGAATTTTGCCTGTATGAACGGATGTACTGTTGTTCTATATACTATTGGAAATGAAAGCCTGTTGCAAGACTGCTTCTAAAACATCTTAGAAATTTAAGGCAGATCTTTCTTTCTAACAAAAAAGGTTATGGGTTTTTTTCTGGTTTTTATTTTTTTTAAAGCATTGTCCGTAAGCAGGTTGCAGATATTTTAGATATATATGCAGAGTTTTCTGAGGGAGCTGCGCATGTTTTCAAACAGTTGTTCAGAGACCTCTTTGCAGTTGCCAGCAAGATTGGCTCTTACCACTGTCATTCCCTTAACTACGTCTACTGACATTCCACTTTTGTCTTCAAACCAGATGTCATCCATTACAGAGAACATTCTCTCCACAGGTGCATTAGTGTCTCTGCATGCCAAAACAAATTCAGCAAGGAGCAAGAGATTTTAGAATGTATGGTGGTGGGTTGTTTTTTTTTTAATTATTTACAATTTTCACCCACCTTTCAGTGAGCTTTCTGCACCCAAAATCCCATGACTGAGGGAAGGAGAGAAACCTCCAGCTGAAGGCAGACTTTCATTTCAGAACGTATAAAGGCTTCATTATTTAAAAATAAAATAAAAATGAATTTACCCTCCCTGTCGTTTTGGGACTACATTCTGCATGCTATTAAGAAGACACAGGATTGTGGTTTAAGAAAAAAACTCAGATTTGAATACCAATGACCTAGTAAACAAATGTTGCAGAGATATGTTTAGTACCGAAGGGGAAAAAGTACACTTTTGAAGAATAGGCTTGTATAAATCTGTGTAACTAAGTTAGTCCAAGTAACTTGTGATACTAAACTTGCAATATACTGCGATGTAGAGGATTTAAGCCTCCATTACAGTAACCGAGGCTGCACTGCAAGGCAGAAATAAGTCTATTGAAGTGCTCTTATATCAGTGCCTTAACACTGGGCTATCTCCTTAACAAGCATAACCATGGCCATACCGCATGAAAGTCAATGGGACTGGAACTGAAATTTTCACGTCAAATGAGATGTGCCCCTGCTTGTGCTGCATTATACTGCTCATACGTCTCTCACCTTCAGTCTTCCACTAACTCTGGTCCTGTCTGCTTGGGGAAGTTAGCGCAGAGTAAGCTGGGATCTGTACTTAAACAGCAACTCCTTTTTAGACACTTGTCGTTTATACTAAAAATGCTGTTGTGTGGGATAGTGTAGGAGCACTTCCAGTGCTCTTAAATCATACATTCAGCAATTCTTCCTGAGTAGAGGCCTATATATTCAGTGCTAATTACTGCTGACACTGCATGGATGTAGTTGCTGATGGCTGTGATATTAGTATAAACACAGTCTGTAATTAAAAGACCATGGCTCTTCCTATACAAACATTTCTTCCTGAGTATCTCATGCAGTGACGCAGATTTCAAAATCTACTCAGTATGTCAGGGAAGAATTGAAGGAACTCCTCAGGTGAGACCACACAGTTTTCAGATGTTCTTAACTTTCAATTTACAACAGTATTTCTAACTTTTGAGTCTTGGAAATTTTAGTAGTAAATAATGTATTGCCTCTCTCCCAAAAATCCACACAAATACTTAAATTCTGCTTTTGCTATTCTTCCTTATAATGGACAGCAAAAATTGATAGTGCCACTAGTTTCAGGCAGTTAGAACATATGAGTAATATCCCATAGCCACGAGGTATTTTTTTTCTTCAAAGAAATACAATTCTTTATATATTTCCTTCTAGTTTTTGAGTCTTTCAGTTTCACTCAGGTATTTTTCTGCAACCAGAAGAGCTAAAAAGCGGCCCTTCCTTACCGAAATCTGAGCTTTTCAGAAGACCTGGAGATCTTGGTGCAGACTACTTGTGGGCAAAATAATTTAGGTCTTCTGGTCTTCTGTGAAGGGGAGAGGAGGGACAGCAGGTACTTCACCTACTAATTCCAGATGACTACTAAACCATTACATCAGTCTTCCTTGTAGTGTGAAAGAATACTCAGTTTTCATTCTTGCTTCCAGGAGACTGAGATGACTTTCAAGGTTTTATTATTGTAGAGAAAAGTGACAATATTTTTGTATTATAAAGGGACACAAATTAATCTCCTCCTCTAAGGGGGGTTTATTACATGCCACTCAGATATGCAACTTCTATCCCTGGACTGGGGAAAAATCATGTAAAAAGTTGCAGGAATGTACTTGGTTCTCAGTGGGGGGAAAAGGTGACAGTGCTCCGAGAGCCTTTCCTGCTCGCAGTCTGTTAGGTTGGAGGGTTATTATTATTCTTAGAGCCAGGGGATGTGGACATCTGTCAGCTTGCTTCCCTCACATGTGCAGCAACTGTGTGTGGTCCTCTAAATGAAACTATTAGCTATGCAGTTCTGTATTCATGTACCAATTCTGAGCAGGCTGAACTCATGCCAATTAGAAAGTATTTTGTTATGGGTGGGTGAAATAGGGATACATAAATACTATAAGAAAATAAACAACTGCTTTAAAATAACCTTTTTTTTCCTTAACCTCCTCTCCAAATTGTAAATTTATTCTTTTAAAATGAAAGTATACACTAAATTAACAGGTCTATTTTTAATATGCAAGCTTGTTTTACAGCAGCATGCTCCACTGGATGATAATCACTGGACGAACAGCTGCTGTGGGAGGTCAGGGAAGTCAAAGAGGAGGAAAAGTAGCCACTGACATAAGAAGTTGGGTGATCTCAAGATGCAGTTGGTTTAATGCACAAAATCTACATTACTAAGAAGATTGCACTAATAAAGACTACTGGGAACCAACGTTTACATACAAAAGTTGTTACACAACTAAGGATAGGCTACTATACTCATTAGTAAGTACCCTGTGATTGCACAGGTGTTTATGAAATACTTTTTGGGATGTTGTCAGCTGATGCACAACAAGCACAAATATGCTTCATAACACTGAATTAAGAGATTTACTTTGTCTACTGGTTTAATTAACTTTTCAGGCTAGGGCAGCCTTCGAGATTACATTCAAAACACAGCAACTGTAAACACACATACTTTACAGCATAAATCTTGCAGCACCACTATCATCATGCAAAGCCATCACAACAGCAATGTCCAAGCTGTATGTAATGCCTTTTTGGGGTCATAACACACAGCGTGAAGCATTTTCTAATGAGGCGCAGAAACACACACTCATCTGACTTCCTATTCCTGCCAAGATAACCTAGCTATGCCACTTCACATGCTCTGCCACTTTTTTTTGTTGCTAGATATGTAACAGTGTCATCTACCATGCTGTACAAGTAATATATGTTAGTTAAATGGATTTTTCTTTTTCAATTATCTAGCAACATTTTGTCAATTATCTAGCAGCTCACATTGGCAAGACTTGTCATAAACTTCATAGATCTGTCAGATTCTTATAATGATGGAACATATGTTAAGAAGACTCCCAAATCCCTTAAAAATAAAAAGAAAAAAAAAAATCAAACATGTGGCCTAGACCAAAAGATATTTAATGCATGTACAATGAAAGGAATCTAGTGATTTTTTGAATTCACTGGTCACAATGTCACTCTCTCTTTCAAGTTGTTGCAAGTAGTTCCTCCACTTTTAAAGCTAAAAGGCCATCTTCTCTCCTATTAGCTTTTGTTTTAACACAGTCCTTTTATTTTCCCAGCAGAACAAATCTATTTCCATGAGCCAACTGCCAAGTGAAATTTTCTTTAACTACCTATCTCTCAAAGCTACCCAAAGCCTTGATATTACCCTTAAGAAACATCAGACAATTTGGGGATTTTTTCCAGATTTTGACAAGACATACTATTCAACACAGTTTTAAAGTTATTCAAAATAGATTTTATAAAATCTTCTAGTTAGCCTGTAAAGAAATAACTTTTGAACACCAATGTACTAAACAGACATACTACCAATTTGGTATAGGCAGTCTTAACAGAGTTTTGGAAGATGTTTTAAACAGATAATATACCATTAAACATACTTTTTGTCCCCGTTAGTTTAATAAAATATATCTTTTTTTTTTTAAAATAACAAAAATAAGAGTAATATTCAGAAATGTGATATACAGAAAGACAAAGATAAAGAATTCATAAATATAGTACCAGTTTTACACCAGTGATATCCTTTGACTCTGGCTGAGTTCAATTAATGTGAAAGTGAACTTGATTAAGACCCGTAGCCTCTAATCATTCAAACAAGCAATCGCCATCCCACCCACAAAACCTCTGCTACACAAAAATGAAACCTTACCTAAATAAACATGGACAAAGCCCTTTTGATCTGTGTCTTTTCTGGTACTGCCAACAAATTGCCATGAATTCTCTAACATATAACTACTTCATAATTCAACATAGAATACAAGACACAACATGTTAAAACAATTTAGCAGAGCAGACAGTATTTCATAAAGGTGCACTCCGTGAGTAGGAAGCAATTTAAAAATTATCACTGGGCCAATGCAATTATGTACGTGATGTCAAATTTTCATACTTAGAATATGTCTGAGGTCGTAAGAACATGTCTGGAGAAAGAAAGACCAGCAACGTTCTGTGTATCACACAGACCTCAGCAACTGGCCTCGGCAGCTCAGAGCAGAGGGTTAGAAGCTGTTTTAGACTCCTTTCCCAAGGAGATTTAGTAGGGCCAAAGAGAGATGCCCAGGTGAGAAAGCCTTGTCAGTCATTCATCTGCATTCTCTTTTCTTCATAAGGATAATTTAAAGTACGAGGGGAATAAAGTGCAAAAAATATAACTGCAGTTCTTTCTAGTTGGAATAAAATATTTGGGATTTTCATATGCTGTACCGCAGTCTTTTCTGTTCATTTGTTTTTACTAAACTGACTTTTTCATATATAAAAGAATCATAACTGAGACAATCCTGCAGCAACACAATGAAATGCTTTAGTAGGGGTCACCATCCGACACAGTAATCAGCAGATGATCTTAATTTCAAACACTATAAATACATATCTTTTTAAATGATTATCACAGCAAGCAATGGATTTGATGTTCAGTGTTCTTTCTTTCAAGAAGGAGAAATTATTTCATAGAGGTCTGATCAAAGTGACCTCTTCATTCTTTATATTCAAATAATTCTTTTGATACGGTGTAAGCAGAAAATTCATACACTTGAAAACCCCAAATGAACAAATTTTTTTTTTCTATATACATTGCAGGTACATGTCATGATTTGCTCCCTCTCCAGTGGGCTTCTGTAACCTAGAAATTTTTCCTTTACTTTTTATGTTAATATTAGGTTGACTCTTACTTTAAAATACAAGTTACATTTTAAAATACAAGTTACTGCAAAGTAATATAGTAGTATGCTGTCTTACTTTGTTAGTATTTACACCCAGATAGAGAGTAGGTACTCATCAGTTTTACAAACCTGGACACATACATAAACAAACAGAGTGACTACATCACGGTGATATTTGAACTAAGTGTTTGTGCCTCACTATGGAAAAGGGCCTGTAGGATGACAATATTTAAAAATAAAAATAATATGTATCCTCATGAATTGATATCTAAATAACTAGCTCTCTATATTTTGATAATTGGATAATTGAGTTGCAATTTTATAGCTGAAGAGCATTGTCAGTATGAGACTAACCATACAGATTTTCACCTGTAGAAAACGATAGTTTCATAAATTGCTTCAGACAGAGCTAGATTAATCAACACCATAACCCCCAAATTAATTATACAGCAATTATTTTCTGATGTTTTAAATGTCTTCTGATTACATCTTACTCAGTAATTCTCAAAGTGTCTACATCTTAATATGATTTCCGATGTTATAACAAAAATTGCTGATTGTTTCTTACTAACATAACTTTTTCATGCTCTAAAGACTTAATCATCCATTTTATCAGTTCTTAGGTAATGGTTCTAAACATCCCCAAACTGGCAAAGAATATTTTTAACTGAATAAATTTAAATACTTGTGTCGTGAATAGATTTTTTTCCACACAGCCTAGAGAAAATAGCCACCTATGAGAAACTTTTGACTATCTGTAGATGGTCATCTAAATACGAGGCCATTTGCACTCCAGGAAGCTTATTACTATTATTTTTACAGGTCTGTAAGCCTTTTGGTATGCAGAGGTCCTAAATTTTCAATCTCTTTCTCAGAAGAAAATAAAACTGAAATCAAAAGAAACATGAAGTAGGAGTTCAATAAGGAGAAACGGAAAGACTTTAGAAGGAAAATTACATTCTCAACTCTATCTGAGTCCAGATAAATGGAAGGGAGGCTTTCCAGAAGATACTATGGGTTTAGGAACACACCTAAGTTCAATTGGCTCTAATTGGATTTAAATGCAAACTTACAATTCAACATGTGCCTCCACATTGACCATCAATGGGTTAACCAGGTCTGTAAGAGAACTGATGAACATAGTGGGACTCCACCTGAAGCAGCCAAAAAGGGTCGTTTATAAACTTGAGACAAAATGAAAAGGCAGGGAATATTGATCAGAAAAAGTAATGAGAGGATCAATTCCAGTGCCCTATTTGCCAGTCAGGGTGACAGTTCCTCCTCGGTTTCACATGACAGTGCTGATTTTGCACATGGGTAGGTATTCTGAGGCCCTTTCCAGAAGGCAAGTCCCCAGCAGAGAACTCTTATTTCTAAGAGAGCAGTAGGAGCCTCTGGGATAAGACTGTTGGGTCAGCTAAGTCTATGATCGAGTGAATAAGAAAGATGAAAATAAAACAAATGACATACTGACTGCCTGAATTAGGGTCACATACACGCAGTATGAAATTGGACTTCTTAACCTTGCATTCAAGAACCAAACCCTTAGATTTTAGCAAAATGAACTTTAGATCATAAATTCTTAGACTCTTTAGAGTGTAAGTTCTAGACAAGCCCCTGAGCAACCTGATCTAATTAGACCTGCTTTGAGCAGAGAGGGTTCGTCTAGATGACCTTTAGAGGTCCCTTCCAACCTAAATTATCCTTTGGTTCTGTGATTTTTCAAGCAGGAAATGTCCATTTGATCTGTGTTTATAAAGCGTCTAGTGTCCGAGACCTTTGGTTGTTACCACAGAACAAATAAATAATAATCACTAAATACCAATTTGTTCATACGGTTCATATAAAGTAAAATAAGGAATGGTCTGGTCAGCCTCAGATTATTTATTGGGTTCTAAAAGGGCTATTTTTTTTAAGCATATAACTTCTTTTCCTGTATTCAACAGTATATTAGTATATTAGACACCCCCCCCCCAAAAAAAAAAAGGTACAGTACACCGACATCGGCTGTGATTTATTACAAATCCATGGCTGCTCTAGTCCGTATTTTAAAGAAGCTTTCTTACAGGTTGGCAGCTCAAGCCACTGAAAAACATAAGCAAGGCCTTCTGATAAGATGAAGTTATTTAACTAGTAACCAGAGTCTTCATTATAAAATAATGCACATAGAAGGTATATACGAGTTCCATTGAGGATGTGCAAACCATAAAAAAAAAATTCAGCTCAAACCTATAATTTTACCATCTCTGCAATGCTAACAACTATTAAAAGTTATTGTAAGTGTAAAGACGTGTCTGAATACTGGTAAGGAGGATGATGGGACAACTCCTGAGCCTTGCACAATGGACCTTTAAAATTGTTCAGTTAGCCTCTTGCAGATTTCTGCAGCATGGAACGCATTGCCAAGGGGACAAAAAAGCCAACACAGTAGCTCTAAGCCGTGCCTTCTCAATATCAGGGAAAGAAGCACAGCCAGAAAATGTATTGCCTGCAGGAACCACCCACTGGGGCTATACATAGGTAGCACGATTTAGTGCTATCAGAAATAACAACATATACAATAAATAGCAAAACCTGTACCTACTTGGATTTTACAATTAAGTATATCCCTCTGCTTTACTGCTATTTTTCTTATGTCCAATTTCAAGGACTTCTGATGATAATAAAAAACCCTCCCTCCCACTGACACGTATGAAAGATAAGCAGTGTGTTTGTAACCCTGTTGCCTGGAAATAGAAGGTCCAGAAATAGTTGGCGCTAAACTTTAAATAAAATTATAGAACTCTTTCAACCTTTCCACTCTCACTGTATAAATGCGAAAGTATTGTAAATCTTGTTGACAGTTATTGCCATATCTATTGGCACACAGTCAGCAGCAGTTTGAAAAGGGTTGTGCGGCATAGCTAGTGCCCATTACCTGTCTCCCTATATTTTCTTACAATTTATTTTCACCCCAGCAGGCAGCACCTCACAATGCCATTAATTTGTTGGGCAGCTCATGCTTTCCAATACAACCTACTTTACAACGTGCTCCTATAAACAACCTGGTGGTTTACTGGCAATGCTTAACTGTGTCAGGAGGGAGGCTACGATTTAAAGGCAGCAGGTAAAAATACAGCTGGTCACAGAGATGACGTGGTCTGACTGAACCTCCTCTCCGGTAGTTTGACTTATCATCAGCATAAGTGCACGAAAATCACCAGACTTACACTTGGTCTCCGTAAATATGTGATTGAAACAATGCTACTACCAAACAGTGCTTTTTGTTGGTGTGGTTGGACACATGCTTTTGCTATGCAGTATTCTGCTAATAGCATATTTGCTAGCAGATCACGGGTGCTTATATGAAGAAAACAAATGGAGAAAGAGGAAAAAAAAAAATTTAACTTGATTATAACAGGAAGTATGAAAAAACCCCCTCTCTCCTTGCAGAGTAATTAGGCACTAGTAAAATACTTGCATGATTCCAATATATATTTATAGCTACACGTATTTGAATGTTTTGGTTAACACGAGTCTTTGCAGAGTGAGGGGGGGAAAAAAACCACAACAGAACAAATACAGCTTTTTTAATACAACAGACTGAACCTGACATTTTTGCTTTAATATTTGCTTCTTTTTCCGCATCTCTCTTTCTGTCTCATACACAGACACTAATTTTCTCCTGTAAATTCCACTTCTACCTCTAGTGAGTAATGCAAGTGTATATATACACCCAACCTGTGGTCTTACTGGGTTTTTCATATCACCAATATTTTTAGAATATTTTACTTACTTTTTTATTAGTAATACTAATGTGTACATTAACTGAAGCTGTCTCTCCTGGTGTTACTCAAAATTAAATTGCTGTCAATCCAACACCTTTGGCAAACACTCAAGGAACTTGAAATTTTCTATTAACAAGTAATAGAAAACGAGAATGGATCAGAGGATACGATTATGTGTTACAGCAGCCAAAAATGATCTGCTAGGCTATTTTATTTTTATTTCTGTATATTTAATCTAAAGATTCAGGCACCTGGGGCAGGGTTAAATGAGCAAACAATCTGAGTAATATGCTATCAGACATTCCTAGGGAATACTCGTCTGCCATTAAACAAATTGAATATTGCAGAATGGTTATTGCAGCTTTTTGTACAAAGGCCACAATATAAAAACATATGGTTAGCATCAGAAAATAGTATTGTAAATCTAAACCATATATGCACATATCAAGTCACATTTAGGATTTGGGGGGCGGGGGGGCAGTGGCAACACCCACAACATTCACATGTGAAGAGCCTGAAAGGGTTAAAACTGTCTCAGTCTTAAATTCATCCAGCCTTTCTACTTCATTTTTATCATTTTCCATGTGCTTGCAATGTCTTCTAATAACAGGCCAATTGCTTAACTCACATAGGAATCTAAATTACAATAATCATATGCATTCCTTTCCCCAAGAAAGGAAACACCTGTTGTAGTTAGTTAATTGCTGACTTTTTGTAAGCTTTTGGAAGAAAAGTAACATTTACAAATAATTTATATCTGAAAAACTACAGAAGCAGAGAAACGTGAATTATAAAACTGGTATGAAACTCAAAAACTATGTTGAGACAGTAACAGATGTTTTCACTTTGTTAATTAAAGAAAAACTCTGTATCAAAGTATCATAATAGGATATGGTTATTTTAGAAGTAAGATGGGGCTACTTTCTGTTCCCAGATGGATTTAACACTTCTGCAATAATTGTTACTCATGCCATATAGCAGTAGGAAATAAAAATTAAGCCCTACAAAAATATGAGAATGTATGCTTCTGTAAAAAAAAAAAAAAAATTATTTAAGTATGTGTACATAAATCAATGTACAGTGTAGAAGATATATCCAACAAGAAATTTTTTTTATTTATTCACTTGTTTGTTACAGAATTCTTGCTGAAGTAGAGGAAAAGGCACATATTTATGTGATTATAAGCCCCAAAATGTCAATTAAACATATCTGTTTTTAAATATATACACACACTCTCTCTCTCACATTTGTTTTTTCATCTGAAACCTGTTAATTTTTTCTTATCCACATTTCCATATATACAAAATGTGAAATACTGCCCTAAGCTATGGTACTTTATTATTCATTTATGTAAATCTGTTAAGTCCTTTTTGGGATAATTTCACTGAAATTATGTGCTGTGCTAATGCTCTTGTACAAATATCCACATTTGATGCATGGCACAGTAAATTTTAAATAACAACTACTCATCTGCTATATTAGCAAACTCTGAGTTCTACACTGACCACGCCGTGCTGTTGCCGCTGTGCTGGATGAGCTGCTGAAACACGGTCAGAGCAAAGACCAACATGGAAGAAAGACTCAAGGAAAGAGTTCAGGAAAGGCAAACTTTAGATTCTCCTGTCATGTACAAACAAGCTAATTATTATAGAGCTTTACATCCTGCAAGGTGTATTTTCAAGTGAAAGTCAAGTCTTTACACAGATAAATACCAGCAAAGCTGTTGTGTTCAGTACTAGAAATGGAGGGGGGCGGGGGGGGAGGCTTGGAAGAGCCTGGGTAAGCAGGTCAGTTTTGCTACAATGAAAAATGGTATTTGTTACTAATTCTGCGGTGAGCAGGGAAAAAAAAAAAATCAAAATCTTTGGATATTCCATTCACATCCCCTATCATTTACTATGTCTTCCCTAATGGCTGTCATACAGGTAAGAACTCATTTACCTGGGTTAATAAGGTGCAAGACTAATGAAGGGCTCCCAGCAAAGCAGAGTTAAGCACTGGGAGTACTGTGGAACAGGTCATATGAGCTTTCTGCAGACACCTGTGTTGAGGTATGCCGTAGGACCTGCACAAGGTGTACATAAGGGCATATCCCTTGCTCCAGGCCAGACAGACCCAGGCTAAATTTACCTTGAACGCTGTAGAGGAGCCTGAACTTCTCTAAGGAGCTGGCTGAATACGAGAAGCTTAGCCACATCAGCAAGGTGATGTTTCCACTATTTAGCAGCCAAAGCGAGTCCCAGCAGAATATTGCATTAATGCTGCTGGCACAGAACTTGGCTTGATTATTTGCATGCTACGTTGTAGGTGTACCCTAAAACAATACTTCTCGCTTGCTACTTAACATACCATTCCTCCCACCCTCACCTTATTCTCTGTACAAACTAATTTACGGGGGCTTTTTTTATACAATACCTAGAGTTAATTTCACCTACTGCATTTAATGTCATAGGAGTTATATGTGTAAATCCCTGTACTTAGAGATAAGATAGTCCTTTATGCCATTTTAATCAATCTTTGTCATAGGTATGTTACTTAATAGCTCTGTCTTCCTATAGAAAATGAGCAACTTAAGGGAAATGAAACTTTTCAAAGATACATTTTCCTTCTGGCAGCCTGTGAAATACACCATAATTATCCTCTTTCAATGAATAACGTTTGAAAGAAAATGAACATTCTGTGCACCAAAAGGTATAATACAATGACAATCTCAACTGCCTTGTAAATAAAAGGAAATTGTTTTTCTACTATGATCTATATTGCACAGAAACATATATACGTGCTTTATAAATATAAAACCAAATCAGACTATCAAGCCATTTTTCAAGGTCCTACTACTTCCTAATAACAATAAAATCAGCAACAAGGAATTGTATTTATATTTCTAAAAGATTCAAACTGTGTTATGAATTATGGACTCCATTCCCCAGGCTGATGGGGATTGTATGAATAAGGCTCCTGCTGAACAGAGCACCTCTTGAGTAATAAAGGTATCTAGAGGAAAAGAGTGCACCCTAAAGCTTTGCTGCCGGGGGGGGGGGGGGGGGGGAGAGGGGAAAAGGCTTTTTTAATAGCATAATCAGATCATGACTGTCCAGCCCACAATCTCTTACTAGGAAAACTGTGCTATCTTTAACAGCTTGGTAAAATGAATGTTTGCCTTTCAGACCTTACAAAATAATGGCTGCAATGTACAATTTAACTAAACGGCTAGAACAAAGTACCATTTACCCCTGTCATTCCACTGAACGTGCACATGCAGTAGAAATAAGGTGCTAAAGCCACACAATCTTCAGTAGCTAATATGGGACAAAGGCATTTGAATACCAACCCATCCCTCATAAAGTCATCCAAAATCTAGGTTCTGAGTTAAGAAAATTACCAGTGCCATCACTTTGTCATGTTGAGTACCTCAGCACCTTTCTCACCTCTACACTGTGTCTAAACTCACAACCCATTGCTTAAAGTAAAAGAAAAGAAGTTGGAATTTCTTAATGTGGAAAAACTGTGACATTCATTTCTTCCTCCCCCCCCCCCCCCCAAAACCACTGCCTCCACAAAGATAAGATACTGCTGATTAGTGGTAATACATCACAGTACGAATCTTACTGCTCCACAGCTTCTAGAGGAATGACGAAAAACTGGGAACTACTATATCAGTAGAAGGAACTTCTCAGTTGCATCCTGCCTTAGGCAGGTCCTGGATTTGCAGGAACAGGTGCTTCCACAGGGGCAAATTGGCAAGGGTTCCTTGCCCTTGTTGAATTTGCAACCTCACCAAAGCCAGAGGTCAACACCTCGCACACTGATGAGCTACACCATGCAGCTGCTCTCGGTGAGACATTTTGTGGAGCAAAATGCCCAGCGCGGTGGCCAATTACTGCTGTTCAGCAGGTAGAAGAGGCAATGCACAATGGCTGAGTGCTGCAACACAAGTGCACACAAGGGAAACGGGATATTCAGCATACCATGAAGATTTTTAAAAGGTGACAAAATAACGCAGTCCAAACTCAAGAGGGGGCAGTATATAGCACCACTGAACGCTACTCTGTTTCCCAACACTGCCTATGCTATAATCCCCCAAAGAGGTGTTCCCCTGCTCGAGTCCCCAACACCTGGAAGCTATATATACTCCAAGCAGGGTCTGCACACAGGGGAAAGAGATATTCTGCTATGGTCTCTTTCTGCTCAGTAGATTAGTGACTACGGCGTTCAGAGAAAGAGAGCACGGTTCAGCTCAACAGGGCTTCTCTGGCAGAGTGGTACCTGGTTCCCACTCCTGCTCTAAGGACTCTTCAGGTATTTAATGAGCTGTTGCCTCATGCAGCACATACAGAAATTCATCTCACCACCTAGTCAGCTGGAAGTGAGGTGTCTAACCCGGCCTATTACTTAGGATCCACTTACAATAAATGGAGGCAGAGTCCCCTCCAGTGAGCATTTTATTCTGCCTAGCTTAGACCCTTATTTGAGCATGGGACAAACACTTTTCTTGAGGTGACTCTATCTACCGGCTATAAGGGTTGATTTTAGACACTAAAGTTAACCTAACTTTGACAGTCCTCACAAGAATTTGGTTTACTGTAAACAACACAGACTCGCATAACTGTAACAAGAAATTCTACACAGAAATATGTGAAGTTTAGGTTAAAGCTTCAATTCATGCTTTAAGATGTTTAGAATATGGTGCATGCATAGACAGGAAAAAAAATAATTGCCTGAATAAATTTAGGATTTTTTTTTTTCTAATGTTTAAACTTTGAAGAAGTATCCGGATTAGAAGGGTTAACTTTGCTATTTATTTAGGGGATTTCTCTGCCTTCCTAGTTTCAATCAAGGACAGAAAATAAAGTGCCAAAACCCATGAAAAATGCTGCTATTTTCAGAGCAATTAAACAAAGTTTAGGAAAGAAATGAAAATTTCATACAAGGATAATTTTGTGTTATTTTCCAAGTAAAGAAATTCAGGTATATAACTAAATGAAGTGGATTTGTGAGCCAAACATTCAAAGATGTTTAGATTCATGTAATGCTATAACTCATCATGTGTATGTTTCCTAAATTTACACCCTAGACATAAGTTCCCACATGCTTTTATAGTAGTTTACATTGAAATAATACTGGACTCTTCTCCTGAACTTTATACACTTAATGCTTTGACCCTATACATATATCATCAGTGTTTAGTCCCATTTAAATAGGCAGACAAGGACGCATATGGATCCTCCTTCCTTTTTACCTTTTTTGGGAACTGAGACACACTATCTGCCATAACCCTTTTAAATTTAACTTATTTTACTACTTATTAAGGAAACTTGGTTTCTTCTTTTTTCTGATCTGTGTGTTAGACAAGTTGCAGGTCTGCTCAGGTTGTTTTCATTAGGAAAAGAACACCAGTGTTAGATTTTCATTCTTCATGCTTCTTCCTTACCATTACAGACAAAAGATCTTTCTCCTTAAATGTAGGAAGACTTGAACAGAAGGCAGTCTCTTTGCTTATCTAACAGTTTTATCATCAGAATTTGGCTGAGAAAGCTGTCTTTCTCTTCACTTTTTCTAAGAAATGCATGAACAGATTTTCTATTTCTGTGTTCGGTGCTTCCTCTTTTCTCAGGTTCACTGTTCTTTTTCTGTTATTTTTCACAGCAATAAAAACCTTTATGAATATTACCCAGCAAGGTATTTCCAACATATATGCCCTGCTTGTATCTTTGTTTTGGATAGAGACATATACCTCAGTTTGTGTAGAGACTTCCTGAAAAAGGACCATAAATGGTTTGAAAGCTATCTCAAATGCAAGAAGGTGTTTACACATCCCTGTTATCTAGTCTAGTGAGTGTGAGCCTAGCTCAGAACAGTGTGTAATTATTATTTCCTTTAACGTTTAACTGATTTAGTCACTGGTTTTCATTAGTTAGACATATTTCTGCTTCCTTGAATTCTGAATACCAAATGTATTATTACCTCAAGTTCTTAAACAGATATTGTGATCAACTTAATTTACCTTTTTCTTTCTTTCTTTCTCTGAAGTAAGACAAATAACCTACAACACTGATTACTAAAATTGGTAGAACTTGATTATATCACTACTATTTGCTGTCATCAAACTATATATGTATGTGCACAAAAATACCTAGTTAGGATTGTCGATGCAGCAATTAAATTATTTTACTTAGATACTCTGTCTAAACAACATTGTTTCTATAAATTGAATGTCTTAACATAGACCAGCTATGAAATAGCTATAATTAGTTATTTTTCTCTGTGGTAATATGTTAATGGCTATGTTGCCCAAAACTGTCTAAACAAGACATGAAATAAGGGCGATTACCTTATCTAGCCATTACATTACCCATAGGATTTAATAAAAATTTATTATAGAGAGTTCATTAAACATGCCTTGTATCATGTCATAAATAATCTAAAGTGTACCAATACTGAATATACACTGTGTATATTCAGCGTATATAGTATATGCACTATGTATATAGAACACAGTTTCTAACTTTTTCAACTTATGAAATTAATTCATATTTAGACATCTCAAAATTCATAATGTGTCAAAATTTAAATTTAGAGAATTATAAGCAGCAAGGAGAAGTCACCTGGCCAGTGTGTAGTTTATGAAAGACCTCCATAAATTAAATTAGTCTGCTAGCCCACAAAGTTTATAAGTTGTTTAGAGGACTCTTGTCAAGAATCCCCTGGCTATAGGGAAGTTTGGGATGAGATTCTCCCCCTCCCCTGTAGAGTGGAATTTGACACCTAATAAGAAAGTTTTTTTCTCCTCTCTTACTATGTATAGATATTTTGAAGTGTTTTAAGGCCTTCACCATCTCTGCATGTCCCCTACTTTTAACTGTAGTGAACTGTCTGTATACACATTATTCTATTCCCAAAACTTCTGCATTTCCATTCAGAAAGTCATAATGCAGTTATTATCAGAGATTTCCACATGGAGTTATTGAATCATATTGGTAAGCTTGGTTTATGCCTAGGTGCTGTGACATGAATGCACATTGTCTTGAATTAGTCTAGTAGTCTGGCATGTTGCTGAGTAATAGTGCACTGCAGCTCTCTTAACAAGCTGCGCAGATCAACTTGATAAATACTTGGTTAAGTATCAGTGTGCCTGGTGATGTAAAAAATAAATAAGAAGAAAGTATTGCACTGAAATATTTACAGTCTAAAGGTTTCACCCATTAACAGTTCATAGATACTGTCTTCAGGAATGAGTCCACTGAGGTGACTGGAACTATTTGTGCAAAAACAAGCTATGTATATGTTTGCAATAAAGTCTTAAGAGACTTTTAAAGAGATTCCATTTCAGGACAAGGCTCTAACTGAACTTCAGCAATGAAAGCAAATCAAACCATAACAACATCCACCCCAAAGGATTCCTACTCCGCTCAGCAAAAAGTTTACTAGAGAGATTTTCTAAAGAATTATTTCCTTTTTGTCACAAAAGGTTTGAAAAATTTACTTAGTATCTCTGTGAGGAAGAAAATTTTGCTGTTTAACACTTAACATAAGTGGTATATATTTCACGTAAGATATGTTGTCATGATTCAACTTATGTTTTGGATGTAATTTCCAAACAACAAGTAGCTCAGTTATTTACATTTATGTTTCTCAACTCATACTTTAGTTTCTATGCAGTATGTTCATCTTTTTAAAGCACTGATTTTTGGCATTTATCAGTATCCAAACAAAAATCCTGTCCAAATAATGTTCAAGGATAGTTCACAGTTACATCTAAAATCTGTACTTAGAAAAAAATTGATTGTGGATAGATATATCATAGATATGTACATACTAGAAGATTTTAAAACAAAACAACAAATGGAAACATTGCAAGTGTCAGATTCATAAAGTCAAAATACTAATTAAATCATTGACTTTCACGAATTGTGACATATATTTGTAGTTATATTTTTTCCTAATGCATTGATTTTGTACAATAGAAATGATAATGAAAAATCAGAAATTAAAATGAAATTAAATTAGAAAAAAAACAATCTGATTTTTACCCTAATAACACTTGTTGAAAGACCCTCTGTACTTCTGCACAGGAGCTGAAATGAAAAGTGTAGTATTTTTTTCCATTAACAAAGAATAGGATAATATTAGGTACATTACAGCTAAATACGGTTTTCTTTCCAATGAGTTGTAAGTTAATCAGACAAATATATTTTCATACATGTTTTATATGAAAATATCAAAGCCAGTTACTAGTTAGATAGAAATATGAGGTACACACAGACACACACATACCTATATGCTATCAGTGCCAAATTTTGCTCTTTAGTGTACATGCACAGCTCCTAATGAGGTAAGCAGAGAATGTACTTAAATAGTGCACATTTTAAATTGCTACATTTCAATATATTGTTTTTCAGACTATGTGCATATAATCAGATTGTTTTCCAAGCAGGTGCCCATTTGATTACTTAAAGTCCAAATTGTGGTCTGGCTATCGAGTATGCAGAGGTGGAAAATGGGAAGGGCAGAGAAAATACAAGCCTTTTTGCATCAACAGCTGACAACAGTAAATAGGGGAAAAAAGAGGGGAGTAGGCTCAGAGGAATATACCTTCCCTGAATTGTACAGATATATAAGAAAGAAAAAAGATTTGGCAGAACTTTGACGCTTTTTCCTGCAGTGATGATTGTGTTGCACGTATATGGCTTGCGTTAGGTGATACACACAAGAGCAGGGGGAGAACAGCAGCAGGACCTCACAGAGGTTTCTTCTGCTTTGAAAGTTCTCAAAGTCCTCCGGGGGCTGTTCCGAGAGAAGCAACACAACACACTCGGGGGCAACAAACTACCCAGAGTGAGGAGACAGCTTTCATTAGTCCATGCAAGTATCCCATTTAAGGGCTCAGACTTTGAATACTAAACTTCAATTCATGTATTTAGGGTCAATTATAAAACCGTAAAAGCAGAGAGACGACGAGAATACAGATTGATATACAGTTTAAAAAACCACAATTGAAAAAGACTAAAACTAAATGTGCATGCCACTCAGAAGTCCCATATAAGAGTAGATTTAAAAACAAAAAAACAAACCACCACAAAACCCAACGCCAAAACCTGATATATATATCGACATGAAAACATGAGGATGTTTGATTACTGTCTCCTAGAAAGTGCAATGTTTAGTTGTCAAGTGATTAGATGCTTTATTTGGACATAAAACGAACTGAAAGGATATTTATGCAGAATAACAAGCAGAAGTTAACAAGCAGGCATGTATTTACCATGGTTCTCAATACAGCAATACCTATTTCTGCACAAGGCATTAACATTTTGTAAAATGTTTTCTTCAAACTAAAAAGTACAATCCAAATGTCCCTAAGAAAACAATCAGCTAGACAATATCGTGCTCTCGGATTTGCTTGTACAAAGCTAGTGAAGGAATCATAGTGCTTTAGAAGTGACAGGCAGTCACTTATTTCCACAGTGGGTAGAGTTAGATTTATCAAAACTATTTGAGAAGCCTAGACATAAAATTGATTGAATTCCATTATTCAGCAATAATCTTGAATACTGAGATGAAGAAGCATACTCTAATCTGAGAACCTATCTTAGCTAGCAGAATTAAGTGACTATTCTTTGCAGCATAAAATAGGAGTGGATCCACAGAGCAAATCAGTTGGTTCTCAAATGTTCACACCTTATTTATTTTGGAGTTTTACTTTGAGTTGTTTTAACCTGGTTCCATGGACTGAACACCCATTTGCAGTCAGAGCATGTGCCCACCCCCCCATTTAAAAGGAATCCAGTTTGCATGCCCAAGACTGCTCAGTGTTGCAAACTGGAATGCAATAAACACAGACAACTGGGAAACCCAAGAAGCGTACTCCTGTTAAGCACTAAAATGCTACTGTAGATGCAACCAATGATACTATCCATGTACTCAGTGACGAGATAGAGGTGCTCTAGCTTATGATATTGAGAAGTCAATCTCTGCTTTGAAGTTGCCTTTTGGTTGAAGCTACTTTCATCCACAGTGTATATAAACTGATTAGAAACTAAGTCATGAGACAAGTTTTTCTAAAGTAAGGTGCTTACTGTTTGCATTATGAACACTTCGACAGATAATGTAGGATCTTCTGTTCAGTCTTTAATATTTTTATTATTATTTTACTTTTTCCTGTCCAGGAAAACGGAAATGGAGTGTAACAATGCCCTTCTAATATACCAAAAATAGTCAGTAGTTTGAAATCACTGTTACCTAAGTATCAAATACATACATAACTTAAATAATTAAAGAGGTTATAACATCTTGTTTCACTACTATCAAGAGGGTGAAATGTCCTGTCTCCCTATGTTCAGAAGCAACACAAAAGGCAAAATTTTGGTGAGTCCATTACCCAGTAGCCTGCCTCCATCTCTTGAACATAATATAGACATTATAGTGTACGCAGAAGCTTAGCAGTTGATAAGACTTCAGCTGGCAGAGTGTATTGGTAAGTTACTTTGAGATACTGAGAACATATGTCAAATTGCTAAAACATACAGAAATTTTGAGTCCTAGTGCCTATTGCAACCTCCAAGCCATAGAAAACTACTTTATTCTTAAACTTTTGTCAACCAGGTAAGTTAGCTGGATTAAAACTACAACACATATTAATTAACTCAGATATAACTAGTGACTTAAAAATTACTGCTGATGAAATATAAAAAATAGGATAACCAAAAGGATCACAATAACATCAGATAGTTAAAGTCCTGATCTTTATTCAGTCTGAATGAGGAGAAGCAGGAAGATACTCTGAAGCAGGAGATACTCTTTTCCATAGGATAAAAAGAAAAAAAAAAGTTTTCAAAGTCTGGTCTGTTCATCCCTTGGTGTGAACAGAATGATGTTTTATAATCACTAGAACTTGTGATACGCAGGGCTGTGTTACAATGCATAGTATTCAGATTCTACGAAGTCGAACAGATATTACTATTTACTATAGGTTTTGTAAAAAATTGTAAAAATTTATGGAGCAAATGCTCCTAATCACCAGGAAAGTATATGAGCCCTGAAAGGATAGATCACACCCATGCAAGCAAGATACAGCATACGCATTCAAGGATTGCATACAGCATCACAGCACAGTAACGTAAAATGTATAGACAGCTTGCTCTTGTTACTCTGAAGTAGTTTTCCACAGCCTCAGGCCAAAGTTTGTCAGAAACAGGGCATGATTATCCCCAAGTTTTATGCACACTGACATTAAGAAGCATTATAAATGCTCAGTAAGCATTTTCCGACTCCAAAAACTCCAGGTACTTCTAGACTGAATATTGCAGTAGCAAACAGTGCCACATGGTGTGCTTAGTCTGCTTAACAGGTAACATCCAAGGCAGGTTTTCAAGTATATGGACTGTAACTGTCAGCACATCTTTGTTTATGCCCTTCCTCCAGTGCTTCCCGTCAGAAAAGCTAAATGCACAAGAAAAGAAATAGCTAAGAACTGTCTATCCTTTTTCTTGACAAGAGGCAATACAAGAGCAACTATACAACTGAGCTGGCTGTATGGAGCCAGATAGCCTATATTAATCTGTAAGCTTACCTTGGCATACAAACTTCAATTCCTTGGCATCTGTGACAGTGGTTCTCTTATCTGACCTCTTCTTTTCTGTCCGACGGTGGCTACGTCTTTTCTTTGTCTCTCCCCAAAGATTCGATCCGCCATGCATGCTTGGGATGTTCAGAATGGCAATTCCTTCCAGAGAAATATTGGTTAAGTCTAGCTGAATTCCATCACACTGATTAGCAAGGAGAAAAAAGGAAAGGAAAAAAAAACAAAAAAAGAGGAAGAGAAAGCAGTAAAAGAGAAAGAAAAATCAGAATGTTCTACCTATCAGATATTTTTCTTCAACAATTCATCATTCTTAACACTGTTAATGGTTTATTCAATGTTTACACCTAAGATATATACTTATAGCTGGAAAGGAGATACGAGATAGGAACAGATCCTCATTCAGAAGGCAAAACATGATTCCTATTCAGCTCTTGATTGCTTAAGTGTGGTACCATTTGATGGAGTCTTGTTATCTGATACCTATTCATCAACCCAAGTGAAACATGTTTGTAGCTTCACTACAGCTATTAGCACAAAAAAGTTTATACTACAAAAATTTCTATAGCAATAACTGGAGTTTTTTTGTTGCCTATTCCAGCTAAATTGTCTTACGATTTTGCAATGATACTTGTCATTATAACACCTGAGTCCCTTCCACATGAAACCGAATATAAAAGTCCCTGCATACAGAGCATACACAGCTTCATGGAAAAGGGTCTAAGCGGGCCCTGAGAGCACAGAACACCACACCACTATTAACTTCAATCCAAAGGCACAACTGGCACATTAGCGTAGGGCTATGCCTGACTAAAAACTCCTACTGAGAGGTAAGATTAGTAAAACTGGGTACAGCAAAATGCAGATGCAGGTACAGCACTTCTTATCCCAGAACTTCCATCAGCCAGTTCTCTGAAATATGCAGCATTGCCAAAGGAAAACATGGGATATGGAGCTAAAGAAGAGGTATCAGTGCTCTAAAAGCCTTCCAAGACTTACTGGACACACAGAAGAAATCTTACTCTGTGGGACAGTCCCTTCAGTGATGGAATCATTACTGTAGGGCACCTTGTGTCACTAATGTGTATTTCTCCTGCTTCCTACAGCAACACTGGACATTGAGGCATTTTATAGGTGTATATTCCTTTGCTAAATTTGGCTTCAAATCACCTCTTATAAAGGGACCATAATTTTCACTTCCAGAATGGTTCAGGGACCTTAACTTATCAGCCTGTTCAGTGACAAACTGCAGCATCTTCTCAGGTGACAAAAGCCTACAACATTTGCAAACACAGTTCACCTGGCACACATTGGATGAGATGTACCTAGATTGATAGGACACATCTAGCCTTCATAGACTATAATTTACTCAGGCTAAGTCCTCCTCTCCACCCACATTGTTTTAGGATCAGGGGAATCTCCTAACCCATATAAAACACAGCAAAATACTGAAGAACCTCCACAGAAGAAAAAAAGACCCAACTTCAGATAACTGCGGTTGAACCTGCAGGTGTAAGGCAAAGCATCGAGTTCTACTTATTAATTCACTGAACCAGTCAAAGTTTCCAGGATTTATGTACTTGTACCTTGGCTAGAGGTAGATTAGCTTCATGCCTCACAACATAGCTAGAGTATATAGATATCCTGGAAAGTCACACGCGCCTTACACTGTATAGCAGCATATTTTTAAAACATTAGATCCTACTCCTGCAATGTTCTGCAAGCCAGTAGGGGGTCCAGTCATGCATTTAAAACTGATTAAGGGTCTTATTTTGTAATTCCAATATACAATAATCAGGAAGAAAACTGGAAAAATAATTAACCATGCTTCAGTAATAGTCCACTGACATCTTGCAGCTTGCTGCTCTGTGGGTCACTGGCAATTTTTCCTCTTTGCCTAAACCTTTATCACAGCTTTGTAGAAGAAAAGGAAAGTACAACTCAAAAATAACTGTGCATAGTTATTTGTTTACCCTGAAACTTTCTGAGATCACAAAACAGAACTGTATTATAATGCATACTCTGCATCTTCTTAATTCTTCTAAGAAGAGTGTAAATCTGGAGAGAGAACAATTTCAGCATTAAGGTTTCCATTTCATATTTGCTCTTCAAGAATTAAATTTTAAACCTGTGGATTATATTCATATAGGGAAACCTTTAGAGTCAAAAGACATATCTGGAAGTGAGTTGGCAGTTGTAGCAACTACTGCAATTGAAAATGCAACTTTTTAATCACACTTTTTTTACAAGAAAAAAGGCATGGGTCTTCACTGTTATTTTGGAAGCAAATTCATGGTTCCCCCCTATATTTTATATATATTAAATATTAAGATGATTTATTTTACTAAAAATTCTGCTCATGTGTATGCTCACTTACTGCTATACATTCTAGATAAACAGATATTAATTTCATAATTAAAAGTACTCTTGTGTAAATACCCTGCAGGCCTCAATGAATCAAACACATACTGTGTGTCAGGCCTCCCACTGTCTTCAAGTGGAATGTACTGGCTGGATAATTAGATAGTACATATTTTTTAACCTTATTTGCATGCATATTATATCTTTTGCACACTGACAAGCAGCAGTAACAACAAAAGTCAGATTACCACAGGGAATTCCCACAAAGAAGTCTTCATTCCTTATAATTTGCAGCCTAAATTAAAATAATTTGATCTTTGACAAGGATGAAATGTCAAGCAGAAGGGGGTCCTCTACAAGCCACGGCCTGTGGCTTCTGAAATCTGCCTAATTTATGTCAGTCACTTCTTAATACATATTTAAGTATTACACGAGAAAGATGATAAATATGCAATCTGACACCTTTGGTATTTCCCTGCTGTTAATTTATAAAGGTCTGGCGTCCCCCAAACTGACTGGAATTATTTAAATAAAAGAAGAATTGTGAAATAGGATGGCGCAGGGTCTGGCTTCCATTTTCACTCAATATTGAACACAGCAGGTAGTACACTAAGACAATTATTTGACTAGGCCTCAGAATCCCACAGTGACGAGGAACTTTCTGAATTAGTAAAGGAGGATTTCTTTTGTTCATACACAGACAAGAAGTTTGCGCTACAGGTAGCTCTGTGTTGTCCTAACACATTCATACACTACAACAACAAAACACAGATGTGTTCTGCTCCTTTTCTTTTTTTTTTAATTTTTTTATGTCAAATAATGCAATTATGCTGCTAAAAATAAAAGCACGCTTTTAAAATGCAGAGCATGCCTATCTAGATTAGAAATAAACAATAGTGCTTCTATTTCTTTTTTGCCCTCTTTCCTGGCCTCAGTCCCTTTTCAGGCATTATCTTTTACACTTCATTCATTAGATCAAAATTTTTCAGATCATCTCGAAGTTGAAAACATATCCGTGCCCGAAAACAGCTGAGACTAAGGCTTTGCTGTGTAACCAAGTGCAGTATCATGCAAGACCACATGATCGTGTAAACTCCTTTCCCCCACCCATTAATACCAGGTGGTATAGTAGGTTTCCTCTGGTCCCACAATGCTTTTACAGCGCTGCAGGTATGGACCATGCCACCTCCACTTACGCTGCATCTACGCCTCCTCTCGTTAAATGCCCTTCACACACCTTTCTTTTTTTCTGAAGTGGAAATAAAGTATAAGTGCTCTAAACTGTAAAGTCTTAAGCCTCATTTACTGACACATTATTATTATTATTATTATTATTATTATTGTTGTTGTTGTTGTTGTTGTTGTTGTTGTTGTTGTTGTTGATTTCTTTTTTGCCCTCTTTCCTGGCCTCAGTCCCTTTTCAGGCATTATCTTTTACACTTCATTCATTAGATCAAAATTTTTCAGATCATCTCGAAGTTGAAAACATATCCGTGCCCGAAAACAGCTGAGACTAAGGCTTTGCTGTGTAACCAAGTGCAGTATCATGCAAGACCACATGATCGTGTAAACTCCTTTCCCCCACCCATTAATACCAGGTGGTATAGTAGGTTTCCTCTGGTCCCACAATGCTTTTACAGCGCTGCAGGTATGGACCATGCCACCTCCACTTACGCTGCATCTACGCCTCCTCTCGTTAAATGCCCTTCACACACCTTTCTTTTTTTCTGAAGTGGAAATAAAGTATAAGTGCTCTAAACTGTAAAGTCTTAAGCCTCATTTACTGACACATTATTTTATTATTATTTATTAAAAATACATACTTAATTTTGCCCTGTTATTTTTTTTCCTTTAGAACCTATGTTTCTCTCCTCAACTTCTTGGATCCCAGTTTGGAAATAAAAACACATCTTATTCTGGATAACATAAGAATTTAGTGTCCAAACTTTGTTCTGCATCTCACACAGAAGAAAATATACAGAACATGAGAGATGAATGTGTATCAGGAAAGCCAAGCTTAATTAGGTTAGAAATCAAATACAGGGTTTGCCCACAGGACATTTGATTGCGGTCTCCCAGCTCAGAGATACAGATCCTTAATCTTCATGGGCTTTGTTCATTCAAAATTTGGCTGTAGAGCAAATGCATTCTTTGTGCATTTTATTCGGAGCGAAATGTGGTATCATACACTAAGCTCTCATTTACAGCAACATCCCCAAGCAAGGGGCAGCAGGTTAAAAATCAGATGAAAACAGTGCTACTCCCAAGTGTTTATAACATAAAAACAAGAAACATTAGATACAAGCATATTGGCAAGCATTGTTCATTTAAATGTAATTTACTCATTGTAAATAAATCTGTAAATAACTACCTCCTAACACTTCTTGTGTAAACATTTTGGAAACTATTTCCCCTAAGATTTTTGTTCCTAATTGTAGGACTAATGATAGTGACCAGGATAGATGAAGTAGATATTGACAAACATGTCTCATATACTAGCAATGTAATACTTCATTGGTAATAATAGTGTTACCGATATGAATTGGCAATAATTATACAACTGGTATCAGCAGCATCACAAACTTGTATGCATACTTGTTTGCTTTGGGATGTTAACATTTCATCACCCTTTCAATGGTTACAATTAGATGGTTTAAGATCATCACATCTTACAGGCTATGTAAGATTTTTGCCGGATGGAAATATTTTCTTGGGAAAGCCTGCTCTTCAATTTGTATTTAATCAAAAGGTACATTTAACTTGCAGTATATTCAAATCAAATCAAATCAGGTAAGCATTTCTTCCAATAACTAATCAAATATTTTTCAGGCTACATGTACTTAAACCCAAATGTGTGAAGCACTGTCTTGGGAAGCAAGAGATTTTTTGTTCGATTTGTTTTTCCCAAGGTTTTTGGTTGGTTGGTTGGTTTTTTTTTTATTTTTTACTCTAACGTGTGGAGCATGTTTCCACTTTAAAAAGAAACATAACAGCATAACAGGCAAGTCTGGCACCACAGGTCTTACAGTTTCAGTCTCAGTATTCTTTGTTACTGTTCTATGACCAGATCCATGGTCCCTTCAGATCATTTCAGACTTCGCCTTTCAGGAGGCTTCTACCAGACTCTCATAGCTCTCACCATACTTCTCTGAGTGCCTCTTGCTACTATACAAATACTCCATTAACATGTGCAGTTTCTCATTACTATTGGAAAGGAAAAGCACCATAATCCTCTTGAGAAATGATTTCATTATTTAACTTAAATTCTCAGGTTTGTACCTTCACTCATTTCACATTTTTCATTTACTTATTTATAAATATCAGCCCCCCCAAACAGTTTATGTAATGTAGCCGCTTATTCTATCAGCCATCAAAGTAGCAGTAGCACATTATTTTAAATTCCTATTTTGTCTGTAACTACCCTGTGTCTTTTCAGTTAATGTTCAATGTATAATGGAAAGATGACCCCTTGTACAGAGAGAAAAGCTATTTAATGAAGGGGAATGATTCCAAAAAATATATATTCTTTAACCTTTATTCAGGAAAGTAAGTACAATTTTAGGGAATTGAGTTTTAAAGGTTATAAAAACTTGGGACCTAGAAATAATAAGATTTTTTTTTTATTTTAATCCTGCAGCAGCTCTCACTCCCTCTGACAGTCTTTCATTTTTCCATCTGACCTAGCCACACTCCCTATTGATTTCTAATGTTACACTTCACCTCTTGACCTCGTCTACTGTATTAAGACTTCACTAATCATCAAACTGAACTTTGTTCCAGTGTGCAGGGCTACACTACAAATAGACACGATAAAAATAATATTTTGGAATATAGGGTCGAAAGGATGTGCACTGCTTTGCCTTGTTGGATTCAGGCACTCTGCACCCTTGCTCCCTGCATTTCAGCCAAACTAGTGACATTTCAAGGAGAAAGGCAACAATTAGTTTCTTACTTCTATTTCTACAGATTCATGCAGCTTCTTACAGGTGGCTGAGAAAGTTTCCGAAGTGCCAAATTCAAAATACCAAAATTTGTTCTTCATTCTGAAACAAGAAAAAAAGAAAAGAAAAAAGAAAGATCTTATTCACTATCAATATGTGACAAAAGTGATCATCCTGTCTTCCATTATAAGTAATGGCAAAGGCTTGGGAACATGTGACATCCCATTTGAAATAGATGAGCTCATAATTTTCAAAGCTTAAATGTTGGTGTCAAGTTGTATGATATCCCCTAAAGGGATAACAGGAATGTGTTGAACTGACAGGTTCAAATGTACCTTTGACTTTTCTTTTTCAGTGACTATCAGAATATTTTTTGTCACTTAACCAGTGACATGCCTCAGAAAAATGTATCGATTTTATTTCATGTCTTACACCTACTATACGATTTCTGATTCATGGTTAAAATCTCTATCCCACAAAGTACTAGAATGTGCAAGCAGGGCACTCCCATAATGAAGAAGAGCCAAGACAAGAATGTAGCTTGCCTTAAGTTAGCTAAAGGTAAAGGTAAAAGCTTATTGTTCATGATGACAGATGAGATGATAGTCGAAGAAAATAAAAATTCCAGCTCTAATAATCTTTAGATATTTTGCAGTAGGAGAGCTGTATTACCGGGTATTTAACTCATAGACACATTTTAAATGGGTGACGGGACCTGCATCTTGAAGTTCATTAACAGATTCTACAGAAAAATAAAACTGGATATAAATGCTAGTAAATTGCTTAGTTTATACGACAGCAGGCAGAGATTACACTTTTTTCTTCTTAAGTACATAAAGATTGCACTTCTGTTTTACCAGATTTATTGCATACTGTTAAATACAATCAGGACACCAGCAGTACCATTTCAAATAGGTATGTGCAGTTTTGTTTAACTCTCATGAGTAATTATTATCCTGTAACAAAACAAGAAGCAAAACTAAAAAAAAAAGACACTGAATTAGAAGTCATTATTCACACTTAGGAATCAGGTATGAACACAGTTCATCCACTTGTATAAACTGTTTTCTGACACAGACACAGCATAGTGTCCTTGGAACTTGAAAATGACTGGGTTTGCACGAGCTAGAAGTGGAGAAGAGGGAAACGCAGATGTAGATGACTGTCAAACATGCCAGCAAAAGCAAAAATACTACCCTTGGTACTTATTCCAAATTACACACACAAGTCTACTTAGTGTCTCTCGAAGTCCACTTAATGGCTCTTAAAGCCACAAAGGGAGGAGGGGCACTACAGTACTGGCCATTCCCAGAAACCTGCTGGCACACGAGCCAGCAGTTCCTGGTGCAGCACCAGAGGTGTGTGAGGATGTCCTACCTGGCAGCCTGCACGGGGTGGGGAACTGAAGAATAATAAAGGAGAAATCAATACATTTCTGAAGAAAAAGTTACAGGCATTTCCGAAGGTTTTTGCACCCAAAATCTGAAAATGTTTGGAAACCATTTCTGAGAACCGGCTCTGGGATAAATGGCATATTCTCAAAAGAGCTCCAACAAGCCTCAGACCAGATTCAGCTTCCAGACTCCCAAAGTCTGATATACGTTCCTTCTATACCTGCACATTAGTTAGCACACTGACATGCTGGCCTGGGATCAACTACTCTATTTATGCCAATGTATATGAAGAAACGTAGAGTCCTTTAATTTCCAAACAAGTGTGAACAAAGTACTGAATTCCTGTTGGGTCCCTTTGGAAAATCTGGATGTAGCTATTTTCCTGCTACTTTCTACACAGGGACGATGAATAATGAAACAATAAAAAAACCTGACGTAAGTATTCAGAAAAATACTTCATCATTTCTTTTGATCCTATTATTAAGACCAACAAGCCTTTGCACCTTCTCCTTTGAGAGCCTTTCCTCTTGCTATTCAGTTATTTTTACCTCAAATGAAGCATCTTTTCTTTTTCTTTATTGAAAAACCTGCTTTAAATTGACTTCTTAACACTGTATATAATAATCTGACTTGCACAAAGATAAAATAGATAGCTATATTTTAGAGTCATTCAGAATATATTGCGTCAAATTCATGTATTTTGAGTTCAGCAAAACAAAACCCAGCATTGTCAGTGCACTCAAGGTTTATTAGAACATTTAGATCTATAAATCAAAACTTTGTAGAATTATATGACAGAAGATTAAGCACATTTATCAGGTGACGTTTTGATGGTAGATGTATTTCTTGTCATTCTAATTTTAGAGTCATTCAGAATATATTGCGTCAAATTCATGTATTTTGAGTTCAGCAAAACAAAACCCAGCATTGTCAGTGCACTCAAGGTTTATTAGAACATTTAGATCTATAAATCAAAACTTTGTAGAATTATATGACAGAAGATTAAGCACATTTATCAGGTGACGTTTTGATGGTAGATGTATTTCTTGTCATTCTAATATACCCTATAAGATTCTGTTAGGCCAAAAAATGTAGTCTTGCGAGCCTGTTCTCCTTTCCCTAGTTTACTATATCTCTGTTTTTAAGGGTAGAAAGACAACCTACTTGACAGCTTTTCCACTACAAAGGTAGATGTAGATACAAATAATTTTGTTCTTCATCTTCAAAAGGATTTACCAACTCCCTTTACCAGCCATGAAATAGATTAGATTGCATGTTTTTATTCAAATGCACTATATTTTTTTATTGAGCAGAAAACTGTATTATATCTTTTCTTATATGTACAAAACACAGTTAAATGTAAAGAAATCAAGACAAATTATACTAAAATTTCCGTAAGGAAGACCAGTCTTATTATTATAGTAAATATTCTAATTTTTCTAATAAGAAAAAAATCTCTAAATTCTTATCTTCCACTTGCACTCCTCTTTCAAACAGGTGAAGCTTATCTGCTTATCAAAACAGCAGCAAATAGTAGAAGAGTCCATTTAGAAGATTAATGAACTACTCTCATGGCCATTTAATTTCTATCACAATGGTGTAAGTAAATTTTAGGCTGGTAAACGAATACATATTTAATGACAATTTTGCAGCATTAAAACT
>NW_008795435.1:1341937-1348174 GCF_000699145.1 Aptenodytes forsteri
AAAAAGCTGTTTTCGTAAAAAAAAAAAAAAAAAAGTGTTATACAGTAGCACTTTTCTTTACAACACTGGTTTTGTTGGAATAGGAAAGGGAATAGATTATTTTACAGGAAAGTGTTTTTGTATATGCTTCAAAGGGCATAGCTAAACTCTTAAACAACTTCGTGTTTGAAAATACAATATAAATAAAACATCAATCATGATAAAAGGCTGACCTATCTAATCCTGCTATTGGATTAGAGTATATCAAAATATATACAGTCTATGATGTTGGAACAACAAAACAAAACTACTTCAAGAGCCTAAACACCTTTTATGCTGGCGGTGTTCCACACCCTCAAGTATTGGTCAATTTTCTAATAAGTGGAACGATCTTCTTAAACAGGGATGAAACAAATTGGCAAGACAGTATGGGAAGGCTAATACTGCCATTTCTTCTAGTGTTTCTATACTGTGGATAAATATTAGACTTAGAAACTTGGATATGTTTCTTGGAAAAGTTCAGGCTAATATTTGCTAATCAAGGCAAAATGATCAAAATAGTCTGTGATATGGGTTTGCTCCATTATCAGTTAATCAGAAACCCCCCTACTGCTAAAACTATTTTATATAACCTTTCTGATTAAGCAATTACAAGGCATGTCATTGAAAAATTGTCCTGTATCTAAATATGGAAATAGAAAATACTTTCCTCTACACCTGAAGATCATCTATACTTCATTGCAGTATGCACACTCTGTCAGAACGTGCATAACAATAGATCAGCTATAGGCTGCTAATAAAAGGTCACGACAATAAACCAGGAGTATATTTAAACTTAAGAAATAAATTCATATTCTGGTGTTAAGGGTCTCCAGCTGGGGAAAAGCTTATTGCTACATTTGTAAGTTTGTCACACTTTATACCACATTCTATTTACACACTTCTTATATTTACTATTTATATTTATTATATTATTTCCACTTTATTTTAATCATGCGGTGTCAAGCTTCAATGGCTTGAGTTAAAAATTTCTATAGCAGGAAATTTCTGACTGCAATTTTTATAAAATTTCAGCTGAAATACTTTGACCATTTTTGAAAATGACTGGAGAAAAACATGTAAATTTGCTTATATTAAGTGTGTTTGATAACATACACTTTGAACCGTTTTAATACAGCTACACTTTCAGAGCAGAGATTTTAAATTTAGCACAAGGATGGCCTTGCATCAAGAACATGCCTCTGGCCATCTGCATGAAAATACATACAGAATTTCACTATATTATGACCATTTGGAAATACAGTCTGGGAAAGCTTTATTTTCAATATTCTTCTATGGCAGCAAAAGAACAATTTTTTTTCTCTAGTTCTGTCATCTTTTATCCTTTATACTATGCAAAGTATAGAGATTTTTACCCATGAAACTACTAGAGTTCTTAATTTTTCCAAAGTAAATTCCTTGAAAAGTCCACTACCAGGAAGCAATCTCCACCACAAATCTGTGCAAGAATGTCTGCTCATGGACAAGCAGCACTTGGTTTCCTCCATAGACTACACTGTTCCCCAAAATATAATCCCTAAGCACTGCCTTCCGAAAACATTTTTTTTAAAGCTATTCCAATTATGTTGCAGAAGTATTGTTTGTTTGTGGGCGTTAAGAGGTGATCTCAGTCTATATCATAAACTCAGACAGTTTCCAGCATGAAGCTCCCGTTCTAAGAGCAGCATTAATGAACAACAGTGTACAGAATGTAATGAATTTAAAAAAAAAAAAATCCATGGGAAAAAAAAAGAAGAGTAGGAAAGAAGCCATATAGAGTGGATGCTTATCATCTCATTCACCACATTTCTGGAAGGTGCCCAGAGCCACAGATTCAGGGTAAGTATTTAAAAGGAACAGGTCTCTCTGGCTCCCTTTTCCCCCTTGTTCACTCTTTTGTCGTGTGTTCCGAGGGAATGTGGAATAACGTGTAGAACCACCTCTACAGGAAATCAAAAATACCAGAGAAGTGTGCAGAAATGGAGGTGTGAGACAGAGGTGTACTTCCACAGAGGAGAAACTGTGAAGAGTCCAAGGGGAGAAAGTGGTTGACAACTATATGTGAAAAAAAAAAGGAGATCTTCATCAGGGAAAATAGAGGAATCAAGAAAGAGAAGAATGAGAAAAAGATAGGAACCTAATTTCAAAATGCATTGAAGATCCGCAATGCTGAAAGAAGAATGATGATAAAATAGAGAAGGGAAAGAAAAGAAAATAATCCTAAAGGAGACCCAAGTAAAAACACGCGTTTCTGAAGTCTGAAAATACAGATAATAAGGTCTAAAACTGAAACTGGGAGTATAGGAAACGACATACTGGGCAAAAAAGCCGAACATCTGTTCCAATATTCTGTCACTGACAAGTGGTTAGTACCAGAGACCTCGGAGAACAGTGTAAAACTCCATGTAGTATACAGCTGGGAATAATCCATCTCTAAGGAAGGTTTATTATTATTTATGATTCTATCAAATTGAAAGAGGGTACATTTAGATTAGACATAAGGAAGAATTTTTTTACTATGAGGGTGGTGAGACACTGGAACAGGTTGCCCAGAGAAGCTGTGGATGCCCCATCATTGGAAGTGTTCAGTCAGGTAAAAGATGTCCCTGCACATGGCAGGGGGGTTGGAACAGATGATCTTTAAAGGTCCCTTCCAGCCCAAACCATTCTATGATTTTAATTCAGACAGTTTATAGTATGAAGCAATATGAAAAAAAGAAAAAAAAAAGACTAGCCAAATTCATGGGAGCAAATTACCCTTTTTAAAAAGAAAACAAAAAAACCAAAAAAAAACCCAACTTGTTTATGTTAATCCATGGCTGTGTCCTGCTTTATTAGAGTTTGGAATTTCATATTGCATTTAAAAAAAACGCTAATATAGAAGCCCTAGTGCTGGTTCTCAATGTATGGGGAGAAAAAAAGTCGGCACCCAGGAACAATTGAAGCAGAAGCAGCTACGGAAGTCTGTTCCGGCAATTGGGAATAAAAGTGTCTGGAACCTCTACCATCTGATTTTTCTCAGGGTGTGGAAAAGTTTTCTAAGGTGTGTCTGAAGTTGCTGCTTTTGGTTTATTGAGTCCCAGCCTGTGAGACATACATTCAAGAGCAAGTGAAGTAAAATTTACAGCAGATTGTATGTCATTGTGATTGTACTTTATATTTCTGGTAATAAAGTGTGCTGATACATTGGATTTTATCTAATTAAATACTAATAGCTGATAAATAAAACTGAAAAATATTTTAATGCTTCGTACAATTCAATATAAAGAATATTCTTATCAAGTCCTATCCCTCTCACAGAAGTTTTCAATAGACAACATATTTTCCATCTTTTCTTACTGTTCATAAATCTATTATCTAGGTAATTTTATACTTAGGCAAAAATGATTTCATTGCAGCACATAATATATATTAATAAGAATGTATGACTTTTTCTAATGTTCTTCTTTTCTTTCCACTTCTGTCTTAACAATCATATAATTCCTGTTCTGCTTTATAATGAATCATACGCAAAGGTAAGGAAATAGCCAGTGGAGATGCACATCCATAAGAGATTTATGTGTGACTGGCATGATTTTAATAGAGACATCTTTGTCAATTTTTTCTTTTTCCATTACCAACTGTACTTATGGCAAATCTAAGTGTTAATCTCTTATGGCACATAGCATAAGCAGAGATTGTATAGGTAAGTGCAAAAAAGTTAAAATCCTGAAAGAACAGTTCCAGTTTTACACAATAAATAAAATTTTCACCTTATCATACGATACTACCCGTAGTCGGAAAGCTACCCCATAAAAGCTTATACTATTAAGTAGCACTGTGAGATCGTCTCTTCCTGACATTTAGTAGTTCTACTCCTGCAAAGCTGCATTTGACTCCAATTTCTCTCAGACTTTATAGTACTGTTTTGCACTGCAGCGTGCACTTCTGTACGCAGCTGGTCTGCAGTCTCCACTGTCCACCTGCCTGCCCCACTTCTCCAGCTCTCTGCCCGATTTTCTCCAAACTATCTGCAGTTCGTTCCAGCTGTAACTATCATCCTTCCCCCTTGCCTGTTCAGTTCTGCTCCCGCCGTCAGCTGTGCTCTCGTATCCATCCAAGAACCCACTCCTGCACACCTTGTTCACTCTGACCACCTTCAGTAATAAACACAAATCATGAAGAGTCGCAAAAGGGCCTCGCAGTACTGAGTGACGGGGGTATAAAAATGTAGATGACATTTAATGTGGATAAATGTAAAGTGATGCACAGAGGAAAAAGAAAAACAATTTTACAATTTTACAAACAGCGATGAGTTCTCAGGGACAAGGTCTTGGGCTTACAATAAATAGCTGAATGAAGTGTTGGAGCAGTGCTTAACAGCATTTGCATGAATTGTGTTGTGACGCTCTGAATACTATGTGCAGTTTTCCACTCCCCAAAGGGGAAGTAGGGGGAAGAAAGGAGGGGAAAAAAAAAAGAGAGAGAGAAAAAGAAGAGAGAGTATAATAGAACTGGAAAACATATGGAGAAAGGAAATGGGGACAATCAAAATATTGACCACTCTTTGAATTCTTCAGCCTTGAAAGGAGATAAAGGAGAGAGGTACAATAGAGTCCTCTAAAATCATGTATGCCATGGGGAGGATGCATAGGGTATGACTAGTCACCATCTCTCCCAAGAAAAAGCTAGAACAGATGAGAAGGACCTAGGAGTCAGTGGATACAACAAACAAAAGGTTTCTTTATGCAGCACGCAGTTAAGATGCTAAACTCTTTGCAACAGGATGCTAAAAGTTTACATCAGTTCAAAAATGATTGGAGGGATTCATGGAAGAAATAGCCACTGAAGTCCACATAACAAAAGCACCACAAATACGGAAATATATTACATGTTACCGTGTTCTTCTCTTCTTAGACTCATTGGTAGATGGCACTGGAGAAAGAGCAGCTGACTAGATAGACCTTTTGTCTGACACCAGATGGGTATTTTTATGTTCTTATGTTTCTGGTCCCAAGTGCATTTCCTCTTTTCTCTTACTCTCCTTGCTGGATTATCTGTTTCTCCTCAATTAATGCCTCGCCACCAATTACCACTACTTATCTCAGGCTCCAATGATCCATTTGGATTGAAATATTTGTACAGACAGTCCAGGTATGAGTACACAGTATGAGTACAGTTCGCACACTCCAGACAGGTACTGATGTCCCTGAACATCATCTATTATCTGTATATTTGCAGACAAAAGGTGCAACAAATTCACCAGAGGTCTGTGCACTGTTTCCTGATTTTGTTGGGCTACTGATCAGAACGTAATTTGTCTCATTTTTGGAGAGAAATAGTAGCCAGATTGGAAACGCTCCCTCTGCTAGGGCTACCAGAAAAAAAACATGAGCAAAACCAGGATGATAGTCATATCCATAACCCACATTCTTCACTAATTAGCTATGAAACCTATTCTCATTGGATTAACTATGATGCCTTTCTCACATACGCTCCTCACACTACAGACTCTGGCGGAGAGAAGGCTACTACTAACATCTATACAGAAGAGAATCTTATCCTAAAATACAAATACAAATGCCCATATTGAAATATAAACACCACACTCCAATAATTTTAAGAGCCTCCGAGTACGGGCTAAGTGCTATAATGCAGGAGGAACTCGATGACTTTTGAGCTGTGCCTCAGGCTGCATCTGTTCTGTGCCAATAGGCAACAGGATGTTCATGAGAAAAAAAGATAATGTATTTCTCCTAGAGTTATAGAAAAGCGGTACACTCAACTGAGACAAATTACAGGAGGTTAACCTACAGCACCTGGTATAAAAACCAGCTATTATAAAACAGTGTGATACCTGACTGATACAGTTTACAAGATATTCCTCCATGTAAGAGGGTACTGTTTCTCATCTGTGATAGAAATATCTGTTTTAAATAAGGAATTCTGACACTTGCTTTTGAATATAATCTGTTTTAACAACAGTTATTAGTAGGACCAAAAAACCACACAGTTTCGTTTCTCAAAACCTTTACTTAAAAAGTATCTTCATTATATCTGTGATTTTATCTGTCATTTTGCTCCACTAAATGAACATTTCTGTAACACTTCTTAAATCCTTTGTGTCCACTCCTCATCATGAAGATTTCTGCTCTTAACATTTTACTTATTTTTATCTTCCTATTTCCCATCAGTTTCTCTCCCAAATTCCCCAGTCTTGGGAGCAGATCCTGAGGCACC
>NW_008795435.1:1348188-1365090 GCF_000699145.1 Aptenodytes forsteri
GACTCATTAATCTGAAGAGGTTTTTTTATCACGAACAAAAAAATAAAGCCTAAACAGTTCCACATTTACCAGCCTTGGTTGTACTAGAGAACCAACAAAGCTTTGTTAAAAAAAAAAAAAAAAAAAAAAGCCCTCTCTGTATATGTTATAATAGACCTACTATCTCAGAGCAAGGTCATAGACCTTCACATTTCATCTTTAAATTATGTCAGATGAATAAAACAATTTTCCTTCCCCTTACCCACTAATATGGATGTGTAAAAGCAGATATGACACTGAGTAGTATTTAAATTAATGAGACCATTGTTAAGGCAGTTCAGAGGTTCAGGGACAGGTTTGCAAGGAGCAACTCCTAACTGGCTGCTTCACCTGCACAACTGTAGCTCTGTTTTAGAAAACAAACAAACATATAAACGAGTTTTGTTTCCCTGTAATGCAGGTGATTATATGTAATTAAATAGACTTTTTCTCTACCCAATATTTTACCTCCCACTGAAAAACTGAAGTATCTCAATACTGCTATTCAATTCTTGCCAAAAAATCCTTCCATTCCCTTAAAATACTTGAAACACTATGCTTTATACCATTCCCAAGTGGGACACGAGGAGACTAAGGGAAGAAAAAAAAAAAAGAAGTAAGCAATCAAATGCTGTAAGGGAAACAATGAGCAGCTCTTCTATGAACACACAGGAGAAGCATCAGACTCTGTGTAGAAAATCTTTGACAAAATCTTTTCTCTGTAGGATCCCTCCAGAAATATTTAAGCCTGACAGGACTGGGGAAGGACTAAACACCTCCGCCTGTCTGACTGGGATTCACAGGACTTTTAAGTTTCTTTTTTTACTGGAAGAGCAGATTTATGAGTTTAGGAAGTCTCACCCTTTCAAGCTTCATTGCCTCCTGATTCCACACATATGAGAAGACCACTTCTAAGAATGAGATGGCTTGCCTGAGATTCAGCTTAACACCGTATTTAGCCATGTCAATGCATTTGTCTACCTGTGAACCAGAGAGTTGTATTCCCACTGAAGACAAAAGACATCTACTCAATGGAACTGAAGGGGTGATTCACCAGACCTGAGTAAGCAGAATGGCTCTCCAGGCTTCATTGAGAGAAATAACTGGTTCTCCACTGACTACAGTGGGAGCACTGACATCTAGTTCATGTGTACACAGACACCTTTAGAAGCCTACACTGAGGTGTCTAATCTCAAACTGAAAACCTGTCTTGTTTCAAAACACACCTAAATAGAAGAAAAGACACCCCCCCCAAATCCTACAAGATAAATGAAGTCTCATTATTACTCATTTTACTTGCTACAAGACAATATAAATAACATACCCTTAAATGTACTTAGGTGGGACAAGGCATGTAAGCATCCTTATAACTAAGGCTTTTAGTGACTTACCACAGAAGAACTCAGGAACTGAACCCAGTTCACCTGCGTTCCCTGGAGCACCTTAAATACAAAAGGCAACATAAGCTGTCCCTCCTCTCTAGTCTCATCTTCTAGGAATTTTCAAATAGGTATATAACCTACCTTTCTCTCCAGGAAATGCATGGACACTGTGCTACCTCATTTCCTACAGAAGGGTTACAGCACAGCTGCCAGCTCTCAAGTGCAGACCATTCAGGAGAGAACAGACAGGTGAAACATGCGGGCCAAGCTTCATTCTCTTTGTGAAACAAAAGTTCACAGTTATTAAATAACAGTACATTCATTTCTACTTTGCAGGGTAGGATGGGATGAGCTTTGTTTTTAAAAGGCCACCGATTCTTTAGAAACCTGAAAATATTACAATTAATGCTATCTTTGTGAGTCTATATTTTTAGGCAATGTTCTTCCCCTGAAAACTGAACGCAGTCATCAGCTGTGGTTAAAAATGCTGTTCTGTAAATGTGCAGAGACTTCAGAATGCATTTTTAGTGTGGCAGAAGGTCTTTACTTAGTAGAAATCAGGACTTAGCATTGGAAATGCACATGGTAGCTGTATAAATAATAAATTCTACTACTATAACTACTTACCACCTTACCCTTCAAAATACAAATTTAGAAAACTTTCTACGCTGAACAGCACCTAAAAGGATGAGGCAGGCTGCCAGGCAGAGAATAAAGCTGAGAACACTGTAGTGTTTTGCTCCTCTGTACAAAGCTACGTGACCAAGACACATTCCATCAAAAATCTTGTTGGATTATCAGCAAATAACTGCTATGCACCTGGCATGTAATTCGTTTCATTTGTTAGAATGTTGTAGTGAGAACACTTATTTTTCAATCCCTGTGTTCCATTACAATTTAAAATACATGCAATCAAGAAGAAATTGATATATTTTGAAAAGAAGACTTAAAATGAATCTATAAAATGGTTCCCTATGTGCCTTCTATGGAATGTGCCGGTGATTATATACATTCCACGTCGTGGTTTAACCCCAGCCGGCAACTAAGCACCACACAGCCGCTCGTTCACTCCCCCGTGGTGGGATGGGGGAGAGAATCAGAAGAGTAAAAGTGAGAAAACTCATGGGTTGAGATAAAGACAGTTCAATAGGTAAAGCAAAAGCCGCGTGCACAAGCAAAGCAAAACAAGGAATTCATTCACTGCTTCCCATCAGCAGGCAGGTGTGCAGCCATCTCCAGGAAAGCAGGGCTCCATCACGCGTAACGGTTACTTGGGAAGACAAATGCCATCACTCCAAACGGTCCCCCCTCCCTTCTTCTTCCCCCAGCTTTATGTGCTGAGCATGACGTCATATGGTGTGGAATATCCCTTTGGTCAGTTGGGGTCAGCTGTCCCGGCTGTGTCCCCTCCCAACTTCTTGTGCCCCCCCAGCCTACTCGCTGGTGGGGTGGGGTGAGAAGCAGAAAAGGCCTTGACTCTGTGTCAGCACTGCTCAGTAATAGCTAAAACATCCCTGTGTTATCAACCCTGTTTTCAGCACAAATCCAAAACATAGCCCCATACTAGCTTCTATGAATCACAGAATCATAGAATCTTTTAGGTTGGAAAAGAATGAAGAAAATTAACTCTACCCCAGCCAAACCCAGCACATTCCACTTTGGGGAAGTCTATAGATATAGACCCTTTTCACAGGGATATACACAAAGATCACTTCAAGAAATCTTCTGCCTTTCTAATTTCTGGATAATCATATGCTACAGGAAAGGTAAATTTAGCACCAATGTCTAGTAGGATTCTTTTCTACAGCCAGAGAATTGGTGAGGAATCAACCTTTATGGGTGATAATTCTAAGCTATCAAGTAAGCCTAGTAATTAGACCTGTGCTTCTGCCTAAATTATATTTGTCTTGTTCAGTGCCTTCGGTTTTACTTCTTAGACTACAGCTCCATATTGCATTTCTAATCATTACTTCACCCCAGCTTTTTAAAATCTCTCACAGCTCCATGCTACCAGCTGTTGTTTTCTTTCCTAATGCAGTTCACTTGCAAGGAAGAAAAAAACCCAACAACTCCCCCACCCCCCGATTTAGATTTCTTTGAACCTCATCCTTACTCACTGCTTTTCAGCTCCTGAGACAAATGGAAGCAATCATTCTTTGCTTTAAAGTCAGTAATACTTTAGGACTTAAACTTGATAAGGGAATCAAACATGATCAATGAGGATACTGTCACCTGGACGCATTGATCTGATTTCTTCAAATTTGCAGGATTCCAAAGACTGGTTGACTTGAAAATTCCACCAGTTTAACCGGTTTCCTAAACTTAAACAAACAAGTACAGATTGTTTGGTGTATGCTATTAAACTAAGAAATGGAAAAGAAAGGAGCTACTCATACATACAGATAAAATGAAGCACTTCAATGCTTGCAGAATTGGGACTCTACTTCAGTATAAAACTTCATAACTTTAGGTTAGTTAATAATTTTCTAACTGATCTAAACTAAGCCAGATTAAGCCACTCTTAAATGAAAGTTAAAATATATCTACTCTACCATTTGTTCAAACCAGTTCAATCATTCCATAGATCGAATTAAAAAAGTAACAAGAAAAAAACAAAACAAACAGACAAACTGGCACATTTTTTTTTTATCTAGACAGGTTATTTGACATACCGAAAACATCAGCTGCACATCTTTTGTTAACATACATGCATAGCTTTTCGTGAACTGTGAACATATCAGGAAAGAAATACAAATTATCAGCACGTAAAATGCTGCTTCACAGGGCTCACCGTAGTTACATGAGAACTGCAGATAACACTTCCACTGACACTCGTAGTTGTATAAAGCTCACAGAATCTAGCTTGCAGGCTTGGCTTTCTTTCAAAAAACCAAAGTCTAAAACATCTAAAGCATCTAAAACAGGTCTTCAAAATGTATTCTGCCATAAACTTTTTGGGACTGAAGAAAAGTAATAAAACCCATAAAATATAGTTCTACAATATTACATCTGAGAAAGGGCAAGTGAACTTTTTCAAATCTTGAACAAAAAAGCTCAGAGAAACCATGTATGAAACAGTCTGTAAAATTTTCTGCTTGGGACTTCACAACAGTATATACTAAATTCTTAAGTAAAAGCTTAGCATGCTGACTACAAAAGACATGCTTTAAAAAAAATAGGGTGTACCAAACTTCTTCAGCTTTTCAACTGAGAACACACAATAATCCATCACTTTTCATTTTAATGTTGAGTGAAGAACTAGGATGAAGTATACGCTGAAATTCTTAGCTTTTCTGTAGTTCTTCTGCATCGGTCTACAAGTACAAAGGGGCAGTAAAAATGATTATCGTTGTACAATATATAACAAAGTACTAATGACTCACCTCACAGTAATGCAATTTTTCTGTTGTTTAGGGGCTTGGCCAGAGAAAGGGAAGATACTGGGATATTTCTTCTTCCCATCAGTTCTCAGCTATGTAGCACGGTGCCGAGGCTGAATCAAATGTATCAGCATAGGATTAATGATTTAGCTGGTAGGAGAGGTGGCATAAGACACACGTAGGATTTGAAATACAACTTTCAGATTGAAAAGATCCGTATTTATACATTCTTGTGCGAGCCCTAGAGCTGACTGTAATTATAGTTTTCAGGTAACAGGTACAAGTTTCTGTGTTAAGATATAAGCAGCACATTAACCAAGTAGAACTCCCTTCAAAGAAGGGGGTGGAGAAGAAGGAAAAAGCCAAGCATGTTTAGTGAAAACAGCGCTGTTTTCAGTAGGCAACAGAGGCTATTATGTTAAGGCAGAACTATGCAATGCTTTCTGAAAAAAGGTCTTATCTTTGCAAGTGGACTTCAAAAAAATGTTCCTGCAGAATTTTCCTCAGTAGAAATTATAGACTCTGTATTTGTAATTAATATAAAATTGTGGCTTTATCTCTACATAGGAATATTATTAACATACCAGCTCTACTTTTGTAAGTTCCACGAGAACATGCCAAAGAATGATTTTGGTAACCCATCTTTTAAATTCACAGCCCTAATTTACCTGACAGTCTTTCGTATAAACCTAAGTCATTTTCTAGGCAGGTTATCTCTAGGAAATAATGAACATATTATGTTTTCTTTAGCTGTGTCTCTATATGTGGCAGTATGCTCAGGAGCGTTTCTTAAAGTTTGTCTAATTTTGAAAATAATTCATTCCAGCATCTTAGCCTGCTTTTTCTCTGAGTTCTTCCTTACAGCTAGATATTTGCTGTGAGTATGAAGTATCACGGACAATTGTCACGTGATTAATTACTGTTTTCATCCATCAAATATTAAAGCTGCTCGCTACTGACCTTGAGCACCACTTACGCTCCCACAGCCACAGCCCTTTTCTAAGTCAGCAGGGTACAGCTGGCACAAATTCAGCCGAGCAATCAGATTCATACCCATTCGCAAAAGCTGGGACTTTTAAAAGCGCTGTGTCTCACATAGTACAACCGGAGGCTTGACCACTCTTGAGAAAGGTGTCCAACACCGGACTGTTCCTACCAAGGAGTATTACCTGCTCACATTGATTTGCAGCAAAGTATTTCTCAGTAAGTATTTCCACTTAACATTTACTCTCAGGGAACCTGTGTAGTGGGAGATATTTACGAGTTGCTTTCAGCTTAAAAATAAATCACCTCTAATTCCTCTAAGCGAAATCAATCAAAAGTCTGTAAAAAATGGACAGGTTGTTTGGTCGATTCTGGCAGAAAAGTAAACAGCACTTCAGCTTTTCTCCACCATTAAGGTCTAAATGGCCTAGAAAGTAAATCAATATCTCCAGTCAGCCTTCTGGCTATTGTTTAGCCAGTAGATATGGATTTTCTCCAGCTTACTGCACTCCTCTGGGACTAACCTGTAATCCTCAGAGAGTAATAATAAGTTCGTTATCTAGTTCAGCTCTCTGTTGTACATTTAAATGGACCACATCCATCAGCAGCACTTGTTAAAGTTAAAGGACAATGACATCCCATTCAACCTATTTCACAGTGAAATACTTGCAATACCTGATGGAGAAAATTATTATAAAAATCTTATTTGTTGTCAGGTTATTAAAAATGAAATATCACAAATAAGGTAAACAGTAAATAAGGATTTTTCTTATATATGTAACGTTTTTCTTCGTTAATGAGTTAAATTGAGGTGAAGTTTATTTCTGTCATACATCATGCAATCTTTCATTATTCATATCAATCTGTTTCAAATATTTCTGGTTAAATACTGCTGCAAAGCAGGCAGCTGTCAGAACCAATCAGTACTTTTTTTTCATTCCTGAGCTACCAGATGTTTGCTGGACTAAAATGATTTTCCCTCCCTCTACCTAGGAGTGCACAAGAAAGCTCTCTCATTTTTAAACACTGAAGTTTTAAAAGGCTGTACTCTCAGATCACAGAATCTGTGCTGTGCTCTCAGCCAGGGAGAGTTACAGTCTCTGATCTGAGCACTCCGTTTTATTGTGTACACACATTTTCTCTGATAAAGGAATACAGTCCACCACAACATGACAAACAAAACATTATTTCTACAGCTTTAGCATCCACTGAACATTTTTAAAAAAAATCCCTAGTACCTATTCTCTAGATGCTCTGAGCATTTAAAAAAACCCACCACTTACTACTTACTAGTTGCTGTGACTAGATCCATACTGTAAATTATGCACATGAAGACTGCTGTCTGCTGGGGAATGTGCTGCATTTTATCTACAGCCTCAGACTCAGCCCTCAGAGGGGTTACACAAATATACGTGAGTCACAGCCACAACTGCCACACTGCCACAGGTTCTTTTCTCTAATTCAAGAATTATTAGGAAGAATGAAACAGGAAAAGGATGGGGGCTATGGCTCTATTCAGGCAAGTGGTCTGAAAAGCAATAGTTTCTATAATAAGTAACCATTCTTTTTACTTTCAGAATTGCCTATCTGGATTGCAACCACATTTAGATCAGTGACAAACAGTCCTCAAGTCAAAAGGACAGTTGACAGAGTCCTAAATAAAGATTAAGGAACTGATCCTTATAATGGATCATCTAAATTCAGAGGTTAAGTCCAAACAGCAATGCTGTACGGAAGGACAAATGGAACTTTATGACAGTGGCAATTCCCGAAATGCTGCTTTAGTCTCTGGTGAGCTGCTGTTGGTACTGGGATCACCACTAGGTGACAGCTAGAGAGCACCCGGAGTTCTCCTGATCTTCTCGCTAACAACTTTGCTCTGTTCGCAAAGCAATTCACTCGGTTTGGTGAAGGTTTTTCATCACTACACACAGCACTGTAATGAAAATCAGCAGAACTTAGGTTCCAACGTGCATGTCACTTTGAAGCTACCTATTACCTTTGTGTGGAATAGGGCTTATACACCTTAAAAATGGAGCCTTAAAGTCTTCTTAATGTCACTAATCTTTGGCAGAGAATGAGGTCTGGTGAAAAGACAAGTCAAAGAAATCGAATCCACAGAACGGAGTGCCTGAAAAAGCATCACAAAAGGTGTCCTTCCAAAATGCTTTGCAAAAATTGTTCTTGTCCTTTCTCTTTTGGTATGCAAGATGCAAATCAAAAATAAGTCTCTCCTCTACTTTTCCATAGGACTCGGGGGTTCATGTCACTGTAAGAAACCAGTGATGTGATTGATGCTCTAGGAGGGGATATCTGTTTGCTTTTGGGATTCTTATTGTGGGATCCTCTTCCCCTTGTTATGTTTGCTCTCGGGGAACTGTAGTGGCAATGACTTGTGAGACAATTCTTTCACCAGTTCATTATTCCTACTGATGAGCATTTCTATTCTTCATTCCTACAGCAAATCTACCTACTTGCAGCGTCTGTGCCTTGTAATACCTTTGTCTACTAAACCAAACAACGTTTTACAATTAAATGACATGCAGATATTTGCTATGATCATCTCATACTTTAATCTTCTCCTTTTTATGAGAAATTATTAAGATTCAACAGTTTGGTGGCTTTTTCTGAACTTTTAACAATTTTTGCAGATTTTTCAGAAATCTTTTCAATTTTCAATGTTCTTTTTAAAGACTAGAATTGCGTACATCATCACAGCAATGGTCTCATGAACACCACATAAAATTTAAAGAATCACCTTCCTACTTGTAACTGTCATTCCCCTGCTGAGAAAGCCAAATATCGTATCTGCTCTCTAAGCCACAGAATCACCCTCAAAGGCTCCTGTTCAGCTTATTACCAGGCATGACCATTTAGTCCTTTCCAGAGTGTGTTCTCTAAAATAAAGTTCTCCATTCGCCACACATGATCTACATTTGTGATTTCCAGATGTTTGACCCTCCATTTAGCCATTTTAAAAAATACATAGACCAATTCATCCAGACAATGGTGTTACTGACCTTTCTTCATTATTGTTTACCACTCTTCAATTTTTCTAAGACGAAAACTTTGCTAGCGGTGTTTTCTTACAGCTCTCTGACAAAGACATTACGCTACACTGTAGGAAATAACTACTTAATTCTGTATAAATATTTTGGACATAAAAATATATAGTAGTACTTATAACTATAGATTAGCCTGTGTAGGCTGTACACTTTTAGTTTGCATAACAACGCTTATAAGAAAGTACTAGAAACAGAATATACATATAATTAGTTTTGGCTTTCATGTAGCATATTATAGGCTCCTTCCAATCAATATGCTTCTAATCTCCTTTTACATTAAAAAATGCTGAAACCTAAATGCTGTTAAAGAAACTAAAACCTTTATATATTTCTCTGAAATAATTATATCTATCTATCTTCTGTATTCAGTTTTGTATCCTTATCTCCTATTTAACAACAGTTTTGTGCAGGAACTAAATACTCTTCACAAACTGCGTAATTTGATAATTATTTTACGTATTTGTAACACTCATATCCTAATAGCTGCTAAAGAAACTTATACCCTAACATCTTGTATCTAGAATGAAATCTGACCCTGCTAACTCAAAAGTAAAATTCACACCAATTTCAATGAGGTCCAGATCTCAGTCTTTATCTTCCAAGGCATTAACCGAATACACTCTTGAAAGACCGATTTTAGCAGTGTTCTTTACTTTGTGTAATGCATATGTTTGTAAAACTTTTTTCCCCTTGGTTTTAGCCAGAGAGAAAAAAAAAAAAAAATCAATTTGGTTATTTTCAAATGTCATTATGTTAAGAAAATGAGCTCTATATAAACAATCTCTCATTTCTTCACTCATCTGGTCCTGCTGTCTCTCGGGTCTAAAGAAGAATGTTTTACCCAAATGCTGGGACTCAGGAAACTAAGTTCTTTTCAGAGCTTTGCTGATGAGGTGTAAAGAGATACCCAAAGTTACCCATAGTTAAGAGTTTGAGGAAGTGATTCAATTTTCAAAGCTGATCACCATTCTCAGTTGATCAATATATGAGCAGAAGTTTCGTGTTACAGATAAAAGAGAAAATGAGCAGTCTCACCAACATACATAAGGCACCAAGGCATCAACAAAACAGAAGCGTTACAAGTGCTAACAATTACCAGAAGAAGTGGCAACAAATCCTCCTGATGGAAATGGTTTTAAAGTTGAGGTAAATAGACTTTCCCTAGTGCAAAGGCCTCACAGGGAGCCCAACTTCAAGATGCTCCTGTTTTTCTCTGCTGTGCTTAGAGAATGTGAGAGAGTGGAATTTATTCTATGAGACAAGCAGTGTGCTCCGAGGGCAGGCGCTCTAGGTGCTGGCAGGACAGTCACCCCTCCAGCTAGACTTGCACAATGCATCCTGACAGCCTTAAGGCGCCGTGGGAGATGTAGCCAGGATAGGTGATTTAACCATGGGGGAAAATGGGACAAAAGCACCTAAACTACAACTCCCTTGACATATTCAGTACTTGGGAGCAGGCAGACAGCTGTTGAACTTGAGAGACTTAATTTTCTAACTTTCCTTTTCTGAAAGAAATTCCCAAGCTCATGTCATGTAATTGAGAAAAAGGTGCTTGTGCAGGTCATGTGGCAGGCTTTTGCTTTCAAGTGACTGAAGAAGTTTTCATAGCTGGGAATATGACTTTTAGCATGGTTTCCTTTGGAATTAACGCCTCTGCTGAACATGTCCTGGCCTCATATTCCCTCTGGGACACTATGTGTCAAGTTCGATCCACCATGGGATTCTGGCACAAGGAGTTCTGTTTTAGGTTGTCTGACTGAAGGCTAATCAAAGTAAACACAAAGACCTGGTAAGGAGTAATGACAGGCAGAGGAACCAAGTAACCTCATCAGTGAAGAACAGAGCACACGCAATCCTACGATCAAAGGAGAACAAGTTCAGCATGTCCAGCAGAGGCCAAGGTGGTTGGGGCTGGTGCATTTGTCCTATGAGGAGAGGCTGAGGGAGCTGGGCTTGTTTCAGCCTGGAGAGGAGGCAGTTTGGGGGGGACCTAATAGCAGCTTGCTGGTGCCTACAGGGAGGATGAGGAGAGGAGGGAGCTGGGCTTGTTTCAGCCTGGAGAGGAGGCAGTTTGGGGGGGACCTAATAGCAGCTTGCTGGTGCCTACAGGGAGGTTATTGAGAAGACCAAGCCAGGCTCTTCACAATGGTGTATGGTGTCTGGAAGAAACAGAGGGCATAAATTGAAATAAGAGAGGAACTGATAGGATATATGAAATTTCTGTCACCAAAGACACCTGAAGGCACCAAAAGGCATGAAGGCACTGGAAGAGTTTGCTAGAGAGGTTGTGCAGGCTCCATCCTCTCAGATTTTCAAGGCCAGACTGCATAAAGCCCTGAGCAACCTGGCTGCCTCATAACTGACCCTAGGTTCTGGGCTTGAATATGGGAAGGACCTGAAGTCCAGGATAACATTTGTCTGCTCTGTGAATATCAGCAGGACTGTGAATCAAGAGGGTAAGAGTGTGTGTATATTCCACTAAAAAACATCAATCCTGATCAGCCAGAGAGAAGGAACTGGACTGGGCCTTCTGTGTTCATCCTTGAGCGAGCGCTGATGATGTTTATGTAGGAGTTGGGAAAGTCACTATGCTCTGTGTTGGTAGGGTCACTTGCCCTGCAAACACCTCTGACACCCTGGAGCTCCCACTCAGGCATATACTGAAAACTTCTGAAAATGATGTGGGAGAACACAGCCTGAGGAAATTTTAGTGAATATAATATTGAAATTAAAAGCCTAAGAACCTGACTGAAAAATGTCAGGAATATTCTAGATTTGCTTTTTAAGTCTTTTCATTCAATGAAAAGTATTGATGCTTAATGCCTACTCGAGACAGGAAGAAATGTCTCAGTATTGCCATTTCCTCTCTGATAGAAGTGCTAGTCTCTCATTAACTAGAATGGGTACTTATGTCTACCTTCGATATTTAAGTATCCTACAGTATCCTATTGCCCTTCATCACCATTTTAACTGAGGCCCTTACAATCTGAATGTACCTAGACTTCCCTTATGTATGGCAATTATATTGCTCTTGTTTATAAATGAGGAATTAAAACATAGAAGAATTAATAACACCTGGAAAGTCTGTTCTTAAGAAGGCTGAATCTACACCTTAAAGTCTATTGCTTTTACCACCATACCACGTTTTTCTAGAGATTGGCACAGTTTTTAGCCATGGCGACACCGAAGTAAATCTCAAGGAACAGTCAGACCCTAAGTTCTCTCCCGTTAAAACCAAAACTGTATTTATTTCTGGCAAAATACCTGACAAGAACACCCAGAATCTTGTAATTTAAAAAGTGTTGATTAAAAGACACATTAGCAAAACCTACACACATGCCTAAGTGAATCCATCAGGGTTAGACATGAGTAGAATCAACTATTTATGGAAAACAGCATTACCAGGAGGTATCAATGATCTTCAACCCCTACAAGTCTTGCAACAGGAAAAACTAACGACAAGGGAAATGTCCAATATTACAGAAAACAAACTGCTAATCAACATGTTATTGATCACTCGTTTTTGTCAAGGTCATTTAGTGTTTTAAAAAATGATCTCATGCTAAATCTTTATAGAAAAAGTGGGCTAATTTGATTTACAAAGTAAAGTGCTATTAATTATGGAAGACAGTCAATAAAAAAGCTGATTCCTCTAAACACAAGGCAGATCTCATGGCCTATGATTTATGATGATTATGATGGCAAAATATTTGCAGTTCTCACGATCATCTAACTTGGGTTAGCTGGAACAAAAGATGCAGGTAAGATATAATCAAGCATCAACACAAAGAGCATTAGGAGACAAAAAACTTTAGAGCAGTAAAGGTAAACATCTGGATTAAGAACAGTATACAAAAAGAATAATGTGGCCTATTGTTTCTTTTCCATGGTAGAGCACACAAACCTCTATTTTTTTAATAACAGAGCCAGACTTCTGTCTTGCTGCTGATGTTTCCTTTTTTTTTACAGTCCCTAAATGTCTAAGTTACATAACCAGACATCTCAAGGGCGCACAACACTCATCTAAAATGATGTACTCATTACAAATTTTCCCATTCGGGATTATTAGTATGTCAATAAAACCCGGCAGCTTCTCTCACAACTAAGGCAAGCCTTGAATTGTACTAAAAATGTCTTGTGGGACTTAAAAATATTCAAAAGACTAATTCCCTTTTAACAAAGGAATATTATTAAACCCTTAAGATAAAGATTAGAAACAACATATCAGACATTTTAATTTAAAATACTTAAAATGAAGTAAATACCTCATAAACCAGAAATAAAACTATACAAGATAAGCCTAGAAAGAAGTATGGGAAGGCCAAAAATGATTTACAGAAGAAAATCAATTTTAGATTAAAGAGTAGAAAAATGAAGAAATTGGAAAAATCAAATGCATCTACCACAATGTATGCAGTTTTCCTTTTGCAAAGTGAAAATGGCATAATTCACACTTCTTAGAATAATTGTTTCAAGCTGCCAATAGACAAAGACAGAAACAGTATTGGTTATGCCAGGTCATATTTTCCAACTTTTTTTCATAACCACAAGATTTAAAGAACATTTCTGTCACTGATGCAGTCAAAGGGCTCCAAAAGCCAACATCCATAGCTTGGGCTTTCAATATACGTGTCTTAATTCAGTCTGGATTTTACAGCCATTTCTTTAACACAGACAAACAGTTATTTATCCTGCATGGCTTAGAGAGAATAAAAGCCATTTTTGAAAGAACTTAATGAATTTTGGCCTACCAAAATAATCTCTTTATGCACAAGCAGTTGTTCAAATAAAGTATCATTAATGTATAGTTGCAAGGTGCTGGCAAAACACTATCACTAAAAGCTTTCATTGTGTTTGCTTTGTTTTCATGTGAACAACATGGCACTTAATTTTGACAATCTGTCATTTTTCTAGCATGTTCAGAGAGCGGTCAGACAGAGCAGTACTTTTATGTTTTCTATCAAAAGCCTTACGATGCAGAACTGCTCATCTTCTATTAGAGTCCTTGTCAAGCCCAGTGAGCTGTTTAGGCTGAGGGAGGACTGTGTCATATTGTTTCAAGCTCACGCGTCAGCAAAGAGAGATATAGATCTAGTGGTTTCTGTCAGCATTAATGCTTGCTTGTGCATTCATATACATCAGATATCTTTGTTTGCAAGATGCAATTGGATAGTGCTGTAGAGCCAGTGTGAGCAATCTATAAAAGCCTCCATCTTTCAAGGTAGGAAGGGGCTGCATGGCGTACCCTCCACCAGCCTGCTCTCCTGGAGTAGCTGTTTGCACCTGTGCAAAACCAGTGGCTAGCTGGGGCAAAATATTGACAAGTCCAAGCACTGCAAGTTGATACAGAGTTGACAAATGACTTGTGGAATGTTAGTCATCAGCTCTCATTTTTAAATCTAACGGAAAGTTGTATTCTTCCATAGGTTCAATCTTTTTTCGCTCTTGAGTAATTATAAGAGTATCAGATTATTTCTGAGAACCTTCCCAAAAATGTATCTGTAGGATGTTTCCAAATTTATAAAGTTGTAACCCTAAAATAAAGTCCTTCCTTAGGGAAATTACTTTCTAAATCTGTCTCAAGGTCTTAATATTGTTAAAAAAAAAAAAAATCCAAACAAAAAAATACTCTTTCATTTTTTATAAGAAAAATATAAACAAAAATCACAAGAGGGACCAAGGACTCCCCCGAATATTATTCTATTATTAGCAAGAAATTGAACAGTACATAATGATTTTGCATTATTTATCTAAATAAATAAGAAAAGTTATTTTCTGGAAAATATGTAACCTCTTTTGGCTTTCTACCAGAAATAACATTAGTTTGAAATTCATACATCATTCCTTCTGGTGTTAAACCTCTGCTGCACAGATGAGACTGTGCCGCTAACTTAAAAAAAGAAAGATGACATAACATCTCAATTTAAATCTTTGTGAACTAGAGCTCTGAAGTTACCTACCATTCTTTGATGTCTTCAAGTGCAAAATAATAAATTTAAATTAATGATACAAAATTACAGAAGATACCGTGTTTAAAATGAACTGATGTAACTTACATCAATCAAACTGCCGTATGTTCCTAAGATCTAAGTAACTTCTAGCTGCGCAATAGTCTGTGGTTATATCAACAGCATCTCTTGCGTATGAGCTCAAGCCCATACTCAAGCCCAGACCTGCCTTGCTTCCAAACTGTTGTACATCTGTGGGAGAGCTCAAGGGAACGCTGTATTTGTTTCATGTTGCTGGACTCACAGATGAGTCAGATGCCTTCTCAGAAGGGTCGAGATTTGACTAAGACTATACTCGGACAACTTAGAGGAGTGTAGAGCAGTAGTAGCATGTGTACAGGACACAGTATAATCTAGCCCATGGCAGGATCTGTGCTCTACAAAGTAGAACATGCATTACACCGTATAATCTAAGATGGCAAGCTGTCACTGTCAGTGCCCATTAGTTCCTTAGGACTGCAGAGTAAAGTTGTGCACACAGTAGGGTCGTCTGCTACATTTATTGGTCTGCTGCTATGTCTTCAAATTATACCAGAAGTTTGAAGACCTATTCAGATTGGAGCTTTGCTCAGCTGTGCTCTGCATCCCACACTGGAAACGTTTTGCTGACTACATAAGTATACAGCTTCCAAACAAATGCCCTGAATTTGAAGAGAGCTGTCTTACAGAGATCAGGTACTCCAGGTTCTCTAAGCCTTCAAGTAGGCTTATTTAAAATTATTTGTGAGCATAATTTTAAGAACTAATTTTCCAAAATCAAAGTGCAACTGACTAGATGGTCACAACAGAAAAAAATTGGTAATTTTTATGGGAACACTTTTGTTGTCATTATTCCTACAGCAATGAGAAATCTCTGTCATGGAAGAGGACACAATTGTGTCAGAAACACAAAGTAAAAGATGGTCTGTGAATCAGAAACCCCTTATATTTAATGGAAATTTGGGGTTTTTTCCACATTATTGATCAGATAAGAGGCTTCTATTCTCTGGAAGGATAGAAGATTTCTGAGAGAATGCCAATGTTATTATTTCTTATATAATGGTGTTTTCCGATTTGGAACAGCGGTATTGCCAACTCTAATATTAAAAAATCATGCGTCAGGCCTCAAAAAGCATGTCATTTGGAAAAAAAAAATATTTGGGTACTTGATATTTGTCCTTTGCTACTTTGCCTAAGGGAGTGTTCAAACCATAACTTTAAAATGTTCTCTACCACAATAAAGACAAAGAAACACATTTGCAACTGAAAGCAAGCTTTTCCGATAATCAGGAATTTAGAATTGAGACCAGAAATATTCACACACCCCGACATTTTTAATCAAAAAATCAATACTATTTGCCAATACCACAATCAAAAAGCCTGTGTTCCACGAGTCACTTGTAACTCAAGGACAGTCTCGCAAAGTCCTTGGGTAAGACTTCCTATTTGCATAGGGAGCTTTAGCAAGGAGCAGGCCAATCTTCATACAAAAAAAGGGAAGAAGACTAAGGACTAAGGATGAGGACAGTATTATTGTGTGTTACCTGAGAGGGCAACACTCTCATCCAATTTGCATTTATTTCACATTTATTCCTCAGTTTATTTTTAAATGGTTGGAGTCTATACATCTGACCAAACATGTTGTTTAGAAAAGAGATTTAGGAAGCCAAGGTGAAGGAGGCACGAGAGGATTAGAAAAGAAGTTAAGATGTGGCATCTGGACAGATTCAAACCACATTTGCAAGTAGAAAATGCCAGTCAGGTAATACCTTGACAAAGAAAAGGCAAAGAGGGGGTATTTCTTTTTACTATCAGAGATTAGGTTGTGACATAGCAAGTCAAGACAAAAGCCAGTATTAGTTTTCTGTGCCTCATGCCTAGGAACACAGTGGAATGTGTTTCATTATTTGCCTAAATTACCCATGAAAAACAACCTATGGTTCTTTAACATTGATGCCAAAAGTCCCAGAGAGGAAACACATCTGGGCTGTCAGCCAAACATCCCAGCATTTTAGCCAAAAATGATATGTGGCCACTAACACCCATGTTTGAAGCTCCACTCATCCCAGAAAGGGAGGAAGCGAGG
>NW_008795435.1:1365182-1367045 GCF_000699145.1 Aptenodytes forsteri
GGAGGAAGGAAATGTTCTGAGGTCTTTTGCTATATCTAACATCTTAAGATTATTTTTGTTTCTTTTTTTACACCAGTTTTATCAGTAGAAAGATTATTTTATAGATAAGGGCTAATCTTCATTAACAATGGTCTATTATTATATTATAACCACAGAATGAAGGAGAGAATTTTGACTTGGTGAACCAGCTTCAAAAAACAGCCAGCTTTTGAAAGTACAATACATGAGATTCTGCTCCATTAGGTATTTCTAAATATTATGATTTAATGTACAGTTTCTTTGAGGGCAAAAATGAATACCATCAGATTACAGCAAGGGTCTACAGTTGAAAATAAGAAGAGATTCAACAGCTACCACAGCAAATAAAAAAAGAAGGATGTTATGATGTTATGCCACATGCACTGCCTGGCATTCATTCAGCTCACTGTAGCTGAAAAATAGCTGTGAGCATCTATGTTCCATTAACACTATGTTAATTATTATCATCGTCTCATCAGTAGTTTGTTTACGACAGCTCTGGGTGACAAGGATACTGAGATGCTCTGTGAAAGCCATCACCTGATGAGATTTTTATTGGCATAAGATCTTTCTTTCCCTTAGTTAGCTACATTACAAAAGTCACTGTTTCATTAAATGCAAATACTATTGCCTGCCTTTGGCTTTTTATAAGATTCATATGACTGATATAATAACCCTGATCTGGCATTGCATTAACCGGTTTCTTCTCTAAGTGAGGATAAGCTAATCTATATCTCTTCTGAAGAAATTCACGCTATAATAGTAAAACATCAAATGGACACGTTGAAGCTTGCTTAATAAATCTTTTATTTCTGATTCTCCCATGTATGAGAGATATAAAATGAACTGCTATTGTCTAACTAAAAGTAAATTCCCTAGAAAGGTTAGCACTAAAAGGGAAAGATAGCAAATGCTTAATTATTCTTCATAAATAACATTTACTTACAGTTGCATTACTGAATCCTTAGGCATTCAGTTTAGATTACGGCTTTGCTAGTGAAAATATTCTGTAGCTCTTTCCTAGTTTCCTTCCTTAATTGGCCATGCTAACAAGGATAGCCCTTCCAAAACAAAGTATGTTCTAGCAAGGTAAATGGTCCAGAGTCAAATGAATACAGGGGACTAATCCTTCAATTTTGCTGGATGTTTTGGTAAGTGCCATGGATATTACTGAGACCTCTTATATTTACCTAAAATCTATTTAAGCAGATCTTAGACGTGCTAATTTTAGAAGGATTCAGACCACCTTCCATGAATTACTGGGCACTATATACTTCTTAAGCACTGAGACAACTGTACTAGAGTAGATAGCCTGAATCTACTTCTATCTTTAGCTTCACTTCTCCTCTTTGGCAGGCACAAACCACGACAGATCTAAAATAATCGCTCCTTCTTCCTTCTTCTCCCACCATTTTTTGAAGTGGGAAACTTGATACCTTTAGTAAAAATTAATTCAATTAGTATTTGAGGTTGTGAATAACAACATGAAACAAATGCTGCTTCAGTAAATTGTATTGTACTAACTACTGGGCTATTTCCATGTTATTATCTTTCACATTTATCTAACAGTTTTTCTTCTGGCAATTTTAATTATCTTTGTTATTAAATAGTTACATTATGTTATGCTGAACTGGGAACTGGCATTACTATGGGAAAAACATCATCTAACTCTACTTAACAAACAATTTCTTCTTTATCAATGTTCCTCCAACCTAATGATTTTTATTTCTTATTTGTGGTGTCTGTCTTCACAGAATCATAGAATCATTTAGCTTGGAAAAGACCTTTAGATCATTGAGTCCAACCATAAACCTAGCACTGCCAAGTCCACCACTAAACCACGCC
>NW_008795435.1:1367622-1368486 GCF_000699145.1 Aptenodytes forsteri
TGGCCTTGTTGACCCGTATACAATTGGCTTTGGCCCATTGATCCCGCCTGTCCAGATCCCTCCATAGAGTCTTTCTACCCTCAAGCAGATCAACACTCCCACCCAACTTGATGTCGTCTGCAAACTTACTGAAGGTGCACTCGATCCTCTTATCCAGATCATTCCTCTGCTAGAGTCATAATCAGAGATGTAGTTATAGGAAGGAAAAGCCACATTCTGATTCTGGTATGAACTTCATCTTAACAGTGCTTAGCTATGAATTTTAAATCACCACGTGTCATCATTCATCCAAACATGTATTTCATTTCATATCTCTTGAACTAGCATTTCAAATGCGCATAATGCCAATCCAGTCTATCTGAAGCTATATCTGATAAGTCTTGCTTATCATCACCAAAAAGTTGGCCTCAACAAGTCCTTCCACAGTGGAACTGCTTCAGAAACTACCTACGAGATTAAACAATAATGTCCTTTGTATCAAACAGGAGTTTCCTTTGTACCTACCTTTCTAATGTTCATGCATGATTCACCATCAGAGGAAGTTCTCATAATAAGTACTGCAGAAACCTTATTTTTTGAAAATATACTGTGAATATCAGATCAGTCCTTACCACAGTCAGAAGTAGATAAGCCATCATAAACAAAAAGATCATAAAAAGAAGTCTGAAACTACCAGAGTCTCTTTCATGCAACTGATTTTAATATGCCTTAATTATATAACATTCTTTAAATGGTCATGGACCATTAGCAATATACAAGGAGGTTACTAAGAAACAATAAGTAAAAAACATATACAAATTGAGAGTAATAATGTTTAAAATTTTATACTTAAAATAGTATATGAAGATAAGGAGCAATTACATC
>NW_008795435.1:1368528-1413319 GCF_000699145.1 Aptenodytes forsteri
GCACATCCCAATAAAGCTGAGTTCATAATAGAATTACTTGCTTTCTCCGCATGCATGTTTCCAGACACTGGGCTTTGAGAATAACAGTACTCAGGTCAACCACTTACAAAGCAGGAGCCAGATAAGCACCTTATCTTCAGCTTATTCCATATATTACTCTTTTTGCTCACAGTAGTGATGCTTCAAATTCAACTTCATCATTATTTAGTTCTAAGTGATTTGTCTCCATTTATGATCTAAGTAGTTTGGTAACTGAATCTAAAAAATGATTCCAGACCATTGCCTCAAGGCCTTTTGTCACAGCTTTCTTGGCTTATTTATGGCTAAACTTAATTAAGTTATTTGGTAGTTGCTTGCTAGAATCATGTCCAAAGAGTTAAAAGCAGCACCAGTGATGTGCTTTTGCACCTCTCTCCCACTGATTTTCAGTGAATGGAAGATCACACCTAAGGAAAACAGTCCATGTAAGAATAGCCAGTGATTTCTTAACAGAATTCACAAATGCTTGAAAATAGCATGTATTTTTCACTTTTGCATCCAGAACTAAAAGAACCAAACAAAGACAAATAAATTTTTGACATTGACATTCCAGGAAGCATGGCCTATGCTGCCATTTTGTACGTAACAAAACACCATCATAAATTTTCTCAACTAGGTTACAAGGCTTTTGTGTTGTGAACATGTATTTTTGTTTTGTTTACTTTTGCAAATCTGTATTTTACTAGTAAGGCAGATACTAAGACTCTAGATTTTCAGGAAATTCATATGACTACAACTTTTAATGAGCTAGAACTAGGAAGGAAGCAAGAAAATGACATGCAAGGTTTGAAGATACATTGGGCCAAGAATTTGGCCAAGAACCGATGAAGTTCTGGGAGAGGTCTTATGACCTCCAGGCTTCCTCTGCTGATGGAGCCAGATCCTCATAGAAGTTCATTCCCCCTGAGTTTTCTCCCTTTACTTTGGGATGGAATTGGAAAAGTATCTCCTGAATCCATAAGTACACTTTTCAAAGAAGAAATTCTGCTTAGCTTTGAACTATGATTAAAGGGTACAAGTCAAATGGACGATGGGGTGAGCTTTTGTGTGTTTCGGTGTGCTTGTACTGAAAACATACCTTTCCATCATCCTTTAATCTATTTATTACTTACCCAAAGGACTTTCCTAGCCTTTTATGATGTCAAGTTTCAGCAAGGAATGACTTTTTATGACCCTATTATAAACCCATAAAAATGAAGCTTTAAAATGGAAAAACTAACAGATGTTTATTTCTAGCTTTAAAAGGGGAGCTTTGGACTCCAGACTGAACATTGCTTTTATTTAAAAATAGTCAGTCTTCACAGCTATTTGGCATTTTGTCCTGGAACTCTATATTCTGTTTCCTACAGTTTCTTCAGCTAGTTCTACCACTCTTACAACAGTACTATTTGTCCAGATACACTACAGTCTGCCTTCTTCTTATCAATAAATTCTTATTCTTAGCTCTTAAAAATATGTTCTACATTTAAACTTGCCACTAAAAGTTGGGCTAGGGATGAATTTGTTTACAAAACTTAATCATGAAAAATATGTATTTATTTTTGAGTTTTCAATAAAATGCAAGAATGAATGACTTAAAGCTTAAAAAATTGATTTTTAAATGGGTTTTTAGAGGCAAATAATTTGTAAATGGTACTAATTGATTTGTTATTTTGGAAAAAAAAACAGAACAAGTCACTTCTTAAAAATAGGTCAGTGTTTTCAGTGACAATTTCATATGATAATCGGTAGGAATACTTAGTCACTCTGTTGCATTAATAAGCTAGTGCCTGTAGAAACAAAGATTGAACGATCAACTTACTGTGAAAGTGAGCAACATTATTGCTATCTAATATAAAAAACCAAGCAACTATTTCTACGTATTACAACATTATTAATTCTGAACTAAATCCTTAATTTGGTCAAATTTCCAGGACTTTCCAAGACAGATTTTCCCCACAGTAAACAATGAACTTGGGCTCTAAGCAATGATAAATGAAACAATATACATAAACCTATAAAGTCAGTACTTTTCCTATTACATCAAGTTCAAAACACATGCCTTGAATTCTGGTTATATGATACTGTGATGTCTGGTAATAGAGGAGCACCTTTAAGACTGTAAAAAGATGACACACAAACGCACAGTAGCATACAATACTAGGAAAATTGATGGGGTATTGCAACACAAGCCCAGCATTACTCATTTGCAGATGTATTTTAAACAGTCATTTCCTATAATCTCTCTGTATTTCCTCCCCTGCTTTTGCTGACTTTCCCTATAATGACTAGATTAAAAGGAATGTACTTTGTCAACAGCAAAGAAAAAGGGCCTAATTCATTCTCTACAAATGCAAAAGCTTCTCACAATTTTGCAAAAGCCTTTTTCTATAGGTTTTTTGGATACACTGTAAAATGCCTCCATAACAAGAATCTGAAATTATTACGGCTGCTCCAAACAGAACTATTAGGTCTAATCACAATTATGAAACTTCACACAGAAAACGATCATAGTTTTACTACTGCACAACCTTGATGTGCAATATCTGATGTGTTCTATTCCAGTTAAATTAGTATTATTCAGAGTTTGGGTTCCCTTGTATAAGCTTTCTCAGTATGGGGATACTTTCCATTCTCATCCATGGAGATACTTTTGGTGATACTCTCTTGAAAATTAGAAAGGTGACCCAAAATATACACTGTTGCAGGAAAGGAGGAGAACCAGAGAATATTGGACAACTACACAGAATTCTTATTTTGATAAACAAATGCTATCCACACCCAGCTACTCAACTATACTAAAATAAAACATTATATAATGGAGTGTACATATAATGAGGAAAACAAAATATTACACATTAAATTACATGAAATACAACTGAAACAAAACTTTTTGATAGTCGCTATCATTGTCACCAGAATTTCCCCGAGTGCAGTGAATATTTGAATCTTCAAAGTATGAAATAGAATTTTAAGTTCTCTCACTGCACCAGTGCATGCACTCATACTCTCATATTATGTAATTCATACACATTTCTATTGATTACATAAATAGCATAAAATAATACCACTGAAACAGAAATTTTTCAGGGCAGCCACACAATTTATTCAGATAGGTTTTATCAAAGTAGTTGATGATGAGCTGGTAACTCCACAAGAACAGGTCCAATCAAAGAGAAAAGATGGTACTGTTTACTCAGGTAGCTGCCCACAGAACACCAACCAAGTGTTCAACCACTTCTTCTTGTCTGGAAACAGTTAATTTACAGGTGCTCCTTCACAGGAACATACTAACAAAAGTTGTTGAATCTGAACAAGTAGTACAGAGCTCATATTAAATTTCATTTAGTAGGTGACTTTATTTTACTAAGTTTTAATTCCTGAATAATATCCACAGCAGAATATAAAAGGCCAAAGAACGAGGGAGACTCTTTCAGTCCTAATGAAGGTACAGCAAAGCTGATTTATGACTGCTCACTTCATATGACCCATGGTACTAGTTCTCATCTTAGTATCTAATACTTCTCATCATGAACTAAGTGTCACTGGGCTAGACTCTGTACTAACATGGAAAAAAAAGACTACTCCTGTCTAAAGATAATAGATCACAAATGGATATGGACTGACAGAAACATGAAAAAACCCACAACAAACAAATGGGAAATATGGGTCTATAAGGTAAATGGTAGTATCAGAACCAGGAAAACTGCCGCAGAATATTTTTGTAGACTGAGAGAGGAGCTGCAATGGTGGCATTATAAGGACTTAGCAATTCAAACAGGAATGATCTGAACTAACAGTTACTGAAGTAAACTTAAGGCAGTTTATAGTTCCCTAGAGTCATAGGAAGATTACAAATTACCTTGGCTGCTTTTGTTTTCTACCTTACATTGGCCAACTTAAATCTGGGGCACCCTCTTTCAATCACAGGATAAAAGGGTCCAAATTACGATGACAGATGTCATAGGAAACAAGAAATAACTTAGGAAATCACTGAAATCTTTCAGTTAGGACATTAAATATACTTAGGAGGAAAAGAGGTATGTCATAAGACCGTTTCTTATAAAATGGTTAGTAAATGAAATTAGGACTAAAAACAATCAAATTGACAGAAATTCTATTTTATATCATAGGATGTTAAGATTATTTCTTCCTTCTCTTCCAGGCAATGTTATTTCCTATTTAATGTACCCATGAATCTACTGATTAAGCTTTATGATTAAGTTATAAAAGTTCTCAGAGCCCCCATGTTCAGGAAAGTACTTCAAGTTAAATGCACACTACAGAGATGATGTGCTCACATGAGAGGTTCAGCAGGTATGTTTGGTACAAGGAAGCACTAAGCACTACACAGCTGTACTGATTAAGTTTTATAAAAGTTCTCAGAGCCCCCATGTTCAGGAAAGTACTTCAAGTTAAATGCACACTACAGAGATGTCCTCACATGTGCTCACATGAGAGGTTCAGCAGGTATGTTTGGTACAAGGAAGCACTACAAGGAACACAGCTGTACATTGATATAGACACGTGGGACTATAGGCATAGACACGCATGAGGGCTTAACAAGACCACGAACAAAATTTTAAGAAGTAGGAGATGTTGCTTGCCCATTTTTTTATTAATCCATTATGACCCACTTCAGGTGAATGATTCATTGATGAAGTTTATTCCTTCAAATGATTCATTAAAAAACTAAGAAATTTATAGAGATTCCTTAAATGGATTTAAGAGGCATAACACCAATAATTTCCTGTAGGGCCTTGGGAAATAACCTGCGTTGTGCCCTCTCCACCCTAAGGTTATCCTGAGGGCGTTTTTAGATGCCAATTTCCTGGAAGGAACAAGAACAGTAAGATATATGCTGAGTCCTGGGCTGGGCTGAGAGGAAAGGAGAGCCAACAGGACTTTAGTAGGTGGGATTAGGGGGAGCATGGGCGATACAATTAAGACATACTGAAAACGGTCACTCCTGTGCGGGCACGCACATACAAGGTAGCTTAGTGAGAGGGATAGTGTCAGGAATCAGAGACAAGACAACATTAGGATAGAGATGTCATGCATGTTAAGAGAAAGAGATCTGAAACGTTAACATCCTGATTTTTTTTTCTATACAATTATCAGTTGCAATTACACATCAAAAGAAACAAATCTACCCCCAGTTGCGATGGATGAACATCTGCACTTTCCAGACGTTCTTTTCCACAGGATTTCTTTGCAATAGCATAGAACAACCAATCAGTCATTTAATGACAGCATTATAACCCATTATGTTCAAGAGTCAATTACTCTAAGACCTTACAGTTTTATCACATACAATATGTCTAAATTGGATGCAATACTGTGGATCAATCAAATTCCAAATTTTATCTGAATCTGACTGTATAAGGCTACAAATGATTTATACTGGGGAGGGGGAAGAAGGAAGAACAGTCAAAATTACAAAACACCAAATAGTTGATGAGCCCTTAAAGAATTAACTACTTCTTTCATCGATACACGGCCTTTACACAAACAAGATAATTGCAGTTTAAAGAAAGTGTCTGGCATTTTTTCCATTTGTAACAAAGCCCAGAAATCAGCAAATACTGATTGGTTAATCGGAAACACACAGCACAGATCAGCATGTGGAACTAGACCATATGTGAAAATGGGATTGTCACAGCAAGGACACCAAGGGTCACAGGACATACATCTGTAGGAAATCAGTCTTCATTAGTTCGGCTGCTCATGGAACAGTTTGTTAGTATTATGTTCATCCATGGATGTGCAATCATTAATAAAATGGAGCTATAAGTTACTCTTCAGAAACGGAATACAATATATATGTAGTCTGCCTAAGGAATGAAGGAATCACTAGAAATGCACGTCAGATGTATTATTTACAAATGTTATATTTTGCAGCATCTTGACATTTGCCTGTTTGTAAAGGCTATGGCTGATAAATCTCAGTGGACAATAAAAGCATTTATTCCTATACCACTGGAAAAGAGGCTATGTTCCATGTGATGGTCAAAATAGTTGCAACTTCATTATTGGAAAATAAGATCTTCACTGGCTGTAAGTGAGCATTATTCCATCAAAATCAATACTGTTGACTGACTGTAACAGGGGAAGTGTCAGAAACATACATCAAAATTTCCTTAAAATATCTGGAAGGAAAAGAATGTTCTCTTTTTTTTTTTTTATCATAACCCACATACCCCACCACTCTTCACTAATAGTTCTGTGTGTCTCAAATGGGTAAATCTGGAATTCAATCAACTTACATGTAAGTAGGGGTTAATTCAAATACAGGCCAAAAGATGGGCCAAACTACAAGCATTTAGCTTTTCAGTTGTGGTAGATAGGTGTTGTAAGCAGCACCAGAGGATTGGAAAGGCTACCTGGATATTTAAACAGCATGAAAGAAGCTGACAATGACTGTCAGCTGAGTTTATGAACACGTGGTAATGTGAAAAGCCATCTGTTTTAGGGAAGTTAATAATACAACATCAAATATATGGCAGTGTTAGTTAAAGGTGATTTCTACAGATTCAGAAACCACAGGCAATACTCTTGATCTATCATTAGGCTGGTTTGGATTCTAGAATCTTGAAGCTGACAAAATATTTTAACAAATTAAATGGAATAGAATTCAGTATGGGTATGTTTAATAGCATTTAATAAGTACGTTACCTTTCTCTTCTCTTATCAAGAACGGTTGGCCACTACCTTCAGTTTAGAGTCTGTTGTCATTTCAAAGAATAAACTACTTTAATAAAAGCCTCCTTTTAATTTCTTCATGCAAACTCCACTTTCTTCTCCTACCATAAGAGTGAAATGTCCACATTAACTCAAAGTAACAGCATAGATGGAACTTTGATTTGACTAATTTAAAAATTAAAAGGTTAATTTTAAAATACAGAAATCTGTGATATATGCACGGCATCGTTACGGCATGTTTATAACAAACAACTAGGTCTTTTCCAAAGAATTTTCTTTCTTTTTGATACATATGTAACCCTTCTCAGATGGAGAGTTGCACCTTCCCTCTCTTTTTCCGACTATAGATTGGCCATAGATAAAGATTTGCCAGCACTCCAGATGCCACTAAGTTACCTGAAGCGGCACTCCTGTTCACATAATCAAAAGTTAAATCAATTGCTAACCTGGGAATTTTTACTCCAGGACAGAGGCCAGCTGGGATTTTATTGCTATCTTAGCAGCATAGACCAGGGTCTGCTTTCTGGGTTCACCTGGAAGGATCTGGGGGTTTTATCCTTAGATTTTTCTTTTTTTTTTTTTTTTAAATCCTCATATTGCAGGGATGTAGGGCTGCTGGTGCCTGTGGTCACATCTGTATTCTTTCCATGATTTTGGGTCTCTCATTTACCTTAAATTTACAGCAGCAGGTAGAGAAGTATGTAACGGTACTGTGGATCTGATGATCCGTGGACATTTTTGAGTAATTTTATTGCATTGTCATCTGTGACAGCAATGGATTGAATTTGATGTCCCAGATGTTTCCTTCAGTTCCTATCTTCATAAATAAGAAAAATACAGAGCAACTCTTCCCTTCTAGATTTTTACCTCTAGTTTTTGGCCATCAGTAGTTCAGAGACTTTCTGTACTAGAAAGTTGCAACTAGACTATAATGTTTAATAGCTCTTGATCTCCATCTTCCATCCGTTCGCTTAAATGCTATGTCATTCTGTGGATTGCCAACTCTAAGTCAGGAGGGTTTGAACTACTCCCTCAGGTTATTTTTTCTGCCTATTTTATTAAAAACATGTTTTCGTTACTATAGTAAAAAGAAATTGAAAACTAATAGATTTGACTTGTCTATCCACAATAAACCTTTGGACGGATACTTAATGAGAATGTGTATATCTGGGATAATCAAACAAAGCAGATCCCCTAACCAGCATAGGTTAGTGAGAGAGGAAATCCTACATTTCTTACTCAGACACAGTTTCCATAAAAACAAAAGAAAAGGTTTTGTTATCCTATAATCTAGTCAACTCACGTTCTCTATCAGATATTACAAGATGTGCATTCCTTCTGACTCAATATGATCAACGCTCTTCCCCCCACTTTCAATATCAAAGCTTGCACTGCAGCTCAGCAGCTTCATTAGGATTCCTATTCTATGTTTACAAGGAATTAGCTTTCTGTAGCCAAACCAGTAATAAACTCTGTTGATAATGTTATTAGGAAAGTAGGGCAACCCAGATTACAGATCTGTCTGTGACACCAAAATAGTGCATATTCTAAATTGCCATTTAAAGTAAATGGGATGAGATGGTCAGCAAGAATATTTTTAAAAAAACTCAAGTCACAAAGTACTATACTTAAAAAGGAAAAAAAAAAAAGAAAATACCCGTCAAAGCAGGTCCTACAAGAGAATATTCACTATATTCACACAGCTTTTCTGGTACAGCTTAAAATATTTGCCTGAAAACCCACAACAAATGCTTTTTATTCATTATATTGCCAAATTGCTTTATGACTCCCTGGAAGGCATAAAGGGACAGATTGGCACCCATACAGAAAGCAGAGAGTCACGGCAACACTGCCGTACAGTGTGCGAATCTGAAGGAATGTTCCTCTTCCCGCGGCTGTCTGGGAGCCACTGTGACGACTTTGCCTGCTTTAGCTTCATCTGAAGATGAACCGCTGCGGGGTTAATCACAGTAATTATGTACTTTCTCCCTCTCTAAGAAGCATTATTTGCTCTGCATCTCAGACCGGGGATTGTGAAGAATGAAGTTGAGCCTGTGCATCTGCTGTTTGCCGAGTGTGCTGACTTAATCCCCCCCTATCCTGCTGTCCCACATAATTATTTTGTGGAGTGTGGGTGAAGAAGAAGACCTGGATATTATGCGTTGCTGTTTTTCGTCTCCAGACACGTTGTTTAAGACATTTCTGGAATTGCTGTCTCTTTATCTCCTAGTTTGCCACGCACAGGAGAGAAGCACCTACCTTTACAACAGCATAAAACTGAAACTACGTACAACCTGAATTAAAAACTGCACTAAGCAAATCGTATCAAGTTTCTCATTAGAAAATATTTTTTATTTACTAAATGTGATTGCACATGCAAGCTTTATTTAACTAGTTTATTATTTTGATTACATACCTCCAAAATATGTTTTCAACTAAGGTAATTGTGTTAATTTGCATCTTGAAAGGGCACCTTTGCAAAACTGAGCATTTTATCAAGGTTATTCCTGCTGAATGAAAAGAAATCAAAAGAATCACACACAGAGTTGTAATAACTACCTTCAATATTAACATTGACTAGGAAAAAACCCCAAACCCCAAAAAGCTCAGATTTTCTAACCCTAATACAATTAAAAAAAGGAACACAAAATGGATTTTCAGTGAGATAGATATAAAAATAAATTATTTCTGGTTTTCAGGGAACTCTTAAAAACAAGACCTGAACCAACAGGATGTGGTAGAGGTAGAATCCCTTCCCTCAGTCTAGAGATAGAAACAAATCAACTGTCCCAGTCAACAGTTGATCAAGCGGTGGCTGTTCAACAGAAAGTTTAACAATATATTGCACAGCTCTTGCCTTGATTTTACTGACAGGAGATTTTGCACCTTTTTACTTAAACTAGTGGCCAAGCCTAATCTTGTAGTATTTGTCCTAAGAGGGTTTTTCTTGCAAGTCAGTACATAAAGACTTCTTTTGATTCAGCGGAAATGCCCTTAATGCAATTGCCATCTTTTTTCAATTAGGACAAACTACATCAAGGTAAACTGATTTTTAATCAGTAAAATTCAAATGTCAGATTATATCCCTTTAAATTAGTAGAAAATAGAATGAACAGTTAAATTCAAGTGGCTTTTGAACCTAGACAACTCTAAAAGACTTCTGATTAGTGATTGCTGCCAGGTGAACCACTACCCACAAGCTTGTTCCCTCTGGACTTTGTACACCCGTGAAAAGAGCCAATGTCACATAGTGCTTACGATCTCTTCTTGGGCCTTGTCCATACATATGCTTCTGTGCAAGAGAACCACAGCACCGATGCTGCTTTTTGGGCCTCTAGACTGCAAAACTGAGGTAGGAGAACATGGTATAGGGAATCATACTGGTATATCACCACATTTGTTGGCCTCTACAAATGAGGGAAGTGGCTTACTTAATCTAGAAATAAAATTGTATGCAATCATCCAGTAACACACAGACTAAATAATGTTATACACAAAACCGGAATGCAAAATCCAGATTAGCAACATAAAAAGATCCCTTTGGATATATTCACAGGTGACTAGTTTAATTATGTGAAATCTCAGAAATTAATTACATTATTCCAAATCTGATGAGTCGTGTCACAATAATGCTGATATAGCCAAGATTAAAAAATGGGGATGTAACAGTCTGCCTTGTTATCAGTGTGTATGCTGTCACAGCTTCTCAGTGAACTGTGACTGAGATGTATTAGCAGGTCAAAAGGGCAAAGCTCTTCAATTTTTTACAGTTCTAGAAAATGGATGACATTCGAAGAAAAGCTTAGTCTTAGCAGGGGACCAAACAAAGTGATTTTTTTTTATATATATTCTTAAAGAAGGAAAAAGAAAACAAACAAATGCAGGCTCTGTTATTAAAAGGCTCTACTTCATGCTAGGCTTCTTCTAGATGTTTATTGTGTACAATTTACTGTTTAAACCCCCTATAAAGTTCACACAATGATTTGGATAAAACCAGAAAGAAAAGTGCTATGAATCTTGCTTCCTGGAGTGGCAGAGGTTGGGCCAGAGGTGAGATTTCAATGAATTACACTCATAAGTGCCCATCAATTATAGATAACAGTATAGTTAGATGCATTATTTTATCCCAAATTAGGGCCATGCAATTGGGTATTCATAGGAGCTCTCTCTAGCAGCTTTATGTAAGTGTTGGCAGCTGAATGAGGTTGTACCTGACTATATCTTCTTTAAAGAAACGGATAATTAAGTATCTCCCAATCATCTGGCCTCTTTTTTTTCCTCTCCTTTTCAAAAGGTTAACACTTGAATGCTTTAAAATCTGAGTAATAAGAAAAAGGTATGGTGACCTGCTAAACTTTCTAACCTTTATTACTCTCTAAGACAGTTTTAAATATTTAAAGTCCCACAATAATTTTGCTAATGCTTAATATTTTTCCATTTAGGAAAGCACATTCTGCTTGCCCTCTGTGGCAAGATGAAGACTCAGGATAGCAATGTAATCAACAGAGGAAACACTGCAATAATTAGTAAGTTTGTTGCAAAAGGGGACAAGGGAGAATGCTCACTATATATTTCTCTTTCATCAACTCTTTTCTCAAATTACATCACATTTTTCACTCGTGCATGTGTTTCTAGCATACATAAAAAGGATGAAATATCCTTTGATAGTCATGCCTTGGGCGGAATTTCAGAGGACATCATTTCAGTCCTAGACTCCCTGGAAAATTATTTACATATTTATATACCTGTTTCACTATCCTTGAATACCTCATCTAAGGTCTTATATATTCATGGGCTGTGAGAGAGAAATTGTAAATACACATAGACCTAATGATGTAAATATAATTGAAATTTAAATCCTCTTCCTTAGTAATTTTGCAACGATTTCTCGGGTGTTTAAGCACAGATTATAATTTGAAAGACAAAGCCTGGCCTCTAAAGGCAACATTAAAACTAGAGATGGGGCAGGACACTACGGATCCGTAAGCATTTTCTCTTTCAATTTCCTACTGCCCAGAAATGCTTCGGAGTTGAAGCTGGGTCTCTAGAAACCATCTACTTGCAACATGGCAGTGTTTCCTATGTAAGGAAGGCCAGTACAGGCAGTCCTACACAGAGCTGTGACAGGATTTCCTCACTTACTTTCACCTACAGGTCCTTCTTTTAAACTGTGGAGAGCTTACTATATATAGAAAGGCTTGCAGCCCGCAAGTTGATGGGAGACCATCATGCTTCTCCAGTAACGTTTCAGTTACAGTATTTTGCAGGTGGCTTGTGTTCAGAATCCGTTAAGACAGGATTTGACGGGATACTCCTGCTGTCCTTATGCTGTTTGCATACTTAGAAAAGTCAAAAGTTCTAAGAGGAAAGCTTGGTGTACACCTCATCAGGCTTTGGGTTCTGGAGACCAAAGTTGAATATTTACCCCTAGAACACCCCGCCTATATTACCTTTTCCCTCAACATGAACAAAGAAGGACTTTCAGCTAATGACTGCTACCTTGAGGAATTATGTAGTTCAGAGATATTTTAAAAAATGTCATTTTTTGGATGCCTTATAAGCACTTCTTGTCCCACCAAAACTATCTAGAATTAAATGCTACACAAAATGCCATTCAAAGTAGCTATTTACCATGATGATTGTTGTGAATGGTCTATTTAGAAAGGGAAAACTGTGGTCAATTGTTTCTAAATTGCTGACCTATAGGCTTATAGAGCCATTATTGATCAATTTCTGGGCAAGAGCACAGGGTAATCTTTGTTATGTGATTTGCTTTAAGTGATAAGAAAATTTGGTTAATATCCAAGGATGATTAAAAAAAAAAGACTTAATGATATTAAAAATATATTTTATAAACCCCTTCATGACTGAGTATATAATATTAATCTAGTGCTGTTAAATCAGTCAGTATTGCATCCCCTTCGCTAAATGACTGAACATTTGTCCTTTTCAGTATGTATATTTAGCACAACAGAAAAAATATTCCTCCACTTCTTCCACAATGGTAATAAAAAGAAACTGATTATTTTTTACTTGTCCATAAAAAATGTCCCCACAGCAACCTGAATTCGATTAAGATGGTATATCAAATATATATATGGAACTGTGCTCACAAAGTAGGGCTTACAAGAACGTATGTACAAATTAGATGATTGCAATATTTAATAACTCAATGAACCCTTGCTAATGTAACACTTTTTTTTCTGCATTCAGTTATTTGAATTTGAAATCATTTCTAGCCAGAACATGCCGTTCTTCTAGTGTTTAAATCAGGCCTCCTTTATCAAAACACTCTTCATAACTGCTGTAATGAAACATCTCAGACCTTGAAAGTTTGCAACACACTGATGAAATACCAGGACACATTTGTGAAAACAGTTTTTCTTCTTTCGTATAAGACTGATTTCATGTCTGTTGTAAACAAAACCAAAATAACAAACAATCCCCTTCCCCTCTTCCCTAGAATAAGACTTCATTCAACTCTACAAAAAAATATCTCAATCTTATTAAAAGTGATGGAATTGGAACACTTAAAGGCACTTTAAATGATCTTAGCCTGCACACTTCCCACCTTGGGCTTAGGCCAGGAAGTTAGTTTTAAGAAGCATTTAATACTGCACGAATCCCAAGCAAAGGAAATTGGCTTCAGTGTTTTAAAACTTAAGGTCAGTGGATATTGCACTGCAATGTGATAGACACGAGACCTGATTGTTTAGATGTGAACCACTCATTTCACATTCATTGTTATTTTTCTATTGCCTTTATTTGAGTCTAGAATCACCAAAAAACTCAGTCTGCGTGCGCTCTACCTCAACAGTAACTGCATTTAGTTTTGTTTAAAATAGAGAATTAATCACTGCCAGTATCTTCTTTTTTCTCTGACAGTGCTTCAAGTTTGCAGTGGAATTAGAAAATGATTGTTAATTTACACATACAAGATAATTTTATGTGACTTAAGAAAGATTAAATGGAACAATCAGGAGTGACAGTGGAAGAAATTAAATCAGGATATGAATGAGCGCTGTTTTATACTAAATCAGGAATGAATGAGCGCTGTTTTATACTGTAGGTGTTCCTGCAAAACCTAATGCTAATACTTAAACTCATCAGTTAATCACTTCCCATATTCTTTTTCAAATATTAACCTTTTAAAAAGTTGAATTAGCTTAAGAATAACTTGATATATTATTAGGATTTATTTAAAAAGTCCATGCCGAAAAAAAATGGTTCTCTTTTTAAACAGTTTTTAATTATTATGAGGCTTATATGAAGAGGAAAATATATTTTAACAAGCATCCACACAAGTGGTCTGATTATGTTATTCTAATCTGCAAACCTAATTATCACCTTCTTATGGAGTACAAGGAACAGCTTTAGAAGAAAATTAATGTATCCTATAAGTTGGACAGTTTGTCACTGTATTAAATAATCATCTTCTTTGCAAATAAAATTGTTAGAAGCTTCATTGTATTAAGGAAAAAATAAAACCCCTCACACCATTACATATTAAAATTAACTTCCCACCGTTTCTTTAATGGTCTATTAAGCCTTCACTGTGGTGGATTATGAAGTACAAATGAGGATATCAACTGTTTCTAAAATGTGAGAAACAAATATGTTCTATGTGCGTTTTTTATTACTGAGTTGTACTTTAGCAAACATTTAAACTATTTTAACTAGTTTCCAATGTAGAAAGTGTATACTAAATACAAAGTAGATAATGTAATTTTTTTTCCTCTTTTTGATCTAAATCATAAGCTGTGGGGACAAAACTGACATCTCTCTCTGACTATCTCTTCTTCTGTAAAACAGACAATTCATATTCTGTATTTCAACCTAGAAGACAAAAACCCCCCAAACATAATCTGAAGAGTTGCCAAAGATGCCCCTGGAAGTAATCTTTAGACTGACCTATGGCATGAAAAGTGGAAATCTTGACAGAAACATTTAATACATCGTTATTTAAAATATCATTTTACCTAAGACCAAAATTTCACCTCCAGATCTTCAAAGGCCTTCTCTACAGTAATCGCAGAATATCACAGCTTATGAATACATACAGGAATCCAGCTTGCAAGCAAGTACAGGGTCATACTTGTCTGCCCTGTAATGAAGAAATCCTCTTGGGCTCACCAGTAAATATTGATTTTCTTTCACTGGTTCTTGCAGTCAAAAACTACGGTGTGGGTTGTTGCCTTTGTTTTTTTCCCCTCTCAGGATACTTATTATGACTTCCATGTAGAGCTAACCTGGATTATTTTTAGCTATCTTTGATTAGGCTATATTATTCAGTGAAACCAAAAACTACATAAAATGAAGCCAATTTTAATGGAATTTTCATCTAGAAAGAGTTGTTAGCTAACAGATGGAATATCAGCTTAAAGCTACATAAAAAAACTTACTTAGCTACCCCTTATTAACTATCTCTGGTGAGTCAATGTACATCACCTGGGATTTAGGCAACATGGTTTGTGTGTATATTTGCACTAAAGGCTTGAACTTAATCTCCAACATCTCAGGCAAGTGCTCTTACCTTTGCAATTCTAGCTACGGTGTGCAGTGTTACCAGTTGTCAATGTTACCCGCTGGAGTCTTCACCCTGGCAGCAGGACACCAGAATGAAGACAACCCTTGGATGGACTTGTACCGTATCCACCAGTTTCAAGCTGTTCAGGTGCTCTACTTTGTACAAATATTCACCACTGCAGACTTAAAAAACCAACCAGCCAAACAAAACCCCAAACCTCCTCTCATAGGCTAACTTAGTATTAAGGCAACTTCTACTTTACTTAAGGAGCACAGAGGGAGAAGGGAAGTCTTTGTCAGGATGTTGAAGCTGGGAGTCTCTCACTTCATCGAGCACTGTGGCTCTTAGGATAGCAGCAACTGTGGGAGAGGCAAAGCTCCCTTTCTGTCACTGAGGCGGGTTCTGATTTTTTTATCCAAATTAACTTTAACTAGAAAAAACATTCTCACATCAGGGAAACGATTTCCTGCCCAGTGCTATCATCTGAGGGAGCTTTACTAGCTATGTATTTTTATCTCCTTCCAGAAAGCAGGATACTTTGCCCTCATAGGCAATCCAAAATTTCGTAAGGTAAAGAACTCAGGTTTCTGTTCTTTCTGTGTGCTACATAATTCTTTTCTTCTGTTCTGTAAGACTGGATAAAAGTCATAAAAATATCAAGTCTTGAGCTGTCATAAAAGTTTGAACATTCTATCCATACAGAAAATTTAAAAAAATCCTATGTGTCTTGTCATCAGAAAGAAGGATCAAACTGGTCATGAGTCAATAATTATTTCATTCATAAAACTGTCATTCTGGTTTTCAGTAACATTTATATTCTTTGTCAGGAAAAGGCTCAGCTATAAAGATACTGATTTTCCTTAAGTATTAGCTGATAAAGTTAAATGTTGACCTCCTGTGGCTTGTGGGTAAGGTATATCCAGCCATCAAAAATGTCCAATATTCTGTGATATTATACATGGGACGTTACCAGTACTCTGTAAAATAAGACAATCAGTCTGAAATATTGGAAGGTTACTTAATTTTAATGTACAAGACAGTACTTGAGTTAATGAAACAAACCATAAAGTCAATGTTTTTATGAAAAACTCTACCTCTCTGAATTTTTTTAACTTATAAATGTGAAGATCAAAAGCATGCCTTGTAATAAAAGGTGAAAAATATAAAAGCTCAGATAGATCAGGATTTCAGTGAAACACTGGCTGACCTATTAGAATTCATTTTTTTCCAACAGGTTTGGGCTTATTCCCAAATCTAAATTCTTGGAGAACAGAACAAGATAATATTTACAGTTAACGTATTTCAGAGCACTCTCAAAAAAGCATAAAAGTGATTAATTCTAGAAAAATAGGATAGCAGTTATTTAGCCTGCAGTGGCATTGATACTTTGCCTTACACTTCTGAACAGACTTTAGTGAGGAAGGAACACTTCTCTAAACATCAATGTCACTTTCCCATTTTTTACAGGATGCATTGGGCTTTCATTTCTATATGCTTTAAAAAAAGATTGCATCTCTAGCTCTCAGACTTCGCACTGTACACCAAAATCTTGGCACAGAAACTGAATATGTCCTCTTCCAGGCTACAGGTTTTAGAGTGCTACCTGTTCAGGGCACTAAATTGGTGCCAAACTACTTATGGTTTGATTACTTAACTTTACATTGTCAAAGAGTATTCTGGTAGAAGTGTACACCACATGCAGCTGTACACCATCTTATAATTTCATAGAGAAGAAAATGTTATGAAAAAGATAGACATTATATAATAAAAACTTCAGAAAAAATAATAAATAGACCAAACAAAGCAACACTTAAGACTTCAAGTAAGAGACATGGCTGAAAAGCACTTCCCTCTTGCTCTGTCAGCTTCTCCATTTCCTTTTTTATTAAAACACTAAACCATGAGCATTAAGCAGCTCTTAATTTAGCTTTATAATAAAAATTGAAATCCTTCTTAACCAAGAGTATAGTTTTGTTGAAATCTGTATCCTTGATTATTTTATAAGGTGAAGGAACAAAGTAAGATCAAAAAAGGCAAGGAAAAAAGGAGTCAAAAGCAGAAAGAGAAACAAGAGAAATCATAAGATGCCAGAGGAAGGAAAAAGTAGGCAAAAGATGAATGTGCCTTTTAACAGGAACAGACTTCTAAGTTAAAATTTTACCTCAAAGACTTCCTTCACTGGAGACAGCTAAAAACATTTGGTAAGGATCAAGAAGCTGGTATAATGTGGGAGACTAGTGACCACTAGCTTGTGATCAAGTGTACTCAAAACACAGTGTAGGATAAAACACTGCACATGTTTTAGCCCATACTTCAGACGCGTCTCCACTGCGTAACGGAGCACGCTTCCAGGATTGCAGAGCTAGTGCTAACTGAGAGGGCTCTGGAAACACAAGCAAGACAGCCATAAGGTATTGCTTTGTGCCTGAGGTAGTCTAAATCTACTCTAAACCACAGAAGAACATGTGGTGTTGTGCTCCACACAGACCCTGCAGTGCCATCCAACTTAGAAGTAGACCTGCAGTTTGTTATGCAGGAGGTCAGCTGTGACTGTCCATGAATGATATTGAGAAACTGGCAGAGTCAGAGCAGGTTCAGATTAGCCCTGTCAGGCATCTTCTTTCTGTAACTCTAAGTAGTTCTCTCTTTGGCAGTGCTTACTGTGTCTGACTAATACGTCTCTCCAACAGGGACGGTTCTGCATCATGGCTATATACCCTTATCCTACAATTTTAGTGTCTTTGGGCATTGTAGGTGATGTCAAAGGACCTTTGGCAGAAGGAAGACTGTGTGCACTTAAGCAACGTGTCAGACTGCAAATACTTTAGATTAGTGTCTGTGCTTTCTTATTCTAGATTTAACAAAAGCAGTTGAGAATCTCTCATTCTGCTGTGCAGATACTAGTATGCTACACATAAACCATCACCTTTGTAGCAGGTGTGTCCAGTTTCCATGATATTTATTTTGCTTATGTGAATAAAGTAGTAGACAAGTGTTGTTAGTAATTTAAGCAACATGACTAAAAACTTAGTCTTTTACCAGACTTTAAATAATACAAAACTGCCTCTTCACAGGGTTAGCGCCCTGGCAACCTGGTAACAGAGCCAAATTCCCACCTGCTTGCTTGTTTTCTGCGTTTCTGCCATTTGCGAACTATGGCATTTGTAGCTGCGTTGTAGTCCAGCTGCTATTTTGTTGTTTAGCAATTAAAACACTTTCCAAGCAAGTAAGAGTGTGTCTGATTGCTTCTTGTCAGAAGGGGAGAACTGAACCCCAATCTCCCTCTCCCTGGCTGAGCACCCTCACTATGAAGTATAAAAACAGTCCCATGGCTGCAGTGGCACGGCTGCTGTGCAGCTTTGCCACTGCAAGGTTTTTTTGAAGCACAAGCCCTACTTAGTTAGGTCAATCCACTCAGGTTTACTTTTTAAAAGTCCACAACAGTTTGACAATTAAATTTATGTTCCCAAATCACTTTCACAGAACATTTACACTGCAATTCACTATGAAATCAAAGCAGCTAAACATATTGAACATTTCATTCAGAGTGGGTTGTCAGCTGCCTCATACCAGCAAGAAGAACATATTTCTTTAATTATCACACTTTTTTTCTTTCTTTTAACATCAACAAAATCTTGATAAAGAATAGATGGACAGCTTAACACAGCCTTCAAGGCTTTATTATAAAAATCCAAATCACTTAAGAATCTTCTGCTACTTCTGCTGCTACTGTAGTTATTAATATAGCATCACAACTAAAAGAAAAAAAAATCCAAGAAGTATTTTAGCTCATAAAAAAATCAATGCTGCTCTTGTTCTCAGTATGTTGTGAGCACAAATATTCTAACCACAGAGAAAGTTCTTCAGTTGGCCATTATACTCCCAAATCACAAGTTACTGTTCCAAAGAGCATTCGATGCCTTTAGACATCTTCATAATTGGCTCAGAAATAGCATGCTGCAAGAAAGGTTAACAGACCTTGCTGTTCCTCCTATGGACAAATCTTTATTAAAAAAAGCATAACTGAAAGGTTCTCAAGAACCAGGAAACCATATTACTTGCAGCTGTTCCCTAAGTCTAATTTGAACAAAAAATGGCAAGTCTGTAACAGACGGCCTCTTCCTCTGACTACTAAATCAGAATCCTAGGCAGCTTTTACCACATCTACCTACGTCACATGGATTCAAATGATACCCTGGTCCTGAATTTTAGGCACATCGGGAAAACAATTTAATGTAAACTCGATACGATGTTAAAGTACTGTATTATTTTCTTAACCTAAGGAACAGTATTAATTGTTGGCATATCTAAGCACGCATCCAGGGATTGAAACCGGATATAATTTGAAAACTTTCCAAGCTTAATAAATTCCAAGTAATTACTAGCTAACAGTTTTTATGTCCAATGATTTTCTGCTTTTTCTATTGTGATCCATTTTATGCCATGACATACGAACATACCAGAAGCATCCGGCTCATTCTCGCAATCACTAAATGAATTCAGAATTCTGCAATTACTGTTCGCTAAAACTTTGATAAACAATACCAAGATTATATCGTTCCCCACATGTTTCTTTGCCTGTCTTGTATCCTGTCTTGACAGTTTCCCCAGAGAGTCCTCCTGGGCCTTTTGAGCCGGAAGAGGGGGTATTCTGATTCTCTAGCCAACAATCTGCCACATTCCTTGTTGATCTGAACCCTTTTACCCGAACCAGAGGTGAACATCAGAGAGCACTCAACAGAGACAGGTAACATACATACAATGTGTATTTCCTGAAGTGCAGAGCAGAGTCCTAAATAAACACGAACGATTTTTGTTGGAGCAGGTTAGCGACATTTTTTAAATTCCCCCAATTTCTCTGTCTGACAAAGGAAAAAGTTGAAAGCAGGATACTAGTGCCCTGAGCACTGGTGAGATAGCAAACAAACGTCCGTTAATCTTCTACTTCAGAAGCGGATGTAGATGAATAGTCGCCAGTCATTCAGCAATACAGTTACAAGAGAAGCCAGAGAGGTATTCTTTCAGTGCCATGCTAGTACACGGAAATAGCCTAATATGAGTAAGCCTGTCTTCGGAAGGGCAGGAACATCAGAAATTATATGATTTAGTCTCAGAAGACGTAAATGACCAAAACAGTATTCCCAAAACACATCAGATCTCCTGTTAGGCAGACTGAAGTGCGGTGAGGAAAAGACAGGCAATATCACTTTAAACTACTTTTATCTTTTAGCTAAAGTTGGCTTCAATAGTAGTAGTGTCACATACCAGAATAAGCAACAGCCATTCCCTTTAAATCACCGTCAGCCAATATATTTCTCTGGCGATGTTTTTTTTTTTGTACTTTTGTCTGATAATCTATTTAAAAATGTGTAGCGATTTCACACGCACACACATACAGACACAAAGATATTGAAAAAAAAAACAGGATTGATCTTATTTTGCAAGATACACAAATTATACTTTACTGTATACTCTAAGTTTGGAAATACTTCTAGCTTTGCACATTTCTTAGAAAGGGCTATGTAACCCATTGCAATAGAAATAAGAGACTTGAAATCAGATCAGAAAGCAGTCTGATTATTTACATGAAAATACACAGACATGAGCCAGGCAAACTACATTCAAACAGAATAAAGAGGAAAATGGAAAATGTTATCTGAAGTGATGGAGATGGTGACACAGGCTCTTTATTAGATACACTAAGTACTTCAAATCACTTCAGTTATATAATTAGCAAAGATAAGAACTATAGGTTATTTAATCAGGGGCTGGCATATTGGTTGAAAGGATTACTTTTCAGGTAATCTATTAAAAAATGAACTTGGAACAGTTGTACTAAAATAGGGTTAGGAGGATTGGCTAAATTTTTTAAATATTTTTTTCCAATTACCTAAGTCTCTCTAATACGACACAAACTAAGTTGCAGTTTCAGAGTGCAGAGTTGGAGGCCTGGGGTATATTAGCTGTAAGATACTGGATCTGAAGCAAATCTAGGACCCAATTTCTCATGACTTAAGGTACAAGACAAGTAAAGGCACGTGCTGTATATCATGTCAGTCCATGCTGTACTAAAGGAGTATTTGGGCTCTCCTCATTATCTATGGGTACTGTAGTATATGCCTGGATAACAACATTCTCTAAAAATAGGGGTTTAATTACTGGAATTAAAGGATTAAAAAAAAAAGTCCCAGAAAGCACAGAGTACTTGTTGTTGTATTCATGTTGTGATTAAATTTTAATTTTTTAGTACTAAAGAATAATGTGTTTATGTTTATTAACTAGGAAGTGTAAAATTTATTCCTTAACAACTCATTTCATTGCTTTTAATGGCTTGGATATTATCAATAATATTATACATAAGTGCGCTGTGGCCACTTAGCAACCTTGACTGGATTTTGGAAGCAGGTTTTGTTGGTTTTGCGATATATATTAGAAGTGGCTGCTGCTTAACTGTTTATAAAGCTCAGCATCTGTTGTAAACATGAAATATATCCACATGAAACTTATGTAAAGATTTGCCATTTACTTCAGAGATTTGAAGATTAATTGATCCAAAATGAAGTTTGAAAATCAGCTGTAAATTTACATTGTTAGTATTCACTAGTTCTGACTATAAAAATAAGTCGTCATCCCCCCTGAAAAGTAAGCAATATTTGATAAAAACAATTATATCACGATGCATCTTATTTAGTGTGTGCTCATGAAAATCAGGGAAAATAACCTTATTATTTGTATGAAAATACCTGACCATACTCTATCAGCAAGCAATAAATAGCAATCTGTAGTTTAGTAGTTTTGGTACAGTGTTTTTCATCTGTTATAGACTCCCTTCACATGTGAATTTACTACAAATTAAAGTAGTCAGACACCTTTTTCTACCATTTATTGTGTTATTGTTATTTCAAATTGTGTGACTAAACAGTGGACGAGACTGAGATTTAATTCCTATATAGTTGTTTGCCTTTAACGTATTGTAATAAAAAGCAGTAGGTTTAATTAATTAACGAATGTGTAGAACATCCAATAGGCACTTCAATCCATATAAAAGGTTCAATGACCTACTCTGAGTAATGAAACATCATCTTCAATAAATTCCTTTACCAGCCTGACATCAGTTGAAGAAAATTAGATTTTATTGACCTTGGCCTATAGCATATGGATAGACCTGTTGTGAATCAACAGTTTGTTACCTGCACAATGCATGCTGGGCCAATCCCTCTATATGATTGTGCACCATGTTAAACAATCCTTTCTCCTAGACAATGCAATGACTTTCACCCTTTAACACAGCTATACATTTTACTTGACAATTTCTAAAGCAACTGTTTCTTTAACAACTAGGTAGCATTACGTATCTTTAAAACACGTAACTTTCCTTAAAGGAAAAAATATTCCCATATCTTGTCAATATTAATAGTACATATTTCAGTTATCTGTTTTTAAAAGTGCAGAACGGCAGGTGTTTCACAACAACCCCCTCCAATGGAAGTGCCCAATAAACAGATAGCCCTTACCATTATCAGTACAAAACCTGACCCCATTTTAGTCCTGCAGTAGTGAATGTGACAGCTGAGGACCCTGAGAATACAAACATAAGTTCACTGCTCCGCTTAGGGTCTGATACAGCGCACTGCTTTCAAAGATGTACTTCGAAATCACCGGGGATGCTCAGGACGTAGGGATGTCTACTTAGAACATATTTTATACAGCACACTGCTTCTAGTCCTCATGAGCCTGAACCTAAGGTTCCCCAACCACACCAGCCTCCCAAATAGCCACTACAGAATAATGTTTAAGAAAGTAAGTCGTCCCTCAAGCAGAAGGCCGTAGCCCATTATCACCTTCTAGAGAAATGATAAAAATGTGAAATCTTGTATCAGAGAGAGATGCAGATACTGCAGATGCACAGTGCACAGCCATTTCGCTCTGTAAACAACAGACATAGGTAGGCTGAATCAGCATTATACTCCAAGTATCTTTTGTCCCAGCTCAGTAGTCAAGCACACATTGTACACTTCAGGTATTTTTTTCTAAAGATGAGCTACCACATGTTTGAAGTTTGACAGAAGAACATGTTGATTCTTTTTTTTTTCTTTCTATCTATAAACGTTATATCAAGAGCTACGCAGAGTAACCTGTCTAACTACAAGCCATCTCTTGCTCATGTGAAAATATTTCACACGCTATCATAAATATTTTCACCTTGTGTTGCTTCTTCTGATGACTACAGTTGCAGTGTACTGCCTGAGTTCAGAGGTACTGTTCCCTGGAGTCTTATCCTTTTATGAAAAGAAACCTGTGGGTTCAATGGGACAGGTAACAGATGTCTGCAATCTGGTCTCTCCGTGGGGCCAGTGTCTTCTTTTTAAGCATTCTCAGCTCAGTCACAACCAGAAAGGGAGGAGAGTTTGAAGGAGAGAGACTGAAATGTCTTCAATTCAAGTTAGGAATTTTGTGTTGATGATTAGTACATTCACTGCAAATATGCAGTTGTGATTCAACCCAAGAGACTCCATCACGTAAGCTGAAAAACTGGAAGAATAATGAAAATATAAAAATAGTTTTGTTCTATTCAAAATGAAACATTTTGACTTTTCAATTCAAAGCTAAAATAAGCCAACTTTAAAACAAAGGCTAAGTACATCTGAGAATGGAGCATTTTATTCACCCCATGACAAATGATTTTGTTTTTAAACTGAGGTTGCCTTATGGAAAAATAAGGAGAAAGGTTACACTGATCTTTTTTAATTTGTGGTGTTCAGTAACCAAACTGGAAGTAGTACTTGCTTTCAACAGCAAGTGATTTGGGGAATCTCCGACATTCAAGTGGAATAACTGTGTTCTGGCTTCTTTGCTGCCAGGTTGGATTAGAAATCGGTGTTTGTATGACAGGATTTTTTTTTTTTTTTCTTGAGGTCAGTCAAGATATGATACTATGATGACTACATTGTATAGTGCAGTACTCAAGTTGGGACACATGGAAGAACTTGCTAGAGATTCCTTCACTTGCCATTTCTCCCACCTTTTCTTTCTGTGGCTTTCCCAGATTAAACCAGTATCACGTAACACGGAGGTCAAAATAAAAGTGTAACTTCCTTCACTCATATTCATTAAAAGAACACTTATTCTCTTGGACATCACTTGGACAAAGTAAATCAGTACTCTCTATTACTTAAAAATGCCCTGACAGATTAAGTGCATAGCTATTGGCACAAAATAAAAGCATATTAAGCAAGCTGAAAGGGAATCTCAAAAATGCATGGTCCAGAACATGATACAGATTGAGTTATTAGGAATAGGATCTTTTTCTACTTTAGGATTTCTTGTTCATAAAAGAGGAAGACAGACCGATGTTTGAAAATCTCAAAGATGATGTACTTAAGACTGTGAATGCAATTTATAAATACTACTTGAGTTTACTGAGACTAAGAGATACCTTTTATGCTATGGGTGCCAGAGAGTCAAATTAGCATGCCTAATTTAACTGAGTATTATTTTAGAATAGTTGATATCAACTTGAATTATTTTTTGTTGAACGTATTCTTTGTTTCACTGTGTATATTCCAGTCACGTAACTCATACATCTGTTATTCCCAGCATCGAGTCTATGATGTTTACACAGATCTCCCTGCAGGGCATTTTGGCCTAACTGAATTGTTATTTCAACAGTATGTCCTAGTTTAATGATACTGTTACTTGAAATGCTGTCTTTTGCAAGTTTTCTTCCCCCTGGGGTTAACTCAGCCCTTCCACGCTGAAATCACAAAATCTGACCCTACTGTTAAGCAGGAGATGCTGGGAAGTGAACCCTGCTTTCTCAAGCACAGAGTTCTCAGCACTTCAGACCTGTAGAGTGGGTAATGTGACAGCTGAAATTCTGGCTTTTATGAACACATTTAAATCTTAATGCAATGTCAGTACTGGTTTCTGATAATGTGTGCTAATGATCTGAAGATATGATTACTTAAAATGGCATATTAAGATTCATTCTTTTGACAGAGGTGGGGATGCTACTGTGTCCTCACTTCCATTCTTTTCTATTTGACCATCACCAGAAGAAAAATTCTCCTGCAGATCCATGTTTAGGAACAAGTAATGAATATTTTAAAATCACTGTTAGACATTTATGCTGAACCTTATTTGGAAAACAATATGGAGCCATTCCATATTGCAGCTTGCAAGTATAACATTTTCAAGTGATTAAGGCATGTATTAAGCGTTTTTCAGTGAAATTTAAGCTTCTGAACACAAAGACTCTTTTGATGGAGGGACTTGGTTTCAGCTTAGTAAGAACCTGAAACAAACAGGTGCTTTATTGAAAAGAAATGTCACAAGGTAGCTGCTAAGTCATTTGAAGATTTAAGAAACAACAGGTAATGTGGATTTTTAATTCATGAGTATTTACACATACTTAATCTGAGATTTTCCAAAGACCTAAATGTTTAAGTATGTGTAGGCAGTTTAGAAATCCACACCTTAATTTATTTCTATTTTTAGTAAGTCAGTAATACTAAGTCTTTGTGTCCAATATCTATGAACAGTTTCAAAATGTGTCAGTTCCTAATAATTAGCCACCTATATTCTACAATATTGGCTAGTAGTCATTAAAAAGTCCTTCCAAGCCTTGTGATATGCTCTCATCTTCATTTTGAGAAGGTAAGCAAGTACAGAAAGATTCTGCTTTCACACACAAGTACAATGTGTCAGGAGTTTCCCTATTGGTATGCTCTAATTACACATGAAACTTGGGATCAGAGTGTCAAGGAATGTCCTCAGGAATTTGAGGATCATTACCAGGATTTAAAGCAAAAAATTCTCCAACCCCAAACTTAACCTAACTTACCTCACTGAAGCAAATACAACACTTTTGGATTTCAAAAGACCTCTGCACACAGCATAAACTTAAAGTTTCTCTTCAGTGAGAAAATTTTTTACATACTCATTTTCGGAGTAGAACCTCACCTCAAGGACCTGCTTTACAAAACTGAATGATAGCTGTGGGAGCTCAGAATCTTGGAAAATCAGGCAAGAGAAAACTAACATAAAACCACAAAAGAATTGATTTTTTAAATCATGGGAGATATTCACGTGTGACAACGTAGGATTTTCAAATGAGTAAGTGCTATTAACTATGGAGCCCACTATGAATCTGACTAGAGCTGGACTTGCTGATCCTAAACCATTTAGATTGCATAGAAAATTTCACACTCCGGTGAATAAAGTCTTGTGGTTTAGCAGACATCTAAAAAAGGGTTTTACTTTCACACACTGCAGGAAAATGCTGCTGCAACATATTATGGAGTGTTGCCACATGCAAATAACTGCTAGTGGAACAAACTATTTGTGAACTAACATCATTTGGAAAACTGTATTCAACAAAAATAGAAATCTGCATTTTTTTCTCACTACACAAAAGAATAAACACTTTAAAACATCAGTCTCTATTACAATACTTTGCTCAAGTCTTTACATTCTTTTTTAGAAATGCATGATCTTTCTGAATAGTCTTTCAATACCCTGAGAATCATTGCTTTTTTCAAGTTCCTTCAATATCGCAGTACCAAAGCACGTAGGACTGGAACTATATATTTTTGTAATTAATTTCCTTAAGATAATGTTAGAAACATCAGGTTCCTTAAAATATAGATGAATTTCAAGGTGAGTCTGCTAGCAGATGTTATTAATGGCATATGATTTATTGTGACATGAAATCTGATCTGAAACTCATGTTATTAGCTGAGCTTTTTATAAATTATAATTGCCAACTGCTGAAAATATGCAGAAAGACCACTGATAAACTAGCTTCATCTTCAGGGCCTAGAATATCTGCATTTGCTAAATGTCCAATATCTCCAGTCCTGCTGAACGAGTATAATACATTGGGATGTGCAGGTCAGGCTTGAGTTCAGATCTTTTCATAGTATAATTCTTTCGGAATGAGAAGTATCAGAGGTAGGAAGAGGTGGTCATACAAAATAAATGTTTACTGTGGAACTTAAAAAGAAACATACACTCGGGGTCATAGCATGTCATTGCATAGATGCTAAACAGATTAAGTATTTAAGAAAAAAGCCCCCATCTCTGACTGTTCAATCTAAAATTTATACTTTCAACATGAAAAAAGTAAGAAGTTAGATAATATTCAAACATATTCAAACATCATTCTGTACAACTCCAAGACGACAGCACAAACAGCATATTTTATCATCCTAAGGTCTATGAAGATTTGCATCTACACAAGACTTTCCAGGTCACCCTCATGGAAAACTAAAGAAAGTATATGGGTAGGCTCACAATGACAAAACATTTGTGTTAATAATTGTTTCTAGATATTTCCCGTTTATTCCCATTAACTTCGTATCTTACTTTCCTCTCCCCATGTGCCTTTAAATGTTAAAGTTTCTGAAATGTTGCTTTTACCCATCACAACTTATGTGCTGTTACCTAAATAAGAAGAGACAAACATAAGCATTGCATTACGAATATTATCTGCTCAACAAACCAGATATCGAAAGAAGGTGAATTTACAGTACATGTTGTAATACATTTTTAATCTCCAGAAAAGCTCTGAGATAACATTGCAAATTCAAAAAGCAACACAAGGAACAGATGCAAAGTCTCATTCCTGACTTTTTTACATATCCAAAGCTGTTTAATGATAAAAGCATTTATGTGTAAAATGGCATTCACTTGCCCTTACTAAGAGTATATATGGAAGAGCCCCCTGTCAACGTACCAGTGTGCGTGTGGGAATGAAACATAAGGATCACCATCTGCAGCTGTCTAATAAGTGTTCTTCAGTGCCTAATGGCAAAGTGTCAATTCAGGGATCCTCAGATACCACAATGCATCATCTTGTCCATGCTAGTCTTACAAGTCAAACATTTCGCATGTGAGAACAGTTTATTTATAATGCTATTCGTTTCAGTTGAAATACCAGATATAAAACAGTTACACTACAAGCAGTCTGGGTGCACATACTTAATATAAAATGCACCATTTTCCTCTCTTTTCTAAGAATCAGTATTTTAAAGGATGTGCAAAATTTAACCCCTCACAGAACATACCTTAATAACATGGAAAGAATCTTTTCATATGCAAATGTTTTTAGATTCTTACCTACTGTTGAACTTCTCTGGATGTTTTTCTCTCATGATATGGAATCTGTGGGCAATTGAAGCATCCTAACAGGGAAAAGAAAACCGTAAATCTATCGTGACAGGAAAACCGCAAAACAGAAGACCAAAACTGTAAACAGGGCATATCATTTGTAAGGTGTTTTGTGAACTGTCATTTTCAACAAGAGCAATACTCGTATCACTTAGAAAGCTTACAGGTACACTGTTCCAAGAATGGGATATATCAGAACTTAATAATTTATTACACTTGTTACAGGCTCCATTATTCCTTTTTACATATCAGACCTGATAGTTACGTTTACTGAAAGTGTCTCTGTAGAGCAAATATCATCCATATCGGGTGAATGTTCACAGTAAGACCATTCGTACAGTTCTTTCTTGTTGGAATACTAAATAAAGTCTATGAAATTTATTCCTTCAGTAAAGGTGAGTGATAGATTCTTACACTTGTTACAGGCTCCATTATTCCTTTTTACATATCAGACCTGATAGTTACGTTTACTGAAAGTGTCTCTGTAGAGCAAATATCATCCATATCGGGTGAATGTTCACAGTAAGACCATTCGTACAGTTCTTTCTTGTTGGAATACTAAATAAAGTCTATGAAATTTATTCCTTCAGTAAAGGTGAGTGATAGATTCAGCAGAGTTACTTTATACACATATAGCTTGATATTTGCATATGGCCATTCAATAGCTTTCTCTAAAATTTGGTAGAAAATGGGAATAAATGCCAGGAGATGCCCCATTTGCTATAAGTCAGGGTATGAAATCATATGGGGGGAAAATGGATTTTTAATATAAAAAAGAGACTTGTTAATTAAATATATTTTATCAAAATATTTTAAAATGTAGCAAATTATGCTAATAATACATTGAAATAATGTGTATGTGAAATGAAATCGTTGTATGAAATACCTGCAAGTGTATAACATTTTAAAAAGAATCAGACCATTGTGGTGGTGGGAGTTGCTGAAAATAGAACATTTGGAACTGACATGCTAGCATCAGTTTTCACAGCATTTTTATATCTTCTTTGCAGGTATGAAAATAATGTTTTCCTCATTCCAGATTATGTAGTATTTATTTCACATACTAATTCATTAAAAATTTACAAACTGGGAATTAAGAAAGTAAAAAGTTTTTTCATCTCTTGATGTATGTATTAAATGAGGTGTGTGAGTATGAAATCTACCAAGTCTTCATTCTTGCAGGAGACAGTAAACACAGAGAAATCCATTTGGATCACATTTTTATAATTATTTCTTAAAATGCTGCATATATAAGAATATAAATATAAGAAGAGTTAGTTCAGTTAGTAAGAAATTTAAATTAATTCCAGTTTCCATGTAGAGTTTGACAAATCTACAAATAAAACTATCACTATAATCAACTATTGTGTATATGAAAAAATACATTATTTACCAACTTAAAAGATTATAGAAATATAAAAGCTAAGAATTTGAGAGAAGTACTAAATTCAGTATGAAGCCTATATCTAGCAACATATTATTTTCAAACCATGAGAATTAGCATTTGGGTGAAAAAAAAATTAAATACTTAAATTTTATTGTATTTCTGATTCCAAACATGATTAAAATACTTCATTTAAAATAATTTTTATTTAAACCAATCAATGTTAATATAAATCTCAAATGAACAAGCAAGGATTTTGTGCAGATATATAGGTACCCACTTACATCAAACATGGCTGCAACACTTTATGACTATGATAATTTTTTATTTACTAGAATCTTAAGCTGGGCACCCTCTGGAGAACAGACTGGTCCAACCTTCAGGTTTGGTTTACTGGTTTGCGGGTACTTTGAAAAAATAAACGTATGCACTTTAATACCACGTCAAAGATAAAATTGTTCAAATAGACTGATAACATTTCAATAAACTTATAAGATTATGAATAAAAAAACCAATAAATAAGTCATAATATTTTACACACACTCTACATACATAAGGATGTAGCATAGCATAGAATTTTTAGGCAGAACTTGTGATCACTGATCAAATAAAACCATTTAGTGGCGTCACTAAATGTATTGGCTCCGTTGAAATATTCACTTTTATTCATGATCTTATTATGCAGTTTCTAAAGATGTAGCTAGTTTGTTGCATTATGCACATCACATCATTATTTATTTATTTTTCTATGATCTTTAAGAACGGAATTGTCATTTAACAATTTACTGTCCTATAAGGAAATAACTGCAAAAACCCCTAGTGAATGAACCGGTGTTAGTCATAAAATGCCTTATTGTTCTGTCCTGTCATCCAAACCGTCATCTGAAACTTTCAGTGCTACATTCTCAAACTGCACTCATCATTACTTTAAATTTATTTTTATGTGCAATGCAATTTTATAAGGCAAATATCCACAAGTATCCAGGTGATCCCACAGTTCTTGGAGACGGATGAAATAAAGCTGACAGTAAACCCTGAGACATCACACTTCTAAACAAAGCCTGCCAGCTGAACTAAAATAATAACTCTGTTAACTTTAGAAAGACCCATCATTCATACTTTATCCCACATTAGATGTGCCAACATTAGAAAAGTATATTTGTTAGCCAGTTCTATATGAAAAAGAAATAAAAGCACTATTGTTGTGGTTAACTCAATTTTCTACACACTGAAGCAAAAGAAAAAGGCAGACCCAAGACAAAATGAATAAAGGACTAGTAGCGTATTTGACAGAAACTAGGAAACACTAATCAAGGACTAACTGTCTAATGAATGAAATGAAAAGGCTAATGTGCTTACTCATGCATAACAAATGCAAGGCACAAACAAGCTAGGGATCAATGCCCACTGCAGATGGCAAACAGGCAGTTGCTTCCATGCAAGGTTGATTTGATCAAAATTTTCCCCTGCCTGAATATTTTCTGACTCCAAAATGGATCAACTAACTTCATGAGCTGAGAGGTAAAAAAAGGAATACACAAAGCTAATTTTGATGAGCACAACACAAGACAGGCACATGTAAGACCAGTTTCATACAAAAATTGTTGAAAGGCTATTTTTATTAATGGAGGTTGTAAACCAGAGTAGTAACTGCACACAGAAAAACTCGGAAGTAGGGGAGCTGCTAAGGCTTTCTTTAGTTTATACTGCCTAACTGCTCTTTTGAACCCTTAATTGAGTCCAACGTAGAGAGTCCTCAGACTCCCTAGCACAGGGACCTCTTCCCAACCATAACTCCACGCTATAGGAAAATCTGAAACCAGCCCATGCTGGTTGCGTGTTAGCAAAATAATCCTTTGCTTTAAGGGAAAAAAAGAAAAGAGAAAAAAAGAAGAACTACACTGAGTTTTCTGTTTTTCAAATGTCTATCATCTTTTATTTGTTAAGATAGTAGCATACAGACTAGTATAAATAAATGAAAAACAACTGGAAGAATTGAAAGTAACAGGAACTTGAGAATGGGTATGAATGCAAGTTCTGTCTCCTAAGAGCTACAGGAATTACCAGATGCCATCCCTGAATCCTGAGGAACAACCATTAAAAGTTTTGTATTTCTGGATGAGGAGAGCAGAGCGTCCTTCGTTGTGAGCTGTTTCGGCTACATTTGAAATAGGATTCATTTTAGCAGACTTCATTCAGCCATCTCAAAAAGAGGCATCTAGCCTAACCTATTTAGAGCATACAACTGTTGCTGGACCAATGGAGAATTAATTAATTTAATTTAAATATTTTTTATATTAAAATCACCTAATTAACTATGCTGAGAAACAGAGCAATATCCACATGCATGGTAAGTTGACTATTGTTTGCACATTGTTGCTTTAATATGCTGACCTTTCCTGGTACCTGATATTGTGGATGGTCAGTAAAGTATGAGAAATTATTTTTGTATTTGATAATAAAACTGATGTAAAAGAGAAAACCCAGGAGTTTCCACATCCTTCATGATGTTACCTAGCAAGGTAACAAGTGAACAGGTATTTTTAGAAAGGTCATTTGACAGTCAGATACTGGTCTATAATTAGTATCAACTGTGGGCATTATTTATTAATGTTTATTAATAAATTGATATGTATGCTAGCCTGAAATACAGTTTTCCAGCAGTACGATACCTGAATCTAAATATTTTCCATTTTTAAAAGTAACACACCATAAGTGCACATAAACATGCCTAAAATGTGCAAGAGCTTTATTATTAATGATAATCTGAGGAGACACAATGCTGTCAGACCTGTTGCAAGGCGAAAGGAGGGGGAAGGTCTTACGGGATCATTGTAATATGAAACTAGCACCTTTCACTACACCCATGCTTCAGTCACAAAGCTCATTTTATACTTAAAGCATTGTAGTATTTTTCACCAAAGAATCCAAGAATGGAGATTTTTTTCAGGAACACTTTTGCATCAAAATCAATGCTGGTGTGCAAAGTAATGCTGAATACAGAGCATTTAAAAACAGAACTAAGTAACTAATTAGACAATTTGTGTTTCTGAGAATATTATATGAATATTTGAGTTGTATGCTACTATTCTATAATACTTCATTTCTAAGATATACAGTATTTTTACAGTCATTTACATGTCATATGCAATATATGACAATAGCCTAGATGATGATAATTTCTCTGAACCTTCATGTCATAGTATCACCAATCTAATCTGAAAAAAACTACCAGACCTTGTTCTCTTTTGTATGCCTCTCTAGTTTAGATGGTTTCCAGTCACTGCTGTAGCATTTTGAAAGTAGAGATGAAGGAACGGGTGTTTGAAGAACACAAGATGCAGTTTATCCCAGTTTAAATTCAACAAAATTGTAAACAGACTCTTAAAAAACGTACCTCTGTATCTCCCAAATATTCAACCCGGACATACGTGTGATGAACATGCAGATATATAAACATATATACACCTTTAATTTGAACCTGTTCAGAGTCTGAAGTAGCTGGACTATCCTTCTTATATCTCACTCAGGTTTGTTTTAAATCCTGACAGTGAAGATAAGATAGAGAACAGACAGAGCATATCTGAATCTACTCCTAGGAAATGGAAAAAATATTTTAATTGAACTAGCACATTTCTCAAAGTGACCTGCCAAGAAGAAAAGAAGCTTAAGTTGCTACACCTCTTTAATACCTTATGATTGACTTACACACATATATATTCATCTTTTTAATGGGTATTAGCATTACCGGAAAGCAATCTGAAGCAGTCTTTTCAGAAGAGTAACCTTATACATTGTGAATAACCTTATAGAAAGATTAATGCATTTAATATATGTCTATCTATAAGCTTGCTGTGATTAAAATTTCCATTAAATAATAATTTTTATGCTGGTGAACAAACAAATGACCAATGTGCATCTTCTTTCGATATAAATGGTCTGATTATTTTTTTTTCTAAGATGCTTCTTTAATTAAGGCTTAATGGATCCACAAGGCTAGGAAGCTTAAGGGATAATTCAGCAACCTGTAATCTTTGGATCAGAATGCAAATCTAACCTGAACAAGCAGTTAGCTCACATCAGTTATTAATGTGGAATAGTACAGATGTACAAAAAATATTATTGAAAATAGATTAAGAAAAGTTTGCTGTAGCGGCTTAGGACTAAAAATTATTTTCTAGATAAAGAAACATCCTTATGATTATGCATTCCACTTTCTGCACATACACACAAAAAAAAAAAACCATAGATACATTCTTTGATTTTAATATTTCCCACACCATGACAACCAACAGTCTCAGACAAGCAAATAACATGGCTAGTACTGAACCATTCAATGATCCAAGTCTAGAAAAAGGTACTCAAGAAGCTTCAGGTCCTGCCTTGTTTGAATCAAGCTGTCATTTCACATTTGACTCCCAGGTATTTTTGATTAAATTACACGCGTTAACCTGAGAGACAAAGTAAGAGATCTTCCAAAAAAAATGTCATTAATGCATTAGTTTTTGGTGAAACACTAGTTACTATAGTCATCTTAGTTTCTACTGATATTCTGAGCCAATATATCTGAGAAAGGTGATAGTTTGAGAAGGTCAGAGCAAGAAGATATTTCAAGCTCTTTTTGATACAGCTTTACTAAAAGATAATGATAATTCACTTTCTTAAGAAAAAAATCTGAGAAAGAAAATCTGAGAAGCTTGTGCTCCTGGTTTTTCAAGAAAAACACAGAAACTGTCAAGATAATGCTATTCATTTTGTCAGTGATATTCTTGACAGCCAGCCCTATGATGGTCATGTTTAAATACATTTCAGCTGTACATGTATTACTAAGTCAAGTGACAGTTCATATTTTAAATACTCATTTAAATAGGTAATATCTCTAAACCCAGGATGAAACATCAGTAACCACAGTATTTATAAATGATTGGCAAAAGACCAGAGGATGGTAGATCTGGAAATTGTAACGAAATACTTAGAACAGGCCTTCAAATGTAAGCACATTCCCTCTCCCTTTTCATTTGAAGTCAGATCTCTGTTGAGTTTCTGACACTATATATACATAATTCGGTACTAGAAATGTTTCACACAGACACAAAGTGGAATCCATTTTGCAGGAAAAGATGTGTTTGTGAAAAAAAACCAACCCGCCCCTATGTTCTTCCTGTTGATAACTCTATAACATACAACTAGTGGACATGTACACAAATTGACTCATCAGAATTTACTATCAATCAGTTCATATAGGGTGACCACATGTCCCAGCTGTGTAGGGACCAGTCCAGGCACCAGTCCCATAAGACAAGCCTTTGTACCAGTATCTCAAGGACTTTCTTTGAGGAGCTATTTTGGTTTTCAGAAACTGACACTAAATTTCTATATATCTTTAAGTCACCAACCAAATTCAAGGACCATCAAAGAAGACTGGGAGATAAGGCAGTTAGGTTATTATCAGACTAGATGACTGAAAAACAAACTGTGCCCCATGACTCAATAAAATGCAGAGGACATGTACCCTGTAATATGAACTCTGCTGGGGATACACTGTGTTACTGAGCACATCTTCCTTCCTTTATATTTGGTCACCCTAAATTTACTGTAACTAGAGAAGGGTTCTTCTAGATCCATGCTGAGTGTTTATGTGGTCACTAAAAAGAGAAGAAAAGTGATCACATGGCAATTAGCCAACATAGCCATATAGAGAGTGTATCAAATATCTTGTATATTAAAAAGATCTCTGTGGTAAACCTTCAGTAGCATTTCTGATAACTGCTGATGAAGAACTGTGTTGAAATTGTCCCAAATTATTCTGAACAATGAGTCTTAGCATAACACAATCAAGGACACAGCTCAGATTGAAAGTCAATATAAGCAATGCAATACGATGCAATTGGCTGTTACTTTTGCTGTTCTTCAGAAACACACAGCAATGGCTCACAGGTGTCTTCAGTAAAAAGCACAGAAACAAAGTTTACACTAAGAGCCTGTCTAGCTTGAAATGAATGCCTAGACTTTCATGCCCAGCACTTTTGCAGCTCTGAGGAGAGAGAAGTGAGTAATTCTCCCCCAAAAAATCAATTACTAGACCTTTTTTGGTGAAATAATAATTATTGCCATCACACTAAAAACTTAACATAAAGAAAAAGGCATATTTGGGATAACGAATAATTGCTTGTGCGCAGTGTTGAAAAATTAAACTCAACTTATTTATGGTTTTCAAACACTGTCCTAATAAAAACCCCAAAATATCTAAACAAAAAAACCAAATCCCTTTGCATATTTTCATTTTGAGCGTCGATTAAATTGGCATTAGAGTAGTATTATCAGGGGCTAAATTTAGGCCCTTAATTTAGGTGCCTAAACTGGCAGGATGATCTCTCTATCCTCCCAGCGTGCTCAACAGTAAGAACAAAGGTCTTTGGAAAGGTTCTTCCAACAGGCATGTAGACAAGTTTCTGTTCTGAATCATTGTTTGGAAATCTTCTGTTATTAATCATACAAGAAGCTGAGCACATCTAGCTTCTTAACTTTATGAAGCTATGCCTGAAATTCAACAGTTTGAGCAGTCCTCTGAAATCTTCACTGGGGTTCAAGCCAAATCTTGTATCACCACCCATTTTATATGCTCATTTGCTTGATAGGGATCAAATAATAAATGTTCACCTGACTTCTCCTTAGCAACTTCCCATAACTTGTTAGTCAAAGCCTTGACAACAGAGCCTTATAATTTTAATACATATTTATGATATTCATTTGTTTCCATAGCAGATATTTATTTTTATAAGAAGTATGCAAACCACTGAAACATCTCTCATTGATTTACAGTCTGAAAGAATATTTTTCTCTTAATTGAAAAAGGTCACTGTTTTCCTTATTATATTTTCAATTTGAAATTTAAATTTTTGCATTAGAATATCATTTATTACCTTCCCTATTGGACAAACAAATATTAATTTATAAAAAACCCCAACATACTCATAAGTTAGGGCCAGATGTTATTTAGCTGCAGATGGTCTCTCTCTATTGATTCACAACAAAATTTTTAAGATCCTTTCCCTCACATCTTTTATATAGCCTCTTTGCTCTTTCTTATAGGCCTAAAAGCAACTTTCTTGACTTCTGATCAATATCCGCACTTATCCTTGTGTTGCATTGATCCAAAATATTTTCTGAATCCTTCATTTTCTTGGTTTTGTCTTCACCTGTATTATACCCAACTAAGCAGACATACAGCTATCAGACACAGGTTTTCTTCAACTCCTCATAACTCAGACTTTCATTTAAAGTGTTTTTCATTTGTGTCAAGCTTTCTCCTTGGAAAGATTCTAGGATCGCCCTGTTCACCTTTTCTAATTGCATTATCATTGACATTCTTCACCTTCACCATCTTCTCCATTTGATTTGTGGTAAACGAGCCGAACTTCTGGGGTTTTTTTTGTCCTAAAAAAAGGATAGTTAACTTGTACATTCCACATTATTTGACAAACAGCTCCTTATCACTACCACCAACTCTCTCCCTTTCAGGAATTTCTCCCAGAATCTTCTTCCAGAACTTCCCTCTCTGACATCATTTTCCAGGATCGGTGTCAGTGCCTGTTTCTTCTATTCCACCCCCCAATTTTTGCCTGAACTGATAAATTCACCACAACTTGTCTGCCCTGCAGGAGAAGGAGAGCCCCTGCCAATACCACTGGCCTGCATATTCCAACTGAGTATCTCCAGTGATGGAGTAGTGATGAGTTCAGAGTCTGTGGATGACTAAGATATTTGTTCATTGTATTCAGCATAAGTGTCATGTCTAAGAAAACACCTTCCTCAGACTTACTCCTTCCACCATCTCCAAATCCACCTGGGTCATAAAGCTAGACATTCAGATGTGAGATCCACCTACCAACAATCTACTGACCTAGAGGCCTTTGTTTTTATTTGGGATTTCACTCCCCTCCACCTCTCAAAATACTGTTCAATTGATACTGCTTGCATGATTACTATATTCATTTTCCCCCCTTGCTTTTGCTGCTTAGTTTTTTTTTTTCATATATTTTACTTCTGTAGTCTGCTATTTAAAGACTAGTTGCAAAATATCTGCAATGGCAGAACAAGCTCTGTTTTCTCTCATGGAATTCAGCACTGCTTAGGCTCAAGTGCTGTTGGTCCAGAAGCACAGTTAACTCAAGCATAGTCTTTTTTTTTTTTGAGTTATGGCTCTCCACAATTTTATGTTGCCAATCTTTCACACAGTCTTAATCTTACCTACACCATAAGCTTCTTGTTAAGTGAGCAGATGCAGAATACTCCAATGTGAAAGAAAAACAAGTCCTCACTGCCAAATGCCTGATGTAACTTCTAAATGACTACATATCAAGGCCATGGAAGTGCCATGTACTGAGGGCAAACTCTTTTGTCCACAGTTTGAGTGGGTGATGGTTGCAAGGATTTTTTGTCCTTTGGCCTTCAGTTCTTGCCATCATTTGGTGACAAGTCTTGGCTTGCAGTCCTAGCGAAGTGTATAAGCTTCCTAATTCCCACACAGGCTTCTACGGAGGTTCTTTCAAGCTTCCTTCCTCCTTTCTCCTCCACTGATCTAGGCCACATCCTTGTACCAGTAAGCACTTGGGATCCAGTTCAGACCTTAAGGGTCTGTCAAAGTATGACATAGCTGTGGGAAGGTAACAAGAGCAACTGCAGAGCATGCTTATAGGTCCTGGGTAATGCTGTCTTTGTGGAGGAAGAGTGAGAGGTATCCTACTCTTTTCCGTTGTTTAAGCATGTTAAATATACGTACAGCCTTTGAGGGCTTTCAAGTTCTGAAGAAGTAGCAGAAGAGTCTAATGGAAGTACCTATACATAGCCTGGTTCTCTTTAGTGCTCACAGCTAACGCAAAAGAACCACACTGCCTTACAGCAGAGTGAGGTCGTAGGGAAAACGGCAGAAGAGTTTTGCATTAAACTGAGACAAACCTATTTAACAGGTAGTTTGAAAATAGCTGGGCAACTGAGAAGCCTCCAAGAATTACGAACTAGATTCACATGAGTTACTCATGCCAAGCCTACCTTCATCACAGTGGTTTCTCCGAGTATCTAAAAGGGTACTGCAGAAATAGAATGAAATTAAACTGTTCATAAAGGTATTAGACTGAACAGATTAGACCCTAGCAGATCATCTTGATCACACACTGGCTTTACTGCTACTGTTACTCAAATTTGTAATTTTAAAGGTGAATGCATACTAGTCTTCATACACAGTGTAAGTGGCCAGACGCCTTCCTGGAGTGCAAAATCCAATCACATACTACATGGCAATGGCCGATATTTCCATGAAAAATAAAGGGTTAATAGTCTCTGAAATATGCCTGCTTTCCCAAAAACTTAATATAATTAGTTCAACTTAATATAATTAGTTCATATAAACAGTGTTTGATATCAATTGCTCTCAAGTTAAATAAAGCCTAGGCTCTGCAGTAATGCCCATCTGAAATACAAACTAGACTAACAAATGGAACTAGATGTCATCTTACTGAGGCTGAAAAATATATTCTGTATGAATAATAAGATCCTGTATTCCAAAAAAACATAAAACATGCTATGGCTTATAGAATAAAAAGCCTTTTCTGAACTTAGTGTTTGGATATATGGCAAAGTGTTAAAATATGTCCAAATATGAACACGTGTTTATGGTAGGTGTAGTCATAAAATCATTGAATGGTTTGGGTTGGAAGGGACCTTAAAGATCACCTAGTTCCAAACCCCCTGCCAGTCAAATTTTACAAAACTGATTCACATATATTTTCCTCCTGAAACAGATCAAGCTTTCTCTATTTGACTAAATAATTTAGGTATGTAAAACATTTTACAGAAATGATCTACCATCTACCTGGCACACAGAGGTTATGCAGTACCTATTTTTGTAAAGTCAAATTTTACAAAACTGATTCACATATATTTTCCTCCTGAAACAGATCAAGCTTTCTCTATAGCTGCTTTGACTAAATAATTTAGGTATGTAAAACATTTTACAGAAATGATCTACCCAGTGTATGGCACACAGAGGTTATGCAGTACCTATTTTTGTAGTATCTGGACATTAAAAGGCTTTGAGGTTAAATATCTTTATCCCACAGAGAGGTTCTATTATGTGGTATAAAGGCAGTAAGTCACAGGTTATTATCAGAATGTTGATATTTAGGGACAAAAGATTGGCCTTTATTGTACCCAGCTCACTAATAATTAAGAACTGTAAACATATTTTAACAAAATTAACATGCAGTTAAAATTAGCTGAAAAGGAAAAAACACCCAGCAACTTTAGAAACTACCAATTCTGTATTTCACTATTGGTTTATGCAATACTACTTCACTATTAAGCAATCTCAGCAAAATAAAAAATTTGGTTCTTGAGGTGGTCAGAAACCCTGGAAACTGCACTAAAGCCCTTTATTATGTTTTCACGCACACAGAATTTTGAACCCAAGAAATCAAAATGTCCAAATTGCTTTAGAAGTGCTGCATTGATCCTTCAGACAGGACTAAAGAAATGTTTTTGTTGCCTTTCACGTGCCATATATCCAAGTTTGCAGAAGACTGGTGAAAAAGTCTAGAGAAGTGTACGATGAGTGGAAACAAGAAATTCCTTAAATTTTCTTGCAAAAAAAATCCCCCTCCATAATGTGCACTTGCATAATGGTTTTTGCTTAACCATCTGGACAGGCTCAGTGCGTCATGGTTGTTTAGCAACTTACGGCTCTCATGGTAGCTTTGAATATATTATACCAGTATCCTATTCTCAGCCTCAAATTGTTTGGGAGGATTCTATATCTGCACAAAAACTCCTTGCATAAGTCCCATTTACTCAGGATTTCCAATACAGATGAGGTTTTCCAGCAGGCTAAGTTGTTTACACTAAATACTGGGGTACAATTCCCCAAATTAATTGTCTAGTTTACAGAGTTACTCCCCAAACTATCAGCTTAGGGTGCAGCAAGGCGTAGTGCAGAGGCAGGAACAAGCAGAGTGAGAAAAGAAATTCTTTAGTTTCTTTCTTCCCTGAAGCCAGTAACCCTTAAAGTAACACTCCTAGTTTGAAATAAGCCACAGAATATGCAGCCACATATATGCAAGAGAAGTATTATAACTATGCAAAAATGGCAAACTATGCTTTTAATTGCATGTATAGCACATGGTCAAAGTCAGGTCCATAAAATTTCATTGCAAACAACTTGAACGGGACAGTTTCTCTGAACCGCAGTTCAGATAGTTCTGTTATAAACATATTTTACTGATGGAGAACCACACTGGTTTTTGATAACAATAATTCAATTTGCTTCATGAGCCAGATGTTCTAAATAAATCTTTGGTCTAAATGAAAGCATACTCCAATCACCCTTCAACTTTTCACCTTAAAACCCAACAAGCAGGCCAGATAGTTCTGTTATAAACATATTTTACTGATGGAGAACCACACTGGTTTTTGATAACAATAATTCAATTTGCTTCATGAGCCAGATGTTCTAAATAAATCTTTGGTCTAAATGAAAGCATACTCCAATCACCCTTCAACTTTTCACCTTAAAACCCAACAATGCAGTAGGCTGAAAGCTGCTCCTAGATTTTTATAAATTTGCAAATCAAAGAGCACCTGTTTGTAAAGTGCTGCTTTGCTCAGCTACTTAAATAATGTAATCAATACAAAACGACAAGCTAGTATTCCCAAATTTGCTGCACAGTAAGCAGACACTTGTCTTGCCAATGTTTGTAATAAGTAATCCTTGTAATTATAGTGAAGACAAATGTAGTTAATATTAACTTTTACTCAAGCATAAATATCACATCCATATGACATCAGAAGTTATCTAGGAGTAAGAATGTTTTAATGGTTATTAACTATTTTGTGTAATACTAGCATTAATAAGGGAAATGTAAATCAGTTAAATCCTACATTTACTAGTGTTTTAGTTTTGCTAATGAACAATCAAAACCTACAAAAACTTATGCAATTTAAAGATCAGTGCAAACGAAATGTTTCCAAGCTTTTGGAGAAGTCTGAGACCGGAATTTAATCTTTCTTTAAATTTCAGCTATGTACATTGTATTCAAAGCCATTTCCTACCCAGATGCATGAAATATACTACTGAGACTCTCCTTTAAGGACAACTTAGAACATAACAGACATTTCTTTCTGACAAAATGAAAGTTGCAGTTCAAGCCGCCATGACTTTCCAAAGACATGAATCCATGTCAACATTGCCCAAAGGGGCATTTTATAATGGCCTTCATTTATACATTATCTGTGACAAAAACACTGTTTTGGGAATAAGAAGCATTTTTTGCCCTTAGTTTTCTTTCAGTAAAAATACTTACACTGTTCAAAATTACTAAAGTATCATCTACAGCAATTTCACTGTTATTGCACAAATTGTAAATTATGCTTTCTGAATTATGGATGGAATTTTTAAAAGGGTTCCATTTTTATAGTCTTTTGAAAGGACAATGAAATCTATAAAAAACCAAGATTACAATTTCAGCATTTAAAATCTACACAAAGTAATTCAAACAAATGTTATGACATTTAAGATAATGAAACCCTTCATTTATGCCAATGTGTCCTACTTCACATATAAGGAGTCAGAACAGATGTCCAAATACTGTAATGCCAGAAGAAAGTTAGGGCATATCTTGATTAATACTCTCAGAGCAGTCCATGGTGTCTCTTTAAAACTGGCATGCGTTACTTCAAAACATCTATTCAAAATCCATTCTAGGAAACACTGCTAGACAAAGTGTTCCCAAGACAAAAGGAAAACAATAAAGCTCTGTATAACCCTTTTAGCAATGTAAGCTGCATATTATCGACAGACCATTCATTGCAATCAACAAATGATTAATTGCAAATTTGTTGCTAAATTGACCACGAAAAAGACAAGCTTCAGGGTACTGTTAAAGAGGAAAAACTTATGTTAAAAATGATTGGAGACTTTTTGTAGTGAATTAATTCTAATCGATACTCTTGTTGACTACACAGTGGAATAATGACTTCCTTAAATAGCATATGCACCCATTATTGCAGACATTCAAATTAATATTTAACCTAATGCCTTGGGTTTTTTTCTCCTTTTGAAACAGCATTTTTCTAATTTCACCTTTAAGAACTACAGTCTACTATCAACTGCAACATAAAACAGATTTTTGTAACATCTAATATCAATCATCTTGGTAGGCATAATATACAAGTAACAAAAATTTCTAATACAAAAGTAGTGATGTTTATTTAGACTATTTACATGAAAGTCTTCTTTTTAATTACTCTTGGCATGGATGAAGTACTAGACGCCTTTAAGCATATCTACCTCACAAACTTCTGACAACTCTGCAATCTTTCAGTTTTGTGCAAAGGTGTCATTTCAGATTTTCCTGGCTGTGCCATTTTTTTCCTATTGTAGATGCAGTCATGTAACTAAAAGTTAACCTTTTAATGACACAGATAATTTCATTCCTGTGAGGGTCAATGTACTACTGTCAATAGATAGGGTTTGCTGGTAGGTTTTTGGGCTTTGTTTAGGTTTTTTTGCCATGCCAATGTTATCTTGAAAAGTGCTTTGCTGCTTGCATTTGATCAAAAGTTTGGTTCTCAAATTTTTGTAAAAAAAAAAAATTCCCATTAATTTACAAACATTGCTATTGATAAAGAAATCATTTAATGATTCAAATATATTCACAACTAAGGCCCAACTTACAGTTTTGACTATGAATGGACTGATGCTTATGTTTAAAAATCTCTGCTTAATTAAAACTTTTTAGGAAGCAAGTGTCTTATAAATGTGGTGTAGGCTGAACTAAAGAGCTGAACTATTTTTATTCTTTTATATTTTTTCATTGTAATATTACAGAAACATTTTGTTATGAGAATCTATCAAATAGCTTATACTATGGCTTGTGGGTTGGGGTTTTTTTTGGGAGAAAAAAAGAAATTATTTTCCAGGCACAACAAATATTTTTCTTCTTCTTCACAACTACTCCTGCAACATATAATAAAAACAAAAAAACAAACAAAAAACCAAAGGAACAAATATGAAAAGATTCAAGTTTCTCTGACTCCAAAGCAAATGATAAGTTTATCTAAAAAGCAGAGACAGACAAGCTAAGGACACAGCTCAGAGCTGAAAGTCAAGCTGTTGGCAAACCAATACCAGTTTTTCCATGTCTGTGCAGGACAAATTTTGTCCTCATTAAGATTTCTGCTTTAAAGATCTCTGAAATATTGTTTTCTTTGAGGAACTTAGTTTACATAAAGAATCCACAATACCTAGCTTTCAGATGCTTAGCCTACAAGTAGAACTCAAACCCCAGAACTACACCCAAAGCTGTATATAACCAGGTACTTTAAAACTTGACTCAAAATCCAGTATGTTTTTTGAATCAAATATATCTGGCCATATCACTAGGTCTTCTTCACTGGAGCCTTCAGCAAAGTTCCTCCACTCACTCAGTATCCAGAGACCTGCAAGGAGGTACTAATGTCTGTTCTTTAAAAGAGCTTAGCAGAGCTTATAAAACAGAATCATAGAATACTTTGGGTTGGAAGGGACCTCTAAAGGTCATCTAGTCCAACCCCCCTGCTGTGGGCAGGGACATCTTCAACTAGATCAGGTTGCTCAGAGCCCCGTCCAACCTGACCTTGAATGTTTCCAGGGATGGGGCATCCCCAGCTTCTCTGGGCAACCTGTGCCAGTGTTTCACCACCCTCAGCGTAAAAAATGTCTTCCTTATATCTAGTCTACATCTACCCCCCTTTAGTTTAAAGCCATTCCCCCTTGTCCTGTCGCACCCTTTATATGCACATTGCAAAGCCACAAATGCAGAAGTTATAGATCTGAATGACATCCCCAACCTTTCCCTGCTTGCGCTGTGTTAGTCACTGGCTGTACGACCAAAGAGCCTAAAAATCCTCAGTCTGGGCAGCCTCTGCAGCACAGCTGTGCAGAGGGGGGCTGGAGACAG
>NW_008795435.1:1413931-1461024 GCF_000699145.1 Aptenodytes forsteri
GCTGTTTCTGCGGGCCGCCCCCACGCATCGTCGGCCGCCAGGGTGAGAGCTGCCGGCGGGTCCCTGCGCTCCCCTGTGGGTTCCGCGGCCCAGGACGCCCCCCTGCACGCCGCCATCCGCCGCAGCGCGGCGGGACGCGCCCGCACCGGAGCTGATCGCCTCTGCGAGTCACCCAGTTTCAGGAATATGCTCAGATATTTATGGTTGAAACCCACATTTTCATTGTCTAAACAGAGCATATAATCAGCAGGCTAAATTGTTTCCCTTATTTTTACAGGGAAAGTCATGCTCTTATGAAGAATGGATAAAGGATTTGCTGAGAAGGAACACGGGAGAAAAGACGAGGGCAAGAAAGCAGACATGAGTGCACACGTATATGGTGCAGGTGCACGCAAGGAACAGAGCAGACTGATACAGTGGATTAATGATGAAGTAATTCATTCAGAAAGTCCTTCCTGTGTTCTGGTCCATTTTACATGAAATACTTTTATAGTGCATGGAAAAAGTTTAAATATAAAGTAGCAATAATATTTCTTGACTAACAAGATGAGTTTTTACTCATTCTGGTTCCGCAGAGATATTTGCCCTAAGTTTCAAACCCATAATTATGGGCTTTATTTGCTTGAATATAATAGATTCAATAAAAGTTTACTTTCAACACAAACTTATGAAGACAGGTCCTGGGACCATTAGAGTAGAATTAGAATAGAATAGAGTAGAATAGAATAGAATATTCAGTTGGAAGGGACATACAACGATCATCTAGTCCAACTGCCTGATCAATTCAGAGTTGACCAAAAGTTAAAGCAAATTACTATGGACATTGCCTAAATGCCTTTTAAACACTGACAGGTTTGGGGCATTGACCACCTCTCTCGGAAGCCTGTTCCAGTGTTTGACCACCCTCTGGGTAAAGAAATGCTTCATAATGTCCAGTCTAAACCTCCCCTGGCGCAGCTTTGAACCATTCCCATGCGTCCCGTCACTGGACAGCAGGGAGAAGAGATCAGCACCTCCCCTCTCCACTTCCCCTCCTCAGGAAGCTGTAGAGAGCAGTGAGGTCACCCACCAGCCTCCTTTTCTCCAAACTAGACAAACACAGTGTCCTAAACTGCTCCTCATAGGACATGCCTTCCGGCCCTTTCACCAGCTTTGCTGCCCTTCTCTGGATGCATCCAAGTACCTTAACATCCTTCTTAAATTGTGGGGCCGAGAACTGCACACAGTACTCAAGGTGAGTCTGCACCATCACTAAAAACAGGTCTGTAGTTTCCCAGCTCTTCCCTCATGCCCTTCTTGTAAATTGGAATTTGCTTCCCTTGGTTTTTTGGGTTTTGTTTCGTTTCTTTTTAAAGAGAAGATTATCCTGTGCTGTATGTACAAACCAGTGCTAGGGCCTCTGTATTCACCTTTCTCACTCTGTACCATTCTACACTTTAAAAATACCCATGGCCATAGGTAGAAATGTTCCTCAGGGATATTGTCTCTAGCAGTTAAATACTATTCATTACAACAAGTTATGGGTTGTTGCTTTTCGCAAACCTGTATTGTCAAAGAACAGCAGTTCTTTTCCCTGCAAACAATAAGAGACACCAATAATGTATTCTCAAAACATTAATACAAAACACCATAAAATGTTTTCTTAACTAAGAAATTAGGAATTATAGGATAGGGCTGTGTTTGTAACCAAAAGTGCAAATGTTCTGCCTAGTTTTCATTAAATAGAGAGACATAAACAGCTATAACATGGCACAAAAAAAAATAAAACACCCATATGACAAAGTAGCCTCCATTTGGTATAATAATGATTTTAAACTTAGCCTTTAAACTATATCTTAATAAAGAATCTTTTTTGTAGGTTTTTTTTTAATAGGAGTCCTTTGTAATTCTGATACGTAAACCAAAAAACTGTGAATTGAGTAGCCTCTTTGGATTCCAGCTGGCTTGGCTGTATGCCTTTCTAATGGTAATGAAGTCACACAGCTGCTAGGACAATCAGCTGGAGTTCAGATCATCACTAGCTAAATGGATATCCACTGACTGGCTTCTTATCAGGACTCATTAAAGTTCAGTGTTAACAAACTGTAGGGTTACGTAGGTTTACATGGTTACAGCAAAGTGCCTTTTAAAAATGAACTTGTTGGAGCTGAAAAAAATCTCTCCTTTTTCTGCCTATAAATGTTACTTTGTGCTGGTCAACTCAAGAAACGTCCAATCCTACTCCCAGTGAAGTGAAAGGAAAATTCCCATTCATTTGCATGGAAGTAAAACAAATCAGTTCCCAATGTTTCAGGGATTTTTGAAGAATACTGCTATTCAGATTACTTCAGAATGCCTCAGCTAAAGGGTCACTAAGTATTCAGCTATGTCCAATTTTCAGCTTAGAATGCAGTGTACACTAGACCTGTGAGAATTTACCAGCTTTAACTTTGCCCATCAAATTGCTAGTATGTTTATGTCACATAAAATGGTGAAGTTTCACCATTTCCACAAGAAGACAATTTTCTGTTATGAAAATACAGGTAAACATAAAATATTCTTTTTTAGCCTAACAGTACTACACAAGCTTCAGTGTGAACACAATAGATTTCAGTATTAATTGTCTTCCCTATAGATAAATGGAGAAGTACAAAATGTGTCAATTTTTACAAAATCATTATTGGTATCTTTTTCACCTCTATAGTTTTTGTCATCTGTTTTTACTGAACAAAATTTGAATTATTAAACCTTAGTAGAACGTGGAACATGCAATGGTGCTTGCTTGAGATACTAAAATGGGATTAAAGGTTGTATCAGCCTAGTGTGAATGTGCAGTGACAGACCTTCTAAAGCATTCTCCACATTCTTCAAAACTGATACAGTCCTTAGACAAAATTTCAGCTGTTACGAGTAATGGAACCAAATGGTTTCAATCATGGGAACAAGTATCAACTGCTCTACTATTGAAAATTTCAATGAGAAATAACAGCGGTCGAACAAACAACTGAGCCTCTTCTAAACTAATGAGAATTTTTTTTACAGATATTCAGTTATTCGGGATTTTGGTCATCAGCTTTCTGAGTCACCTCACAACACAGGAGCTGCACAATATAAAATTTGTAACAGACTTAAAAGGACCTTATGGTCCTTTTATATAAGGACTTTATCTTATCTTTAGCTTATCTTTATAGTGATTTAGACAAACAAGAAAAAAGTCACCTGAATTACAAACAAACTACATTGTGCCCTCCAAACAGTTCTGGCTTTTGATCTCTTTACTTTCCTTTTTAAGGCTTACCCAGCTCTTTCCCATTGTGTTTCCCCTAAGAATCAAAAGCTAGTCAGTATTACTTATGTGAAACTCAGACGAAGGGCTTTGGCAACACCTCCAGATTATAATCAGCAAAATATCATACCTCCCACTAACCAATATATGGAAACTCACCCACATAAATGATATCATCTCGATTCAACTAAGCATGCTCAAACTGAGCAGTGACATTCATGCAGAGGGAGAAGTTCATAGAAGGAAAATAACAATACTCCTACAGTTAATTACACTCAAAAAGAAGCAGGAAAATAATTCCTTTACACTTGCACATACTCTGAATTCTACATTGTAGCTCTTGCTAGTAATAAAAATATTCTTTTAGTTTTTATTTTAAAATGATTTTAGTGGCTATGAAAACTGGCAAGATGACAGCATTTTCTACATAAAGTCCTATATTTATCCACTGAGCTTAGGTTTCCTTGCCAAATCCTTTGGCTTTTACCTACAGGAGCTACTTCTGCTGGCAAGCAATAAGTTCGCTTCCATGGTTCACAGTTGAGGCTGTCAACAAATGTTCCAACTGTATGACATGGATATCTATTCAATAGAGAAGACTCAGCAGAATTATTCTATAGGTTGTATAAATGTCACTTGGTGATAACTTTTGGTTACTCTGTACCTCAGCTGAATTTAAATAACTGATCTAGAAAGGAAAAGTTCTGTAACCCGTTACTTCTCTCAGAAACTTACCCCAGAAAACAATCAACCAACCACATGTAGCGACTGTCAGTTGACCTGATTTTGTCCACTAGTAAGCACACAATTTACTATAATTTTTAACTCCAACTCAAAACCCACTCATATCAGTGCAAATGTTTCTATTAACTTCTGTGAGCTTTTGATTAGCTTTTACCAACTTAAAAGGAACAAGTATTTTTCTGATGGAAAATAAGTAGAAATAGTTTCAACTCAAATGACACATACTTTGTTTTCCCCTCTTTGGATTTAGAAAAGGTGGCTTCAGTAGCAAAAAAGAGTTAGGATCAGTACATGATCTTTTTCTATTTCCAATCACTGCAGTATACAGGTATGTCCACAGGATATAACAAAGTGTTAAAGTGGTGTCCAAAAGAGAGAGACTTCATACAAAATAGGAACCACTTGCAGTGTTTTGCAGTGTAACCATCTAGAGCAATTGCTCTTGGCACAGGTCTAACCAATTTGTGAGCAGGCAAAATGCCATCTAAACAGATGGCATGAGGTACACAGCCAAACAGCCATGTATGTGCATCGGCTGTGGGTAGTAATGGCATGATTCCCAGCCATGAAGGTCTAAAGTTGTCCATCCTGATCTTACAAGCTCATGTTTATAGAGAATTGTCATCAATAATCCAGCTTTGTACTAAATTATCTTTCAAATAAAAAATGTTCCTGGAGCTGAAAATGGCAGATAGTTGAGTTTCAAGAGAACTCCTGTGTTCATTTCTTTATTGCTTCATTTAATAAATAAATAAATAAATAAATAGGTACAGCTATGAACATGGGCCCCAGTTTCCCAGACCCATTCTACTTGTTGCTTGCTGCTTTGGTAATACTGTGCAGCCAAAGATCTTGATCTGAAGAGCAGAGAATTAGCCTTTGGGTAAGGGAATGCCTGCGCTGCAAGACTGCACATTGATAGTGTGAACATCCTCCTCTTTCTTCTTGTTCCCAGATTACACAACTGTTCCCACAAAATAAAAGAACAAAATGTTCTTCTACTCTGGAGATTCACAGGAATTATTCAAAGCGCTGTGAACACACCCATGGCTGGGTACAATCAACTGTACCTGGAGCTTTACAAGCGTTATCTGTCTCCATAATCATGGAACTGCAAAACAGCTCTAATTCAACTTCGCCTGGCATCTTTACAAACAGTGTGTCTCAGCTACATCTGAAGATCCAAAGCAATGATTTTGCCTAGGCAAATTTCATTTAAATTCTTCAGTACTCTAGCACAGCTAATAATTATTAACCAGCTATTCTTTCAACAGAATGAATTCCTTTTCTGCTTACAAACTGCCCCAAGACAGATTAAGATATCTTTGTGCTCATTAGTTACTTGAAATTATTTTCCATGTCATTTCAGTGATTGGTTCTTATCCTTAAATCTCCACAGATTTTCATTATGTACGTTTAGCAGTTAGAGCTGAGTCGGTTTGTTGACTGCACAGAAAGGTTACAATGACAATGTTTTTGTCCTCTGTTTGGATGAACAGAAATTCTTACAATCAGGATTTTGATACAAACTTTTGTAATTTCAAGTTCCAAATGAAATCTTGCAAATAACTATATTTTGTTTTTCTTAAAAATGCTCCCTGCTAGTAAATGTACATCCACGCAACACAAACATTACTTTGCTATTTAACTTACCATTTTTATCTTTCTGAATGTTGGGACAAAAACCCACAAACCAAAACAAAACGACAGGCATTGTTCTGTAAACAGAACTATCTGAAAAAAGACAAAAAAATGCTCACATATTTTTTCAAACCAATCTTCTGATGCTTACTAAACTTTATTTTCAAGCAACAATATTGGATTCTATATCAGCACCCATCCAATAGTACAAGACCTGTTTGCTTACATAACATGTAATAGTATAACTTTTTAGGGAAAATGTTGCCAACTGCAATTTATTTAGTTTTACTAAATGATCCATCCTTACAAATACACCAGTGTAGATAAGTTGACTCTGTGCAGATAACTCGGGCTGATTCAATAGTGTACCTACCAATGTTCAATACAATGCACAAAAGACCATCAACTATAGTCTCTCAAGACATTTCTTGATGGATGCCTTTTGCATGTGCCAAACAATGTGGCAAACAAGAAGATAAATTTGGTGCCCTTGAAACAAGAACAACAACAAAAAGCCTACTACTGATTTAAACAGGATCAGGAAATAGCCTGTAAATATATTAGAGATTCCAGATTATCAAGAGTTATATATAAGGAATCAGAAAGAATTGTAGGAATATTTGTGGAGGAAAAACTGTGTGATTATAGGTTACATTTAGCAGTTGCCTATTGTTTGACTTGTGCAAGGAACTGACTGAAAGATAGCAGTCTGCTTGAAATAGAAAACAAAATTCAGAAAAAAAGCAGTGTAATCCCAAACAAAGCTGTAATTGTCAAGAGCCTGCTAAATTAGCTCTTTGCTTTTGCAGTATGTCTTGAACATATTGAACATTTTAACCTTACAGAGAGGACCTGTCTATTCTTAAAAGGATTTAACAGTACAACTATATGTAAAATAGGCTAGCAGAGATGAAGTTCACTTACATGAACAAAAAATATTTTTACCCACAGAGCTGAAAGTTTCAAGTAGTCTTCAGTAAACCATATATGTACAGTTGGTTAAACCTTTTCTTCCCACTATACCTTGAAAAAGAAGTTTGGCTTAGTAAGTGGCATCAGAAACATAGATTATTGCCGGGATTGTTAAACTGATCAGGGACACAAAAGAGAACAAATTACATATATATGCAAATGACAGGGATGTTGCGTGTTGAGCAGAGGGATAAATATTTGGTGATGGCATCCATCCCTCCACTATAATACTTATCATAGCTGTGAAAGTAAAAGCCTTTCAAATTTCCTGTTTGTCTAGGGCAGCTGTAACAACAGCAGATTGAGTAATATGGCTCAGGAGTCCAAAAGAAGGCACATTTCTCCTAAATTTGCCCTGTGGAAGTGCTGGAAGCCATGATGGATTTGACATTGTAAGATGAAACTGGAAGGTTTGTCCTATGTAGGAGGAAAGTGAAAAAATAGATTCATGAATGACATCTATCTTTTCAGGCTCACCAAGGAAGACCTGAGAACAACAGCACTGATTAAAATGGGAAAGCGAAAAATTCAGAATGAGGACCCACAAGAAACCTCCAAATGACAGCAACTTATATCTGAAGAAAAGACCAAAAAGTTTAAGGCAAAAAGCTAGGACTATCCAAAAAAACACAGACATTTTGGAGACTAAGTGTTGAAGAACACAAACTATGAAGATGTCAAGAAAGGACTTAAATAGCCATTGCTGCACTAAAGCTGGCAAGAGCTAGAAGGTTGAAGACATTAAGATAAAAATCAGAATCACTCTTTATATGAGAATATTATGCCAATGATATATTCAACAAACCAGATAAAAAAAATTATAAAGATGAATGAACTTCAAGAAACTGTTTTTCAAGCAGCAGAACTGATGAAATCTGGTTTCTTACTGATGTATGTCTGCTATGTTTACATACCTGTCTGTTATGCTTATGTACCTCTAACTCCCAAGACAACCCTGCTGGTCAAGAAAATGTGCCTCTTGCAGCTATTTCAAAACTAAATGTTTGATAGTTAATGCACTATTGCTATGAATTAGATTGACAGCTGAATTCTGCTTTTCTTTCAAAGGCAGCCTCTCTCCTACCCCTGCTGCTGATTTTCACAAATTACTGAGATCTTCACATCTCTTTAACTTTGCTGGAATCGGCCCGATGCTCACACAGATATACAATATCGTAATATACATTTTATTTCATTGGAGAACACGTTTAAAATCAATGAAGCTGCAAAGATGGCTGAGAACAGAAAACAGGGCAGGAGTGAAGGAGTTGTATTCCAGAGGAATATCTCTTGAGCTTATCCAAGGGTAGAAAATGATGTTGAGCACTATTCCTTTTCCATTGGTGAATCTAAATGTGGAAAAAACAATAAGGAATGGAACTGATAACCCAGGAAAAAATCCAAATACTATGTGTTTTCCTATAATAATAAGGAACCTGTGTAACCCTCACATTTCAGTATGGCATTTGGCAAAACCACATTCCTACCAAGTCTTAAAACTAAAGCAGCAGCTTCTACCAGAAGTGGATCGTAAATTTCTATGCTGAAATCCAAGATGCGCTTACAGTGAAGGGCAGGGTGTTTTATGGTCATTTAGCACCTTCTGGGAGTTAGAAAGTACTAGCGTGTCTTTGTGACCTTGCTCAAGTCACTTACAGGGAAACTGTCAACTAAAAAAAGTAATTCATACACTTCTGCCTCAAAATGACTTAGCTCCTGTTATTACGATTCGTCTGGTATTAGTATGCATAAATCTACTACCATTAAGACATATATGAAAAATAATGTTCTCCATTTTCCATTTTGCTAATATAGTGAACCTCAGAAGTCTTTTCCTGTATTTTAGTATTTACATGTGTAATTTCTGTTCTTGGGTATGAGTGTGTTAAGACAGCAATGGAGGATAGTAAAATTAATAAATACCTAAAAAAATGAAAACCATTTATCTTCTGCAATCCTTAAGAATTACTGTAGAAGATTTAAGTAGAGGTATAATGATTGAGACCACATTAACATCACTGTTTCAAATTGCCCAGCTTTGGATTTAACTGCACACTTTTTCTATTCTGAATCTAACTTTATCCATTCATAACAAGGACAATTACATACTTACCTCACACATGTATAATAAGGCTTAATGTTAAATGATTTAACATCACAGAGGGAAAGGTAGGAAAAAAAATACTATTCTGTTACAATCCCTACATACAGACAATAAGGTTTATATAGTTTGAAAAGCAGGACATCGTCTCAGCTCTGTTGCATAGTGACTTATTTTACTTATGTAAGCTGGGCACTTTTACAATATCCACTAGCTTCGTTCACACAAAAAAAGCAGTGTATCAACACCAGTTCACCAATGGAAAATGTGGCAGTACATTGCAACGTCAATTCTCAAGGGACTGGAAAAACAATAAAAAAACACGGGATCTCTTGCAGGACTGCAAGTCATCACATTCCTAGGGACCTTGGCCCATACTGGGCAAAATGTGCTTGTGAGATGGATCCAAATTGGAATCTACTATTTCAATCAACCTACAATATAATTAGAGAAGTCCACACCACAGCCAAAGCATAACATTTTTTTTTTATAATATACCCCACTGACACTTCTCGGGCTCCCTTTGGAACCACACGTGCTTGCAGGACTCAAGTCATCACATTCCTAGGGACCTTGGCCAATACTGGGCAAAATGTGCTTGTGAGATGGATCCAAATTGGAATCTACTATTTCAATCAACCTACAATATAATTAGAGAAGTCCACACCACAGCCAAAGCATAACATTTTTTTTTTATAATATACCCCACTGACACTTCTCGGGCTCCCTTTGGAACCACACGTGCAAAGCATGGCAATAAAAGGGTTATTCAAGTATCTTAAGCATCTGCTTTTGTGATTAGTATTTGAAAGGAGATGAGTGCTTCTCTTCCAAGGCACAAAATGATATGGATTATAACAGGTACTGTTAATGACAGTATATTAATGTTTAATAATGCAGAGTGATTAAGACTGGGTCTGTACTTTATTATTCTATCTTCTACATATGTCAGAATGGCTTGAATACCTTTTGGCATTATATTTAATTAAAAGTAAAAGTTAATTTTTCTCATTCAGATCAAGTATAAGAGTTATTACTTACGATTATGCTAGATTTCCTACAATGACTTTCTTTGTTTAATTGATTGCTTACAGTCAGAATTAATACAATTTTATTTTGAGTTCTTTGATTTTTCTACAAAAATGTACAAAAGTTTCAGGAAAATTACTCTAATATCATACTAATTGATTGAACATTGTTTAATGTAAATAAAGGAGGGTTTTTTTTCCCCAACAGAGATGCTCAAAGAACTGCATTTGCAAAAATTCCCAAGCGATTTAAGAGCATATCATTCATATATTTTCCAATGGATGTGGGCCTTCTAAAATGACTTTAAGATCTTTCATCCTGCAAACCTTGCTTTCAGCTTCTTTGAAAATTTCAGCAGATGTATTTTATCCCTTTAATAAAAAAACAAACCACAAAAAACCCCAAACAATAAACCTCCTGAAAGTAAATTTTTGTCCATGAATTTCATACCCAACAAAATTGACAGTAGCAAAGCTGCAAAAGGGACTTTCTTAATATATTTTAGATCAATTCACAGAATCTCCCACTAAGCCCATCCTAAAATGAACCTGTCGTGTTCATACAACAGTAGTCTTGCTATACCAAATATGAGCAGAGAGAAAAAACCAATTTGACTTCAAGTCACTCTTTGAACTTAGAAAGACTGACATAGACTAGTATCTCACCCTTCTGCATCTCCATAACTCCCTGGTAGCACAGCAGTTTCTAAAGAGTACAATTAGATACATAACCTTAAATAGCAAGTTTTTCTGCAGAATGCCAACATAAAAACTAAAAATAAGAAAGATTTTCTAGACCATCATCTAATCTTACCTGTGTTTCTTCAAACAAATTCACTACAGAACATGATTTCCTGAAGATTTAGGTGCTTTTAAATTCTTGTTCTCAGGCCCTGGGTTCTGTAAAATGGGAATACTATTTTCTTATATCAAAACACAATGTGAAATTATATTCATTTGCAACCATTTCTACTGCAAAGACAGCCATATAAAAGTTTATTTATAAACCACACTGTAAATCCCATTTATTCAGTGAATACTTGCCCACACTAGATTGCAACTCTGCTTCAAAAAATATGTTTGGAAGCTCAAGGGATAAAAGCCCATATGTTTATCTCCTGTGTAAGAATGTGCAGAGAGGAATAAATTAGTTTAAGACATTCAAAATGGTACAAGGACTGATCTAGCTGATGTATAGTCCCCTGGTCTATGTAGCTGAAGGTGGTAGAGGATGGGTGGATTCAGGGAAGGGGAAAACAAGCTACGAATCCTTGCCAGGTATGCAAAAAACTTTCATCTGATCTGTGTATCTGTGATTTAGCTCCTGCCACCTTTGAGGCTTAAGCAAGATGTCTTTCCTAGGTATTGCAACATCCTATATCTGTGCTTTCATACCTTTTTTTAAAATAAACCTCCTTACGCTGGTACTCTCTGCTCCCATCCACTCACTTGTTCCTGATGTCTCCTCAAGCTCTCTCCCTGCACCCAGATTCCTCGGAGTGATGAGGTGGACAAGGTAGTCAATTCTGCCTCTAGGCATACCATGCAGAAAGAGAGGACTGAAAAATCCCGGAGAATGAATAACAAAGCAAGAGAACTGAGGAAAGGTTTAGTTTATTTGCCTTCCACTATTCGGGACTTTGTTGCTTTTTGCAGATCTGTTTCTAGCACTGAGTCCAATTTCAGGTGGCCCAGCAGAGATTATGAACCTGTGTTGCGCCTTACCTTGCCCAGATGAGTACTGCTACTCAAACGAAAAGAAATTGCTACTGATATGTATTAACCACTCAACTCTTCATTTGCTGTTTAAATAAACATGGCAGCTCAAAGCCACACCTGCTTGCGTTTTCCTTTAACACCAGACCAAATCCCTATGTCTCAAAAGTGTTTTTTGAAGGGGGCAAGAGAAGAATATGGGGGTTTCGATATACTGTGTACTTGCCTTCTACCTTTGCTCTGCCTATCATCAGCACTATTTTTCTTCACTAAGTTGCTATTTCTTAGGACTATTCCTTTTCTCTAAAAATAAATTTACCACGATATCAATAGATGTTGCTCATGGAGTTTCAGCAAGACTGTATCTTACACTTTTCAAGCATAAGGAAAAGCAATGAAGAAGAGCTGAAGTTCTTATCGTCCTTTTTGCAACAGATTTAGATATGTGGATTATTATTTTGCAGATCCACTAGCAATTCATCCTCGGTTGAAGTTTTAATGCAGCTCAACACAGGACTATAAAAAAAATGGAATCCTCCTACATTACTGTTTTCATAAAGAAACGAGTTGTTAAAGTTATCATTTTTGTTACAGTTTAATGTCATTTCTTCATTTGCCTGCAACAGACCAACCAGATCCTGATCCCTGACCTCATGCAAACTAATACAGCTAAACCATATCATGTCAATACTTCTACATTTTCAGTAATTATATGTATCTACATCTGTATAGATATTTTTATAAAATTCATGGTACTGAAGACAGAAATATAAACTTCAAACAGGAGAAGAAAGCTAGGTAGCTACATTTTCTTAACAACCTGATAATACAAGAAAAGGTTTGCTTTTACCACAATATTTCCTTTCTATTTTAAAATCTGAAGTGGATGAAAAAACCTCAGATCAATATGATTAAAATAATAATACTTAAAAAAAAGGAGTACCCAGACAGCCCCCAGGGGCACAGATTACTTTTCTTTCAACACTATTTCTCCAGACGTGGTTAAACTCTTCTAGTAGACTTGGGCAAAATCAAACATTGATGTAGACTTTCTATCTGAACCAGATCACCAATCCTTCTCTCCACCTTCTACCCATTCCCCTGAAAAAAGAAATTAAAAAAAAGCACCAAGGAACTGTCTCCCCACCAACCTGAGTAGTCTCTACAAGCAAGGCAGATTTATCTAAAACTTCAGTAATGTATCTTTATTTAGATGTCACTTTATTTGCCCGTTGTAGGAAATGAAGGCATGAGTGAAATAAGAAAGTGGATATGGATACATTTGTAATTTTGTATTTGTTAAAAATCTGTCCAGTAGATGACCTCATAAAAGTACAGGTTCAATTCCTCTGGCATCTGCTGAAAAGGAGTGTGAATTATAAAGAATTTAACTTTTTTAAAACAAAACACATTTCATAAGTGCTAAACGCTTCAGAGAACATTTAGAACAGATGAGTATATAGACATTAAACATGAATTTCAACTGAAAAATCAGGAAATCTAGTGGTTGTAGGTATAGTTATCCAAAAATAAATGCAAAACTGCAGGCACTTAGACACTGCAGCACCATGAAGTTTGTGCTTCTGTAGGCATCCATCAAATTACAACTAGAGAGAATGCAAAGATCTTTTTTTCTTTGCTTTGTTCCTACTGCCTATAACTCACATCTACCCTGCTTCTCAAGGCATCCTTATCTTGTGGAGCCCCATACAGTTACGCAGCTCTAAGCAGATAGTTATGCATTCAACTATTTTACCCAGTCAGAACATTCCAATTTCCAAAAGCATTTTATAATCAGATTATACCATGCCGACATTTATATACAAATTATAGTGTTTCCATGTATCATAACCCTTATAATCGTGAACAGCTTTAGTAGAATTCTCTGTGGAAGACAGCTTTGATAGAAAATCGTTTCTGTCCTCTCAGTTAATTACTGATTTTTTTTCCACCAATTAGAAATTTGAACTCAATCCCACAGATTTATAATTTACAATCAGTAGCGAATGCATACAAATTACTCTTGCTCCTCTTTTAAACATGACTAAAAGTTCAATTTATTAAATGTTAAATCATATGAAATATCCACAGTAAAATACTGTGTAGTAAAACCTTCTCTGGCTACTGGAGAATACAGAATAGTTATTTATTTTAACTAATCAATCTTAGAAGCTACTAAAGGCTTTTCTACGCTCAGCATATAGGTTTGCACTCTAACCTACTAGATTAGTATTGCCAATTCAGACTCTTAATCAATTTAAATATATATATATTTAAAAGCACTAGGATAAATAATACAAGTAAAACAGAAAATGTAGGTTGAAAAAAGGGTGATTAACCTGCTAAAAAAACCCAGCCAGCAAGGCAAAGAGATAAACATTAATTTAGACCTCCTGCTCTAGTAATCCAGCCACTGAATCATAGTAGACTGAAGTTTCAAAATTTACCTCAGTTCCAAGGAAACTGCATTTCTCTGCATTTATTTCCCTCTTTCACTCCCCTTCCCACCTGACCCTCTAGTTGTACAAGAGAGGACTCCATGTTGGATGATTTGAAAATAAGTAAATAGTGACAAACCATTGCTACTCGCAACTATGCTCACAGAGACAGACCACACATATATGAATGTTCCCAAAGTTCAACAGTACTAACGAGTGCAGAACTCATGTATTTTCCTGAAAGCCTCTTCAGCAGACTTTATGAAAGCCTGTATCGGCAGATGTTACAAATGGGTCGGTGGAGTCTCTTTTCCATTTAATACATCAGAGAATACAGCTATACCAAAACATCACTGAGCAATACCTACTTCATAACATCCAACTTAGGACAACTATGTGCACAGCATTTTAGCAGTTTGCTTATTTGCCGACTAATGTACTATAAAATATAATTAATAAAGAACTGTTAAAAACTCTTGAGTAGATTAATAGAGTGCTTTCAAGCAATTGTAAAGTGAAGAAACGTGACAACGTATGTAGGAAGTATCTTATGTGTCATGGAAAAAATACTGCGAGAGATGGTAAGAATAAAATTAACTTTAGCTCTGCATTTTACAGATTTGCCCTCAATGCCATCAACAAATGGATGGTTATCTTGTTTAGAAGTTAAAAAGAAACATCCAGTGCTGTAACCTGAACCTATGTCGCTTAGATTCAAATAGCTTTAATGCCACTGATTAAAGGAAAATTTCTAGTTGTTACAACTAAAAATTGTAATCTTTTCAGAATGAAGACCATCCTAAAAATATCTTAGTAACAAATTCAGAGCAGCAATCTTTTCAATAATTAACTTACTGCAATGCTTTCCTCATCCTGCCTGGAGAAGAGCTGATCATTTTTCTACTTCAGGCCATCACCAGTAATATGGCAGAAGGTGCTCTTGAGAATCAAATGAAGACTGTTACTAAAAATATTCATATCCAAAGAATGAAGACCATCCTAAAAATATCTTAGTAACAAATTCAGAGCAGCAATCTTTTCAATAATTAACTTACTGCAATGCTTTCCTCATCCTGCCTGGAGAAGAGCTGATCATTTTTCTACTTCAGGCCATCACCAGTAATATGGCAGAAGGTGCTCTTGAGAATCAAATGAAGACTGTTACTAAAAATATTCATATCCAATTGATGACTTGATCACTTTTTCTGATCCTTACAGAGAAATTTCCCCTCACTCAGGTTTCTGTTTTCAATTACACTAGATTGTGATTGTAACAAAAGACAAACATTTTGCAGCTTAGTTTATCTTAATAACCAGTTTAAGGAGAAAATTCCTTTACTTGTGAAGTAAAACAGTAGATTGTAAAAGCCTTCGTAGTGGTAAAAGTACTGTGAGCACAACTACCCGTACACTTCAGTAAATATGAAGTAATTGTGAAGCTGCTGTAGTGAAAACTATCTTTATATATTTCAGGTATGTGTCTGATATGTATTTCCAGAACAATTCTTTTACTCTAAAACTTACATATTCAAGCCTCATCAACAAAACCAGTAAAGTTTAAGAAATCTCTCAAAAGCATTTTCTAATGATTTTCCTGTATCTTTTTGACTATGCAAGTGTTTAAAGTGTGAGTGATTCATTTAAAGCCTACTCTGCTCTCTATATTTGGATTTTTAAATACAAAACATTCAATGCTGGTGGAATTAATGATTGAAAATCCCTATGCATTAAGTGAATAGTACTTTTTTCCCTACAACTGTAATGAAAGTAATTCTTCATTCCACTGAAATACTATTTTGTCATGAATTAGTTATACAACACACCTCTTTTTATCATACATTCATACTTATTCTTATTCGTTTCTTAAACACGTTTGAAATAAATATTTTTCACCCCATTATTAGAAAACAGAAATTCCATCCTGAGAATGCACTGAATAAACAAACACACCATGGACTAGATAGGCATATATTAACACACTCAAACTTAATGTAGTAAGAATTCAGAAAAGTTATTTTGTACATAATATATTTGCATATACAAACAAATAATCAGGATTGTAAAATATCTATTACTGCTAAAAAGAGATGTAGAATCTCCTGAACTCTTGATAATATTGCAGTTGCTGTTTCTTTTTTAAGTGACTTCTTTAAGGCTTTATGCTATTTGTTTTTTCCCTCTATCAGGAATTAACTGCCAGAGGAAACCACCAGAAACATAAATGAGCCTGTAAGTAGTCAAAATACTACCTCAGATGTGTTTACTAAACGGTGCTGTTTGTTGTTTCTGTTTGTTTTTACTTTTATTTTTTAAATACAACAGTAACAGTGGTAATGGGAACGCTAATGGGTTCCTTGACCAATACTTTTACCTAGAATCTCAAAGGCTCTGTGCAGCCTCTATTAAGGTCTACAGGAACACTCTCTTTGACTTTAGTAGGACTAAAGTGCATTACAACATCTAGTAAGTATTTTCCTCCTAGTCTCACAGGGGGACTTGGTACATTGAGCAGCGTCCTAAAGTTGCCCAGTGTTTTTCCACATCACTCTGCTACCTTGAGCTCAGATTCGTTTCCATTCACACAACCTGCCTGTTTGTTCATACTTTGGCCTGCTCCTGGTCCAAGGTGAAGAAAGCCAGGAATGAATTTCAGGAGGCAGACTAGGGGCTGGCTTGAACTTGAACCCCTCCCGCATGACACAAAACTGGCTTGAGGTGGTTCAGTCCCAGTCTACAAAAATATCCCCAGTAACCAGGCAGCTGCCCACACAATTTTATTCTCTCATGCCTAATTTTATTCTCAGCTCTCTGGTGTCTGCAAAAATGGGGTCTGCAAGGTACAGATACATCAAATGGGGGGAATCACAGCCATAGCAAATTCGCTGAGCGGTACAGATGAAACTGATGTGAGCTACATGTGAAGCAGATAGCATGGGACAGCGGGGAGGGGAGCAGACCCCTCGCTCACGCTGGCAGGGCTACCGACACAGATGTACCTACTGAGAGTCAAAAGCAGAACAAGCAAAAGTACCTTGGACTCAACTCACAGCCAAGTGCACTCTACAGGACAGTATTTTCTTTTCTTCTCTGGGGGATGGAAAACACAGTTTCATAAACCAAACCAACAAAACACCCTAACTGGATAAAGGAAAAAAAACCCCAAACCCAAACAAACCTTCCTATCCCACACTGGCAAGTGATACACAGCTTTCCTCAGTGAAACAAAATTTCTAGTCCTTGAGCTATGGAAAACTAGAACTGTAGAGAGAGCACAGCCAAAATAATCACAGGTAAAATCATACAGGAATGTTTCTCAGTAACTCAGTGTACAAGGGACTTTGAGGGAAAGGCAAGTTTAAAATCCCTTTTGTGCTGTTACTCAGCTTTTTCTTTGCTCTGTGGGGGTAGTCAGCACTAAAACTCATTGCTTAAAGAATACTTGCAGGTCAATTTTAGATTTAAACTAACAATTCCTAAAGAAAAATATAAATGCTTTTTAAATCATCGTTCTTATTTTGATCTTCTGGTGTAAAGTTCCTATCACACACTGCCCCTGGAAACTAGGCAGCACTCAGTTACTAACACACAATTACACAAGTCAAATTCAGCAGTTCAGAATCCCTGATCACAGATCAGAAGTACTTCTAATACAAGGTTTCAATATGAGTTAAACAATTCTCTAAAAAACAACTGTCTTCAGTTTATTAACCATTATTAGTGTCACCCTGATACACAGTCATTTTCTCATTGACATCATCATATCTGCTGCCGTGGTTTCCAAATGGCAAGGGTTTAGCTGCTAATGACAGAACCATAAAGTCTGCAGGTATATGTTATTCCAAACATCTCTAAAATAGTTAGAAAAACCCTGAGCAAAGCAGTTTGACATGGACACTCTGAGTCCCCAGGCTGCTGAACCATCATTGCATAGGGATTAATTCTAAAAGATTAGTTCTATTTGGTTAGAAACGGTGTGAACACAGAACGCAGTATTACTTGCCCTATAAAAATACTGCCTTCTGCGGCCGAAAATACTGTGATTGCCTCCATGGAAGTTCTTCCTATTGCCCTGTGCCAGGACACTGTTATTTATTGTTTGTATTACCAGAGCATTTAAGAATTGTTGTCATGATTCCCAGTGCAAAGAAGAGCTATACAAACACAGAATAAAAGGTCAGTTCTTGTCATGCCTGTCCAGAATTGGACGCATGAAAAGCTTTATCTGAAACATCATTTCCTTTGAATTTACTAGTCCTGGTTAAATATGGCATTTGAAATTTATTTACGTCACAGTTCACACTAAATACTAAATAAGCTTAAATGTGAAAACAAATGTATTCTAGCAAAAAAGGAGCAAGTTCTTGATTTTAAAATTCAGAAGTCATTACAAGAGTGGAATATAGCAATAATTAACAATAAAACACATTTCAAGAATGTTTGCAGTATTAAAGATCTTTCCTAACTGCTGTACCATCTTGTCTGGCTTAGGAAAGATAAGGAAACTAGTCCACTCCTAATCCCCGTGAACGACTAAGCCTTGAGGGGTTTACTGGTTACATTTACCTTCTTTATTCCTTTGTTTAAGGGTCACTCGCCCATTTTCCTCTCAGTCTGGCTTATGTTACTATTCAATGTAGATGTGTCAAGAAAGGTATCTTCCACTTCCATCCTTTGACTCAGACTATTTCTTCTGACTTAAATAACATTTCAGCTCACCACAATATTTTCAAGAGTGCTACAAGTCACAGAGCACAGGTCTACCATAGATGTATAAATCATGGACTGTAAGAAGTTATCACTACTAATGCATCTTCTCAAATTCACAATCTTTAGTTTATCTTCATATCTTCATAGAGACCAGAGACAGCTTATTAATCACAGAGCTCCAAACTTGGCATTTAGAGTGCTCTCACCCTTCCCTCACAGCACTTGTCAGTTTTGGGCTCTTGCCATCACCACTATACTATAGAAAATCAGTAAATCAGAATTCATTATAAGATTCAATCAGTTTTCCAAGTGCTTAATTTACCCAAGAAGAATTTCATGGCCTCTAAAATTATTTTCATAATCCTTTTTAGCCCATGTTTCACTTTCTACATATTGTGTAACAAAATACAACCTTTTGAAACAAACCTAGAGATTTAGCTCAGACACATAAGGTGTTCCCCAACCCTGCCAATAAAATACAAAACTTCTAATTTTACACCTGAATCCTTTAGTAAAATTTATTTTCAGTGTATTATGTGAGATCAGCTGTGATTATCCGTGTTCCTTTTCAGCATGGATCACTCCAAAAGACAACTGAAAATACACTTGCACTTTTATAAGCTGTACGAGTATTTCTTCATATTTTATAACCTTGATTTTTATATTATTTCCTTTATATCAGCAAGTACATCCCACGATCAGAGTATATCACATGCAGATTCACTCAGCTGTTTTTCAATGCACTCAACAAATAAACAAACTCTTATTTAAAACAAGAAGAATTGTATTGTGTTTGATAGCTGTCTTTTTAACTTTTTTCCTAATAGCTAACACCAGCCAGTTCTACACTGATGTGAACCAGTGAGGCATCAGTTCTGCACTTCGATAATTATTCTTTTCCACTTCACAATTGCTATGCATGTCCTTACTGTTAAAGTTCAGATTGGTGTCGAGCCACTGTACATAACACAGTCAAATCAGAAAAACATGGAGATTTCTTGATCATTTTGGCTCGGTGTTGCTGCCTGCCAGCATCAGTAGCTACAGAAATCCACTAAGGTTAGCCTGAAATGTTAAACATATATACATTTCTATATATATATGGCCAAGTCATATGAGCTTTAATGCATATGGCTAGGCCATTTTTTCCCATTGTTTGAATCTCCTGAGGTTATGGGAACTAACCTGACAGAGTGTTTAAAAGCAGCTCATGTCAGTCAATCAGTTTATCTCAAGAGACAGCTGTGAAACTTGATTTGGATTCAACAAATATTGTATGCCATGTGGATAGATGCCTAAAAATCAGCTAGAATAGGCTACTTAATTAAAGCCATATGTTCCCATCAGTTACGCACCGCACACGGAAGCAGCTGGTCACAAGTTATACAACTTACATGCAAAGTGCTAGTAAACCCTTTATGTGGGAAATTAATGTCTAGATGGCATACTGACAGTGCTGTTTGGTACCCTTCGATACTTGGATGTACTCCATCCAGGTTCAATGCTGTATTGTACATAGATGCTTGCAAAAATATTGTTTATATCTCGATCAAGTGCAAAAGGGGAACAGTAAGTCTCAGAATTTTTTGTAATGCAGTATAGATCATTCACAAAATAACATTAAAATAGCACCAACAATTAGCATTACCTGCAGTAGTTTTATCAGTAGTCAGTCTGACGACCAGAGTAGCTGGAATTTGAACACGATTCTTTAAGGATTCCATGGGACCATGTGTTTTTATCGGACCTATGAAATCAGTAAGACCTTGATCACGTGCTTAAAAACTTCACAGTCAGATCCCAGTATCCAGAAAAAAACGCTGGGGGCTAACTACTTATTAGTTGGTAGTGACTGCTAATTAGTTAATGCTATAATTACTATTGGCAGATACTTGCCAATGGTAATGAAAAAAAAGTAGACTATAGGTTTACTTGCAGTGAGGCTCTTTGTAATTCAGTCAGTATATAAAGATGTCTTATGTCAGTGCAAATTTAAAAGCACAGTTAAAAACACTTCGGCCAGGTAAAGGGACAAGCTTTTAGTTCATTAGAAAGTCTGGGTGGAAAAAAGTTCCCCTGTTTTTTCTAGGAAATATTGACTTTATCTGGCTGACTTTGTGAGAGCTAAATATAAGCACTATAAGCACACCACAGAAAACAGAACTGTGCTAATATGTTTTTTGGGTTTGTTTTCCCTTTTAACAAACAAAATATATACAGTCTGGTTCAAACAAAAAATTATTGTGAAAACCCTTAAAAAACCCAAGCAAGTTCTGTATGATCCTCGAAGGAATGTGTTTGCAAGCAATAGCTTATACAGAACCTAAGACAACAGTCCATAGGCAAGGTTCGTGATGAAATTATAAGGCATCTTACCCTTTGTGGCATAAAAGTGCCAATTTCCAGAGAGGTTGCAGCTTGACCCAAACTTGAGAAAACAAACCCTGGTTCTCCCTTCCATCAAGCTTTTGGGCCACGCACATTCAAGGGTGGTAATGACTGGATGTCCTGGTTTCGGCTGGGATAGAGTTAATTTTCTTCCTAGTAGCTGGTACAGTGCTGTGTTTTGGATTTAGCATGTGAATAATGTGAGAAAACACTGATGTTTTAGTTGTTGCTAAGCAGTGTTTATACTAAGTCAAGGACTTTTCAGCTTCCCATGCCCTGCCAGCGAGAAGCTGGGAGGGGGCACAGCCAGGACAGCTGACCCAAACGGGCCAAAGGGACATTCCATACCATGTGACATCATGCTCAGTACATAAACTGGGGGGAGTTGGCCCGGGGGACAGCGATCACTGCTCGGGGACTGACTAGGCGTCAGTCAGCAGGTGGTGAGCGGTTGCATCAGTTGTTTCTTTGTTTGTTTGTTTTTTCCCCTGGGTTTTTGTGTCTCTCTCTGTCCATCTCTCTCTATCCCCTCCCCCCCTTGTTTTACTTTCCATCACAATTTATTATTATTATTATTACTATTATAATAATATTATTTTGAGTATTAAACTGTTCTTATCTCAACCCACGAGTTTTCTTACTTCTGCTCTTGAGATTCTCTCCCCCATCCTGCAGGGGGGTAGGTGAGCGAGCAGCTGTGTGGTGCTTAGTTGCCAACTGGGGTTAAACCACAACACTGGACAAAGCAGAACATAAGGTTTCAACCAACTGGCTAGAAAAGCAATAAGGAGAGGAACGTATTAACTCTCTCCTCTATCTGATGGGGCCATAAGCTTAAAATATTCCAGTCCTTTAGCCTACAGATGCTATAAATAATAATGCATAATAACGCTATCCTCGGCAAGTGTGATAATGATGTTATGTATTTATCTAGGAGAAGACAAACTTTCATTCCTGTTCTAAAACAGGACAAACTAATGTACAATTTTATCATCAGCTTTTACACATAACAAGACTGTGCCTTCATAGTCAAATGTTTGTGATATTAAATTTGCTGAATACCACTAAGGTTAAGATATGCACTGCTCTGGGCACAGCACTGGGAATAAAAGGGCTATAGCCCTATTAACCATTTCACTAAATTTGTACTGACATAAGACATCTTTATATACTGACTAAATTACAAAGAGCCTCACTGCAAGTAAAACTACAGTCTACTTTTTTTTCATTGCGATTACCATGCATTTTGCATCCATTTGAGACACTAGCTACCAGTTTGACCTTGGAGTCTTGTAGCTGTTACAGTACTTCAACTAACAATACCAATTTTTGCTTCTGCTACTGAGAGCTAAATCAGGAATGGAAGTGCAATAAAACTTTCCCAAAGATAAGAATCCTAAATCCACTGGGCGTTTCTAACTGGTTAGCTGTTCAGTATATATGTGTGCATATATCCAAGTCAGCAGAAAATGCAGATTTTTGCAGCCATCCAGGGGGATTTTATATTCCATCCACAAGGAGTAAATGTCTACATATTTTCAAGAAGAATATAGGGCCCAGTATGCAATCTTCTAGCTTGACCTGACCAGCCAAGCTATGTAATACATCCTGCAGCTAGAAATTCCTCAGCAGCACTTTCGTAAGTGTTTGCATTCTGCATTTGAAATTTTATGCAAATTAATGACAGGCAGGGGCTTCCAGAAGGTCACCTCTCGGGGGATTATCAATTGCCCAGTCTGCTTCTATCACCCAAATACAAGAAATCTGTGTTATCTTACATGTGTTTTACATTTAGAAACCTTATTTTTTTAGTCTAACTTGAAAAAACATCTTTAACTGCAAGGCTTAGTTGTTCTTGGCAGCTGACCATAAATTATCAGAACAAGGCAATCAATAAATATACATGTTAAAACTCAATGACTGTATGCATCAAAACAGTCATTGGAATATTTATACTCTGTGAAACAAGGGAATTATAGAAGCTGTCACTCTTCTTGACAGAAAAAGACACCATACATGCTGTTTAACTTCAAATACAGTTAAAGAGAAATGGTACACAAAACGACACAGCTCCACACAGTTTAAGCAGTGAGCCAAGGGTGAGGAAGACCTTATAATTATTCTATGCTGCTTTTCAACTGAATTTCACATATGTACGTGCTCTTTTTCTGCAGCATTTTCAATTATTCTTTTTCTCTGAACTAAAAAATTATTCTTGCTATTAACCCCACTTCTAAATTGTCCTATGAATCAATTGAACCTTTTAAATTCAGCAGTCTTTAAATAGCTCCAGTGAAGCCCCACATGGCACCTATCAACTCCAATCACTTTTTGAGGAGATTTCAAACAGAAAAGGGAGTGAAGTCTGAAGACATTGGCTGAGATGATCTGATCAAGGACGACATTTAAAGAATGGAATGTTTTTTAATTAAAGTATTTGCTTTGACATTACTTTGGGAACATTATGAACCATCCCATGAAGAAATATGTAATAGGGTTCAAATCAAGTAAGCCAGATTTTTAAACATCAAACCACCATATATTTTAGCTTTGCAAGAAATGGGAAATTTGCCTACTAGTTTCCACACATTTTCTTTTACATAAAAAATTCCTTCTCGTGATTACTGGCAGACAAAATAGAAACTCACGGTATTACATATGAAGAAAAGGTTGCTTAATAAGTACTGTAGTCATTGTGACGCCATCATCATAATATTGTATCTTATTTTATACTATGATACACTTAAGTCTTATTATTATACTTACTGCAATATTTTTCAACTCTGTTGCTTTCAAAAGATTATGCCTCCTTTGAGTTGTATATCTACCCTGCCATTTGAAATTTATTTTGCTATACATGTGCAGCAGTATAGCAGTATGTACGCTGGAGCGGCAAACGACCGTAGGCAGACAGAGGAACTGAGAAGCCAGAGGAGCTCCAGCAGGCTAGAACGGGAAGGACTAGCCCCGGCTGCCCCAGCAGCAGCCCACCTCTGTGCTGCTGCTTCCCATCCTTCTTTCCTTTGGAAGGGGAATTCCTGGTGTAATTGAAGTATGTGGGAAAGGTCCCACTAACTAAGGATTCACCGGTTACTCAGAGTTCATTATGATTTCCTGCCTAAATAGGAAATAACATTCAACACTGCCATTCCTAAATAAATAAATAACATTTCTTCCTGAGCTATATATTATTTTCCCAGAAATGGTACTGTCTTGAATTGAAAGCCGAAGTGATGAAAGTAAGCAGATTGTCTCCCTGATTAATTTGCTTCATTTTTAAGTTTCAGTGACTCATGTCCAACCTTGATTTGTCTCATTTCAGCTTACATTTTGAGGATCTTTGCTATCTCAACAGACTGCTGACTACCAGATATTTTCTTCCCATTAAGGTACATTTAGACTGATCAAGTTGTCTCTTCACTGTCTTTTGCAATAAAGCTCTTAAACCTTCTGAACCACTCTCGTCACACTTTTCTGAACTTCCTTGAATCTTTCAACATCCTTTTTGAAATATGGATGCCACAGCTGGACAAATTTACCAAGTCTGCATCCAGAGCATGCTATGTTTACTCAGTGTTCCCCTCAGAAGAAATCCAAGGATCACATTTGCCTTCCTAGCAACAACTTATATTCAAGTGATTACTGAACATGGCCAATTAGTGCTTCAGGGTTGCTGCTTTGGGGTACGCAGTCTTCTAACTGTAATTCCCATGCTTCATTTCTAGTGTTAAAACAGACAACGCTTAATATTGGCTGATAAGAATAGCTATTACCGCCCAAGAAATGGGAAGAGGGGAAAGACTAAGGTTGATCCAGATAACATACTTGTTAATTAATTTATTCCTTGAGATTTGCCCTTGCAATTTCCAATATTTGGTATCTGAGAAGCCCTGCTAACCTTTCCGACAGGCTGAAGTGTACACTAATTAATGATAGTGAACTTAATCACTAGTGCCCTAGTATTGAGTTAATCACAGTGTTGCACAATGAGACAGAGTTCATCTGAAAACATTTTTTGTATTCTGAAATTTTGTATTTTGCAGGCTGTTCATCTAAAAAAAAATTCAGAGGTATTCCAGAATTGCCTGGTCCAGAGATTAGAGTACTGGAACAAAAAGAAAACGTGTGGGACTCTGTGTTCTCATGAGAAAGAATGGGAAAAGGGATACTAAGGGTTTACAGATGTGAAATGTGCTGATTTATCTAAATTAATTTAGACAAAATTGATGCACTCATTTGTGTGGTTGCTTTTAAAGTGGTTAAAGAGTGGTCAAAATTGATTTAGTTTAATTGGGTTAAGCTAAAACTGTTTTAGCCACTTTTAAACTGCTTCAATGTCCACACAAAGCAGTTGAACCTACTTAGCTAAATGGAATTAGAAACTGATTGTGTTAAGCAGGAACAATTCCTGTCACACAGAAGTGACAGATAAGTGACAGAGTTAAAAAGAGAGAGTGGTGAAGATGAGGTAATAATAAATGGGCATTATAGGATAAATGAATGAACCATGAAGAGGGGAAAAGAGTGAAGGGCTGAATACAAATGAAGATAGGATAGATATATGGATAAAATAGAAAAGAAAGCCGAACACACAGTGGGGAAACAAGAGCGGCTTGGTTTTAAACTTCCTACAGAACAAACAAGAACAGAAGTAGTAAAGACAAAATAAGGATTTTATAAATCATGCTTCCAAGAACAACCATCTATGTCTTGGTCTGGCAAAGCTGCTATTGATTTTTGCCTGAGTAGAGACTGAGCCTCTAATTTGGCTCTAAGAGTGGAAATTTGTTCATTCTTGCCATGTACCATCTCAATGAACTATTGTAAGAAAACATGCTTATTATGATCTTTCGCTAAGATGCCAGGTGGTAGCACTTAAAACCTCTTGCTATGGGAGTAGAAAGGGGATTTATTTTCATTATTCATGAGAGCCATTTTTAAGGGATAACTAGTAACATGAATGTAGTTGCGAATCAAGTGGCATCAAGTGTACTTACTTCTGGGGTTACAAAATGAAACGAGGTAAGGTAGTTACTTAAATTTTTGACAATTGCTTATGAAATGCAGGTATACTGTGGCAACAAAAGTTACAAGAACCCAAACTGATTAGCCCCCTAATTTTTTTTGTTTTGTTTGTATATACACACGTTGGTGCCATATGGGCAAAACTGATATCTAATGTTGTGCACACAAGATTAAGTGCTGCTTTGCATTGTGAGCTTCATTTTAAAATCTCATCTGACAATTTAGAAATATTGATCCTCCTGATTATTTGCTGTTCATGTCATTTTCTGGCATGGACATTTTTTCTCCCCTAAAATTTGGGGGGGGAGAAAAGAAAAAAACCAAAACCAATCAACCAACCCACCCCACCACCACCACCACCATGAAAAGAGTCTGGCAGTGGTAGCATGAAATTTTCAGAATTAAATGTTAAAATTAGATGAATCTGACTAGACTGAAGTGGCTCAGAGCTTTTCAGAAGTCCCGAAAAGGAAAGTTTCCTCTTGAGACATTGGTAGCCTCTCTCATTCAAACAGATAAAGCTAGATCGAGTAACAAGAAGTCTGAAAATAGGGTTTCGAAAATACAACCACAACCCGTTTACTATCTCTTCATTTTATCTCCAAAAGCTGTCTAGCCTAGAAATTGAAAAATCCCAAATACGATATTCCTTCTTGCCTCATAAAGAAATATTTTAATGAGTTTATTTTCTTTAGATTTTGAAGACATTGTGAGAGTAGAAGGATTATATGGCTATATATTATACAACAAAGTAAATAAATTTTTAGGTCAAAATTTATAACTGTAAGGCATTTTTTTCAAATATCTGGACTTGGGATAACTTAACTAAAGAAAGAACTGGATTAAACCGTATGTTTAAGCTATAAACACAGAGAAAAAAGATGTAATGAAGAAGAAAAGTCAGTGATGCTGTGACTGTGCAACCCTAAGCAATCTCTGACCTGATCTGGTATGCGCACACAGAACAGTATTACATGGAGAAGGCTGCTCTGATTCGGGGCTCATGCTCAGACAGCATGATGTATATCTTTACCCATGTAATGGAAAATCCACAGCACAGATTACTTGCAGATGATCAAAAGTACAAGAATAACATCACTGTTTTATCTGTACTTAATAGTACAAATTCAAAGCATGCAAAGAAAGTTATGGCAGAAAAAAAATTTTATTCCACACATGGGGAGTGGACTTAAGAGCTCAAGATGAAAGTACTCTGGAGGCAGCGTTCCCTTCTAGATAAAAATTGTCTAAAACTCAACAGATCTGATTCTGTTCCCAGTTCTACCCATGGCTTCCTGAACGGCCTCTTAAAAGTCACCTTAGCTATGAATAAAACAGAGATAATGAAATCTGCCTCTTTTCCAAGTGCTCTGAGGTTGGGAATTTGCTGAAAAGTACTAGTAAGTGCTATCGTCTGTAGTGTCTAGAAGCTAACAGGCAAGTGACCTCATCATTTTCCCTCTCTGCCACTGGTGTCAAAATGCTTATAACTGGACTCAGGCTTCAATATTGTCACAGGTTCAGATCACCAAGGATGTTAATTTGGTGTCTATGCTCTATCCCTAAAAACAGCTTAAGTAACAGGGATTCTACCAGTCAAACTTTATTCTCTGTTGAAGCAGAGATGAAACAGCAGTTCATACGTCTTTCCTCCTTTTCTCTTCAAGTAGTGAAGAAATTAATGCACTGTGCTGATTTTTTAATATGTTTTTGCCCTCTGAAGCCACTACAGAACGTAAGAGACTGTAATTTCAACTAGTAAACCAAACCATTTCCTAACAAAAAAATATTAGTAAAAACAAAGGTCTGAAACAGGAATTTTAAGGATCTGTCTACTTGTCTGCACATTTCTTTGGTAGCTAACAAACAGCTTACATAAATTTTGCCTTTTTTTTTTTAAACTAACACCTGTTTTTTTTTTTTTTTTTGGGAAGGGGAGACACCAAAAACTCAAACATTAAGGAGATCATATGTCTAACAAAGGAGAAAATTTCAATATCTTTTTCCATGCGTTTTGTCTGGGTGATGGATTAAGTTACATTGCAAGATTCAGCTTCAAACATTAACTCACACAATTAGCCAGACATAATTAGACAGTCAAGTGAGAGAGTATTAGTCGTCATTCACTGAGCTTTTTCATCTTATGACCTGTACAGATTTCCATAAGGTGAAGGCCAAAATGGACTACAGCATTTTTATTTGACTAGCATTTATGAATTCATGTATCATTATAAAAATATTACCTTTGATTGAGATCTCATTAAAGGTCTCTCTGTCTCATATCAAAATGTCAATAACATTCCTAAGAAGAGAAATGTCATTTAACTAAGGCTGTGCTTATTAATCTAATAACTTCAAAAATGATAATAGAAAATTACTTTTTTCTCATTAGACCCCCATTGTTTAGTTTTTTCCCTGCAAAAAATGCTGAACTTTCTTCAGAGATATTTTGCAATGAAAGCAGAAAATAGTCAGTATTTGAACTGATAGTTATCTTCCTGAACTGAAGAACTATCAAAGAACCCTCCTGCCACCATGTTTCTTTTCAGCTTAACACAGCATTTTTTCCAGACATTAGCAGAGCCTTTCCTCCTCTCAGTCTCGTAATATACTCAGTGTAAAAGTGACAGAACAAAAGAAATAGGATCACCATAGCAAAACTCTCACTGAAATCAAGAGAGGCAAGTAGAAACCCAGAGTCCAAAGACAAATTATTCTTAGTATTACCCAAGTTCTACCCAGGCATCAATGCTTATGGCTGGGTACATTCACTTCCCTGAAGATTCTTCAACCACTGCTGTTTGGGAAGCAGGGATGCTTCCTTCCCTGTAACCCTAAGCAGAAGTGAACGTGGTTGGATATTTCAGGTAGGTGATGTATCAGTCGGATGTGTCAGGTGACAGACAACCTTTTCAAACAGGGAAACATGTCAATGAACATCTGACATCATCCCCTTGGCATGGAGTTTGCCTAAGATGGAAGAATGGCAAAAGGAGTTCTCTTAGTCACCAACTATAGGATTTTACAGATGCAAAGCAGCAGATCTTTTTCCTGCTACTCTCTAAGGGGATCAGAATGCTGCAACAATCTAGACAAGCTCTGTAGGGGTCAGAATTGAGTTCCCGGGCTGTGTGTTTTACTGAATTTTTTTCCCTTTGGCCAAGATTGGCAAAGCTGGATCTATATAATCTGTTGTATCTTGCTATTCCCAAATACTAGTTGTTTAAAAGTCCATAGAATCCCAATTTGCATCTGCTTCTCCAGACACCAGGACTTCTGCTATTTATTTCCTTTAGCGTTCTGGATTACCTGAATTGTTTGAGTGCCAAGGATACACCTAAGAAAGAAGTAATGCAGTAACATGCAGTACATATGGATTAATTACTTTTTAAATGTGGGACAAATGTGGCAAAGAATTTTTAGGGTAACAGCTCTAGACAGCAACTGTAAACGGCTAATACCAGGATCAGCTCTGAAGTGACTGGTGCCAATTCTGATGCTTAGTTACTCGTATCATGAGTTATAAAGTATAACATTAGGAGTTATAGAGTACAGGGAAAATGAAAACATGAAAAGCCAGAGCAGAAAAGTAAGAGGAGCTTATGTGAATGCCCTAGACAATCCAACAGCTGAGGAGCTCTTCCTTCATCACCATAGGGACCGAAATGGCTGCATGAACAGTCTTTCCACTGCGGCAGTACTGCATGTAATGCCAAGGACAGCCCTCTAGGCAGGAACCTCATTACCAGGATGGTACCACAGCCTGCCACGGAAAGGGTGCCCTGCCTGCATTACATGGTTATTGAAGAGTGTGTACGTGGCTTGGTGGTGCTAAACTAAGGAGCAGGTGCAAGTGGGTGCATAGTCGACCATAGTGCACTGTGTAGTATGTGTCGATGTACTTGCATGGTTCTTGATGGGAGCATCCTCTGTGGTGAGACTGCCTAGCAGGATGCACTGGGAAGCACTGGCTGAAATGTGTGGCCCTATGAGTTTTACTCTGGTGTGCCGCATCAGCCCATCCAGCCTTGGTGACACCACCAGTAGTTATATAAAATGACAGCATAAGGGCAACAATTTCGACCCATTCTTTGGCATATTATAAGCCTAAGTACTCTTGGGATTGTCACAGAAACAAAGAATATGCTATGTTCTACTCTCAGAACTCCAGTTTAAATGGAGAAACTGTAAAATCACAAATAGTGAATAGAGAGTTCCCTGGCTATGTGTCTGTAGAGGCTCTTTAGTACAAATTGTTCCAGTAAGGACATGGAATAACTTATGTTCAGTAATTTGCCTCTAGTTCCACCTGGTTCGGATGGTAACATAAGACTAAGTGTTTCTTGGCTAAATCCACCCACTTTCAGTTTAGTTAAATCATGTTCCTTTTGGGACTTTGCCATAAAAACGTAGAAAACATGCAGATCTGGAGATATAAAGAATATTTTTGTACCACTGGGATCTCAATTAAGCTATCAACTCTCTAGATACGTAAATAATGCTAAATGGCAGACAGCTCTAGGTCTCCGAGATTTTTAGATATTTTCCCTATAATACTTCCCCCCTGTATAACATACACCATAAAATCAATAATGCACATAATTTAAATGGCTGATACACCATTGTTATTTTTATACATTTTGTAACACGAACTCTTCTCAGATATATACAAGTCTCTCAGAACTAAAATTTTCTTCCTAAATAGTGTTTGATGGATTTTTTTAAAGAATAATGTCTCTGCTATCTGGGCTCAAGACTGAGCACAGACATGTATTATATATATGACTGTATGGCAGATGCCGAAACAAAAGTTCTCCGTACCGGTTTAACATCTAATTCACAGATCAGATTTCTCTTTTAAAGAGAATCACATCTGCAGAGGTGTCCACTTTAAATCTCAGAATTCTATGTTTGTTTATTTCTCCTATTTATCCCTGTGTCTGTGGCCAGAATGCCTTTTTTACTCTTTTTTGATTTATCTTTCTCCCTCATAGCATCGAGAACACAACACCTATGACTACCTAACACGTGCTGAAAAAGCATCATACCATATTCATCATGCACCCAAAGGATCAATACCTCAAATGAATTTGCTAGTTTTAACAGCAATTTTGAACGTAGTCAACAGGTGGACTGTTCTTCTAAACTAAGCCAGAGAAAGGCAGAGAAAAATTTTCCAATGGCTATCACACTGTTCATTTTCTAACCACTAAGTAATTCTAAGCAATGAATTCATTTAAGAATTTGTTTCTAAAATGTATATAATTAAATATCTATGAATTTCATTTGATACAAAATGCATATAAAATGGATCTCCCTCTTTGTTACCTGTAATAGATTGGTTTTTATACTGTGTTCTCAGAAATAACTGTACTTCATGTCCTCAATGGGCACTTGAGTCAGCATGATCATGATTTCTTTGGTCACTCAGCTACAGACAGGCAGTCTGAAAAGACTCAGTAGGGCTCTGGTAGACCTGTGAAAGTAAAGTTCTGAGACAGGATTCTTAATGGCACGGGGAAAAAGGTAAATGATGTTGTCAGGGAGAAGTTGGTAAAGTAACTCATTTACATAAACTTGTTTACACATATCAGGATTAACCCTCACATGAAAACAGAACGATTACAATTTAAATCTGAGCTATTTTTCACATAGTTTTACATGGGTACAGAGAGACACATGTTTTGCAGCTTAGCCAGGTTAAGGTATCAGTGTGCACGCAGCCCACCTTATGTTGTGTACAGCTTCGTAAACTCCTTTTCCAGATGCAATTTACCTCCATTGCTAGCCTCACGTGTCTTCAAAATCTCTGCTTTTTCTCTCCAAGTCATTTTCTCAGTACTCTAAGCTTCGTCCTACTTCAAGCTCATCATGAGTCTTATGACCAACCTTAAAGCTTATTCACCTTACTCTTGACTTCAATATAAAGTATTGTTGGCTTCTATCTTTCCTCAATACATTCCTGTCATCACTAACAAGCAGAAATAAGAAGACGAGGACTAAAATTTCAATTTCATTTGGATACAGATGCTTCTCAGTCCATGTGCAAAAAAGCCACAACATATTTTCCTGATAGCCTTGACATTTCTTTAAGAACAACTAAGAATAACAGCATTAACGAAATGAACATGCATCACAATTATATTATGATAATATGAATGAAATACTATAATGAACTCTTAATCATTACTTAGTATATTACAAATTTCATATGGAGAAAATAATAACTTACATATATAATGAATAATATTGTACTAGGACTAATATAGTTGCAAGTTAATTACACACTGTGTAGCTTATTTAGTTGCATTTAGCTAAGGAGCTGTTCCGAGCTCATTGCAGATTAATTATGTCTTTAGGCATATACTCTCATTTATAACTGTCGCTTGCGACAGTAGCTGTTGGCTAGGCTGCTTTGTAGACCCTTCTTTTATGAAAACAAATGTAAACACATCCCCACCCAAAACAACAAAACAAACAAAAACCCCCAGCAAAATCTCTGAACATACAAGACTCAAAATCTGTACTAGCTAAGGTAAGCAAAGACAAAACACTAGAGGACTGCAGGTTTCATTTTACTGCACTTCTGCCGACAAAATATCCTTTATAGTATCTGCTTAGTAAAGTTATAATGCCTTATTGCATTTTACTTAATATAACTAGCCTTCTCAATCGTGAAATTTAACATACATCTTCTCAATTCCATAAATTGTTCTATTTTCTAAATCCCTTATAAATTAAAGAGAAGGATTTAGTTAACTGCCAAAGACTCTCCCAATGATTCTTCTTAAAGTTTTTACTGACTATAGGAAACAAGTCACTTTCTAGCCTTTGATTTCACACCAGAAGAATAATTTTACATGACAGAAATGGGTAATAAGTGATAGCAAGTGCAGGAGCTACTCATAAATCTAAAACAAGGGAGTCTTTCTTTGTTCAAGGTATGCAGCATTGTTCTAACCTCATCATGAAATGTTAAATGGAAGAGAGTCTCGGATACCTAAAATGCCAAAAGAAAAAAAAAAAAAAATCTATGTGGGAAACTAGGAGGGGAAGAAGGAAGGTGAAAGTTAGACACACTACACTCCTATATGACTTTTTCAGGTTTATTGCAAAACTGTTGGAGCAGCCATGAAATTTTAAAGCAAATCTCTCAGTCATCCCCACTTGCTGTGATTCTGTTTGAAGTGAAGACTGGTGCATCTCAGCCAGATACCTTTGGACAGAAACACATTTAGTGTGGCCGGTGTGCTCCTCCCATAATATGGGGGGGCGACACACAGGTCAAACCGATGACCAGTCTTTTAGGTCACTTTAGGACAAGCATGAGCCTGGACAGTTCATCGCAGGGGAACAGACTATATCAGTTTGAATTAAGACTCCCAAACTGCATGTTTTGTAGACAGAAGGGACTCAGCATCAGTTGCTACATTCCTACTGAGCCAAACTACTTGATAATGTAAATATAGCCCACAGAACTGTATTTTCACTGAACCTGACAAAAACCTACAGTGAGTTCAGCACAGTCCTCAGCATTCTCGCTGCACTATAAGGGAAATGACACACACAATTCTCAATCTATCTATATGATATACATACATATTTTCAGGAAGTTCCAGCACAGACTGGCATACATTCACATTTTAGCGTTACAATTAAAATAAATAAATAACCAAACAAACAGTAGGAATAATCTAAATTATTTGAATTTCTTTATACATAAAACACAAGAAATGGTACCTCGGGAAACTATCATTTTTTGTAGTAGTAAGATTCATTAAGTAGTAGAGTAAGCTACGAATCTTTGGTTCTCTGCATGAATGTACGTTACATGTTGCATGCAGTACAGTGCAGGTCTCTTGCTAGGGTACCCTGATACACCTTATGAATGGTAAGAGGTTATGACGGCAAGAGGGATTTACAAGGTAAACTAAATCCACAGTGGTAGAAGGAAACTAGCTAGCAGGAAACACCAACAGCAGTGTTGCACTGTAGATATTACCAGCTCTAAGGCTTAGTATTTCTAGCTACGGATTTCACATTCTCCATGTCCAGGGAAATATCATCGCACAGCAGCGAGGGGAAACCTTCAGAGAGGCTCCTACTGCTCCTTATCTATGAATTATTCTACAGATCCAGCTTTCCATGGCATGTGGTATGTGTTTGTGGCTTTCTGCCGTATGAAAAAAATAACCACCTGCAAGAAAAAAACCCTGCATCACCCCTATTTGCCACATATTATGTCCAAAATTTCTGCAGAAGCTTTTCAATAGCAACAAAAGCTGAAAAGAGTAAAGATGGTTCAACCATGCAAACAGCAAAAGCCTGTAAGAATAACTAATTTGCAAAAGATAGCAATGTTTGGAAATTAAACAAGATAACTACAGATTGAACTACCAATAACTTCTGAATAAGATAGTATTTCAAATCTGGGATTGAAGCTGTTCTGAACACACTCCTTCTGAAAGAGAGCAGAATTCTCTCCACAGATAGAGCAAGCACTTCCACAGATTTGGCTACAAGACTGAGGCTATGATATACCCAATATCAATATGGATCTTTTAAAATTATATTTACATTCACACATAGATGAATTGTTCATTCTCTTAACCCTTTTTGCAGAAAAAAGAGTCATGTGGATTACAGAGTAATAATATTGTTTATTATGAAATGTTCTTTCTCTCACTGGCACAGAAATAATGCAATATATCACCGCATTCCATTAGCACATTCAAAGTGATGATGAGGATTCACAAAATCACTTAAGCATGTGCTTACATTCATATTAGTTCAGCAAACCAATAAACATGATTTTTAGTTATGTATACCCACAAATCTCACTCGAATAATTAACTAGAATTCCGGGCATTTGGTGTAAGCAACGTGCATTTGTCCAGTCATATTAACGAAACTGCAGAAAATGGTTAAAAAGTTAACCAAAAGTTTAACTGCCTCGCTAGATCAGGAAAGTTTAAACACATACTCAAACGTCACATTGAATTAGTGTTAAGATGTGTGTGTATGTATTTAAATTCTGCATTGAATCAGGGCCTAAATAGCAAATGTCCTTAGGATTTTTTCCTATGGAAAGAAAAAATTCCCTCTAACCACCATGAACAGCAAAATGCTATGAGGCTTTGAAATTTCAAAATACGTGGCTACCGCAAAACTAAAATTCATTCCCTTTTGTAAATTATATATACCATAATAAACTCCTGTTTTGTAGAAATAAATATTTCCTAAAATAACATAGATGAAATAAAAGATGATGGGATCACATTGTCAGTTAGAGGAACAACCCTACTTAGACTCTGGTATTTGTGACTAAAAATTCTGATAGCCAAAGTTTCTATTGATGCTAATGAAATGTTCTTTCATGAGAAAAGCCAAAAATATGGCTTCTATGTAAGATTTTTCTTACAGTTTTTTTTTTTGCAGTTTTGCAAAAAAAAAAAGAATTAAGGAGATGCAATGGAAGTGGAGGTTGACGACTTAGAGTATAGTGATGGGGAAGCAGACCCATAACAAGTTCAAATTTATGATTATGAGAATTAAGCAGTCATATTTTTCCCCACTGGCAGAATAAGAGGCTCTTAGTGACTGGTTAAGGCTGAAGGATATTAAATCACGACCATGCAAATATCTATTTGATAGTGCATTTGGATAGTAACATATTAGGTGTCATAAAAGTACACTTGTCTTTGTCGTAGACCTTTACTACTTTGTGATAATAATTTTGCAGAGAACACATCCTGATTGTAGTATTACTGACTAGTATTAAAGAAGTTTCCCCTTGTCGTGGTTTAACCCCAGCCAGCAACTAAGCCCCACACAGCCGCTCGCTCACTCCCCAGACAAACGCCATCACTCTGAATGTCCTCCCCCCTTCCTTCTTCTTCCCCCAGCTTTATATGCTGATCATGACATCATATGGTGTGGAATATCCCTTTGGTCAGTTGGGGTCAGCTGTCCCAGCTGTGTCCCCTCCCAACTTCTTGTGCACCCCCAGCCTACTCGCTGGTGGGGTGGGGTGAGAAGCAGAAAAGGCCTTGACGCTGTGTCAGCACTGCTCAGCAATAACTGAAACATCCCTGTGTTATCAACACTGTTTTCAGCACAAATCCAAAACATAGCCCCGTACTAGCTACTATGAAGAAAATTAACTCTATCCCAGCCAAAACCAGCACATCCCTCTACTTGATAACTGATTTTTTTTTTTTTTTTTAAACCAGCATATAATACTGACTTGTTCCTCAAAGAACTTACAGAACATTTCCAGGCACATTCAGATATCTTTATTGCCTTAACTAAATACACTTGCAAAAAATATTGTTGTTGTAGATCATCCAAGTGAGAATATCACCATATTGCTATCAAATCGATTACCACATGTTGTAAAAACTGAATGAAAGACTGAGGTGTTCTACTTGCATAAGTTCTGTTTTGGCATTAAAATTCTCTACTGATGTTAGAAAAGAAGCCATTCATAAGTGGTGGAAGTTTCCGAATTGCCATGTACAAGTTAATCAAATGGACAAAAACAACAGACAGAACAGGAATCTGGGTATCACAGTTCTCTTCCAGGTTACTGTCTTAATTACTGTCCTAGAGCATTCCACTCCTATGCGTTTGCACATGTATTCAAAGTTTCAGCTGAAGGGACGTTGGAGGATTCTTATTTAAATCCTGTCTCAGTAAGTAGACAGATAAGATGTTTTCCACATCTTAAGATTCTTGTGCAAATGAAATGGTCCGAGTAAGATTAGCCATAGCTTTAAGCTTCCTAAGGAGCTTGATTCTGTTGACAATGACTTTTTAGGGTATGTATGAAGAAAAGCACCAATAGCAAAGATCCCAAGTAGGCTCAAACATAAAGCATGCACTCAGCTGATCAGCCTAGACAAGGGACAAGCAATTCTGGATCTACAAAGAATGTAAGCCTCTAAGGGACTCTGCTGTTACACTAAGAGACAGCAGCACCCCTTGCAGTCCTTCTGTCCAGACCATTAGGCAATACACCTAAGTGTGAACAGAGAGAATATGTATGTTCTCTACATATATAACAGCTACATAACTTGGTCAAAAATATGAGTTAGTTTAAAATTTGAATGGAATCTGGCCCAAGAGGAACAAAATTGAGATGAAAATCAGAGAGTTACCTAATCATTCATACAGAACACTTCTAGTTAAACATAAGGATACACAATGGTTGTTAGTACAATCTTAACAGCTGCTATCTGTAAATACCGATCATACTATAGCATTTGGTTTACTCTTACACCTTGAATACTGTACTGACACCAATGAGAACTGCTTTCATTTAGAATGGTATCTACTGTTTTAACATAGGGAAGGTTGCACTGCACCACACTTTAGCTAGTATAATTTGCCTTAAAATCTATCTGGGTAATATTTCTTTCTATACAAACTTGTACTAAAAGACAATGCAGATCTTTGAAAGTTCAGTTTCTTATGCTCCAACACTCTTAATTACAGAGCTGCAAGGGGCTTACTAGCATATGCTCTGTAATACCCTATGCAGTTAGAAAAATTCAAATGATAGTTAAACAGTTCTGTTAATAGTTTCTCTCTTATTAACACCAGATAAATCTATGATTTATTTAAAAGGTAAAAAAAGGGAAAGAAAACAAAGGAAGAAAATGTTTATGGTTAAAGATTTTCACTACTGATTCATGCTGACCTAATTTTGGCTCCATACAGGCTAAACTCTAAACTAATTCAGTGGTAGAACAGTAAATTCAAAATTATGCCTGCTTCTGGAAAACCTACTTTAGGAGTCTCATCTTAACAGCAATGCAAACCTATTCATAATTTCTTTCAGCATTATTACCCACAAAATGGAAAACAATACAAAGTGCTGTAAGCAACTATAAAGGAAGTCAATAGGAAATAGATGAATTGTTTGGTTTAAATATTTTTAGCCTTTTTGAGGTCAGTCATTACCTGAGTACAATTAATTTTTTTTTTTAATATTTTCAAATTGTTTGAATAATAAATGTAAAAAAATCAGGGTCTAGCAAAGCTGACTGCTGCAGAATGATGCTTGGTACCCAGCTGACTACCTTTATGCCTTTGGTTTGGCCTACAGCTGTTTGCTCCCGTCAAGGATGTTACCATGAGCCTCTGAAGTACTCACCTATCTTTAGGAATCAGAATTGTTCATTGTAAGATATCAAATAACAATGAGATTTTTTTAAAGGACTCCGGTATAATTTTTGCCTAATTTCTCTGGGGGGTTTTGTTTGGTTTTTGTTTGGTTTTTTTTAATCTTCAATGAATGTGTGGCAGTTACAGCACTGCTAGTACTGCCAGACTTAGAAAATTAGGACATTTTGGCCAATTTTCCAGGAACTTTTTTTCACTAATCCAAGTGGAAGTGAGTTACAAAAAAGGATTTAAAAAAGAGTATGAGTACATTTCCTATCCTTTATAATCATATCAGTGAATGGACTTTGCCTAGCTCATATTATTTCTGAGCTTTTATTCAACTAATTCAAACCCTAAACCTCCATAGTGATTTTGCCTACACAACTCTGCCTCCATCCTGCATGTCCATGGCTTGTTCCTAGAACTCCTGTGGTCCTCCTACCACTCCTAAGTATTTGAAGAAAGCCCAGGTAGAGAGAGACACTGAGTCATTTCTCCTGAGTATCCACCTTGAAAAGAAAGCACAGCAAGCCTAAGTAGCAGAGGTTTCTTGCTCTCTCTCCCATCTTTCCTATCCGTAAGTATGTAAATGGCTTCTCCCCCCTTCCACGTGCTCTTTTCAACCAAGCATTTAGTGAAAGTCAAGGTTTCTAATGTTTAATCACAACTGAACATTTAATGAGGCATTCTTTGAGAAAGCTTTTATCGAAATACCCATTTTGTCTCACTTTGAGACAATCATTTAAGAAACACTAAAAACAAGCATTGTAACTTCCCTACATATTTAACATTCTTTAATAACTTGCCCATAAAAGGTGCATAGCCTTGACAGTCACTCCATTTTAATTATTATCTAACTAAAATTGCTTGACAACTAAGCTACTTTTCCCTAAGCTTAAAAGGATTGTTTCTTCACATCTTAGTATTATGTAAAGTTTTTGAACATGCCATTACATGGTTTGATGACGGTGCAGATGCAGGTCCTTCTCAAGGTAACAAAGACTGTTCTGAAGTTGTTTTTTTTGTGTTTCTTGGTTTTATGTGAGAGTTTGCCTCACTGTCGGTCGTTCATCTTCCACGTCCTACTGCTCAGGTCTCACTCAACAAATGAGTATTTCACCATCTTCCATGCTTATATGTTTTGTGTGTACTTGAATTGGATACATTTATTGTGAATTTCATGGAATATATGCCCATCCACTGGTACACTTTGTAATTAACAATGTTATCTATGCTTTGTTGTGACTGCATGACTGTTTGGTGAAAATGGTTTGATCCTGGCAAGATCTGAGATTAGACTTGTGAGCAACTGTTTGCAAAAACAGGGTTTGGTTTTGGGGGTATCTATATCCACTTTTTTCCTCTTATTTTTGCCCCTTAGAGTAATGCAGGCATACAGTCATGAGTATATAGGGGTTTAGTATGGGGTTTTTTTGGTTGGTTGATTGGGGTTTTTTTTGGGGGGTGGGTTGTTAAGTTCAAGCATTGAACCGAAGAGTTATTACTGGATTTTGTGAAAACATTTCTCTATGCTAAGACATTATGCTATAAAATTGATTAGTGAAGTCAGGGGTTTTTTTAATACAGGCCTGGGATACAGACATGGAAAATAGCTAGGATAAAATAAACCAGATGTGCAGGGGTATTACAGTACACAAGCTTATCTGAAGTCACTGTCCACATATGCATGTTGACCCACCATTAATGGTAAGCAGCTGAGTGCTTGAAGAAAGTAGCGTAAGTTATGTTGTTTTATCCATGGGGAAAAGGCTAACCACGACAAATACTATGCACAAGCTGACATACTCTGTCTACGCACACACTCCCTCTAAGTAAATTGTTTATAACCTCAGCAAGTTAGCTAAATGTGACATGACTGAAATTCCATTACTGCAACAATTGCAGAAATGCACTGCAAGCCCATTGTCTAGAATACAGTCTGGAATAACACACCAATACTAACATTATTGAACTCTGTCTTTGATGATCACTGTGATAATATCAACCCAGTGCATGAATGTATGACTATTAAAGCAGGTTGTGTAGACTATGGGGAAAAGAACTTTTTATTTCTCCAAAATATGTCAGTAATTTTACTCGCCACTGACAGTTGGCCTGACATTTCCTGTCACTATCATGCCTCCTTATCTGTCCTCTAATATTATCAGTTATGCTTGTCCAGCTCACCAAATCTGTGACTTTCCAAGACAAGCTTCCATTTTCAGATGGTCCTACTATATTCTTGAGGAGGGATTTTTTTGTTTTGCTCCATTTGTTTGGGTTTTTTGTTGGGGTTTTTTTGGGGGGAGGGAGGTTGTTGGGGTTTTTTTTGTTGGGTTTTTTTTGGGGGGAGGGAGGTTGTTGGGTTTTTTTTAAAGCAAATATGACTCGACTGCTTTAATACACATTTTTCTTGGATATTTAGCTTGTTTCAGTGACTCCAGTATTATTGGGAAGCAGATGGAACTTCTCTCCTGGTATCTTGCCATCCTGACAGAATGATGGATGTGAGCACTTGAAAAATCTTTATCTTATTCTACATTGCTCTTAGATGTTTTCTAGCTCCTGCTTTGAAACTGACACACAGCTTGGCTTATGCTTTGTGTGGTTCTTCCGTGCTTTCTGCTTTCATCAGGTTGAACATTGCACATACTCATTCAGCTATTACATCTCACTTTGTTTCTTACTTTTTCCCCTGTACTTATACATCGTATAGAGTACATACACTTATGTACATATCAGACCTCTGAGAGACTGCTGTAGAAAAAATGCCGGTTTTGGCTTGAACATACTAAACAAACTTTTCACATACACACATACTACTGTAAAACATTCCTTTTCAACTTAGCGCATCATTTTCCTTCCAATGGGTAAATTGCCTTCTGATTGCTGTCTATGATAAAACAAACCAGATTTGTAGATGAGAAGAGAGCAGTGGATGTCATGCTCAACTTCAGTGAGGTTTTGAACACTGTCTACCCCAGCATTCTTGTATCCAAGTTGGGATGTTATGGTCTTGATTGGTGGAAAGTAGGTTAAAAAAACCCGACTGGCTGGATGACCTGGCTCACGGGCTAGAAGAGAAGGATTCACGGAGGTCTAATAGCAGCCTGCAAGTACCTATGAGGAGGTTATCAAGATGACAAAGCCAGGCTCTTCACAGTGGCACATAATGGGAGGATGGGAGACAAAGAACGTAAGTTGAAACACGAGAGATTCAGACTGCATATAAGGAAAAACATCTTCATTGTAAGGACAGTCAAGCACCAGAACAGGTTGCCCAGAGAGGCAGTGCCATCTCCATCCTTGGAGGTTTTTAAGACCCAACCGGATAAAGCCCTGAGCAATGTGACCTGCTCTCATAGCTGACCCTGCTTAGAACAGGAGATTGGACTAATGACTTCCTGCGATCCCTTCCAACCTGAATTATGGTCCTAAAGCAGTAAGAGCCCCATGTCAAGCACACTTTTATTGAGTTTTACTCCCCTGGCCTTTGTAAGTATAAATTGAGATTGTTTGTTGTTAAATACAATTTCTGCCATACAGTTACAAAATTCATACAGGAGGTTCTATTCATATTGCATTAGAGACTGTGCTTATTATTTGACATGAATCTATGAGGCAATGTGCAATATGTTGTAGGTTACCATTAGTTTTCACAGTGCCTTGGAGAAACAGTAAAAATGAAAAGAGGGTGTAATTCAATTAAGTGTAAGTTTCTGCATGTAGGCAGGAAGAATCACCTGTGAAAAACCCAAATGAGATATGAAGTAGTGGTTCTTCAGAATAGTATCTGAAATTAACAATGAATCACAAGTCAAATATGAATAAAGAAATTCATGCTAATATTAAGAAGGCTAATTTTTCTTAATAAAGGTACCCTCAGCAAGGCATGAATTAATTTCTCTTTTCCACTCAGAGCTGATAAGACACCGACTGCAGCATTGTGTCTAATTGGGAGCACTATGGTTCCAGAGAGATATGAACCAAAGGGATTAACTGGATTGAATTCTCATGTTTTATTTGAACACAGATAAAAGTGACACATATGATCAGATGTCTAGAAACCATTTTCTGTGAAGTTGAAGAAACTGGAGCTAGAAAGGCTATAGAGCACAAGACTACAGGATGATCTGATAGACCTTCTAGTAGGTAATAAGTAGTTTAACAGAGGAATGGAATAATTTGTTTTCCTTCTCCACTCTGTACAGGACAAAATGACCGGGCCCAGACTACACCAATACTGTTCAGGTCAGATACGACAAAGAAATTTCAGAGTAAGGACAACAAAGTAATACAGTAGGTCATCACAGGCAAATTTCCTGTATTTCTAGAGACAAACTGGATAAACATCTGTCAGAATTAGGCAAGTGCCACTGACGCTACCTTAGGGAGAGGAATGGATAGATGACTCAATGATTTTCTATGGCTCTATGAATAACACCATCTATGATATCAAACCTTTTGGTTTCTCTTAATGTAACATTGTAGGCGGCACTAGTATTTTTTTGCTATAGGCTTGACTCCAGTTATGTTCTTGGGTATCAGCAGCTATGGACTGGTGTGCAACATGGTGGTAGACTGTTGCTTTCCCAATTCAGTACTTGCCAAAGCTTGTATTAGGCACCAAGTACGGAAAACAATTTTGCTTTTATGAAATTAGGTTTACTTTAGTTGTAGCCAAGTTTGAGTACTTTGTCTATTTACATAGACAAACATTTTGCCTGGCTTTTCAAGGGTTATTATGAGTTAATATGAATGCTACCTAATATATGAATGACACAATTTTAGCAAGTCTAAAATCCAATTTCTGATTTTCTCCATTTGCTTTGTCTTTTTCACACCAATGAAATTGAGAAGCAGGCATTTTGTATATTTCCATGTATGACAAACTTAGCAGATCTTACTCCTCCAAAAATGCAATTTTACAATTTTAAAAGCTTTTCTCAATGCAATATATTGTATTGTCCATTCCTGGTATAATTTTCTTGTGCTCACACTTCTATTATGTGAAGAATCATAAGTTTTGTGTTATTAAATTCATGAATTTAAAGTTTTTAACTGAAAACTAAGTCTTCTGGTTGTCCATGGAGCCTGGTGTATAGAGCCGGCTATTTTCCTGCAGTATTCTACAAGCAATTTACATTGTCCTTAACAGTATTATGATCTTGCCACTGTATAATTTCAGTTCAACTTTTTTTCTTGAATGCAATTCTGTTTTCTTCCCTTGAAAAATGCTAAAGAATTCTTTGAAGCCTAGCACGTTCACAGATGTCCCAGTATCTACTTGGCATTCGATTTCCTGTTTCTGTGCTGTGTCTTTACATGTGGTGGCACCCTACATTTTAGAAACCATTTGAGTTGCACTGTATTAATATACAGGTGTAAAATCTCATCCCTCCTCCCTCTTACTTCTTGCTTGCTTCCTTAGTATAACACATTTATTTTCTTTCTTCATCTGTGAGCTTTAGCATCGATATTCCCTTTTGACAAAGTCACTGAATATGTCCCCCTGTGCTGGGCATTTTCTGTTATCATGGTATTTTTCTCCTGTAACCAAAGATTTTCCTTTGCACTTTCTCTCCTATTTATGAACTTAATTTTGCACTGGTTTTGGTGCATATACTTTGCATTTATGTACTTTTATATACTAATTTCTGTTATTTCTGTTGCATCTAGTTGTTCTCTGCACTTGCTTTGAACAACAGAGGCTAAAATCCAAACTATACAAGAAAAAAAAAATAAACTCAACAACAATTTCTTATTACTTAAATATCTTAACCTTGGGGAGACCTGATTAATTGTTTTTTCAGCATTTAGGACTACACAGTACAGGAAGCCAAGCGATGTTTCTAAGGAATAGATGGTCTCTGCGTGCTGCTGATAGGCACTGTATCAAAATTACACAACTGCAATTACTATGTAAAAATTTCATCGACCACTTAAAGTTGGGGCAGAACCTTATTAATGCTGAAGCACAGTGATCAAATAAACTAAGCACACATCCTTGATTTCCTTGGATTTGCAATGTTGTATGTGGTACTTCCTTGAAACTTTTCTGTAGCATTTTGAAATACTGGATTGCAGAATTAGACATCCTGTAAAAGTGGATTTTGATTTTTATAAAAATAAATATACAAATTCATGTAACGTATGTGGAACAAGTTCATTTCAGAACAGCCAGTGCTAGCTATTGGAGGGCGTGTTCCCAAATTAAGTAGACTTCATTTGTGTCCAAGTTAAAAATCTTATTTATGAACTATTCATTCTGTGAAATTTGGACCTCATCATGGTCCCCCTTCTGCTTGTGTTTGAAAGCATATCCAAAGCAAAAGGCTGAAAAGTCAGACTGGACATACCTAATTTCCCTCATATATGCAGAGTGGATAGCAGATATAATGAGATACCGTAGAGAAGCACAAGCTGGAGATGCAGTTCCTAGAACATGAACAGCTTCTTAAACCCCTTTTCCTCATAATTCATTCTAACTGTACATATCCCCATAAGACAGAACGAAGAAATACTTTTTATATACTTTTAAAATATTATTTTATTATTTAAAATTTCCCTGAAGAAATAAAGAATGCTAATTACTTTTAAACAGTTCTGATTATGTGAATACTAACGGAAAAGGTTACTTAAGAGTTCTTATTAAGTGATTAGTTTTCCTTTATATTTTTATAGGAGCTTCATAATGACAGTCTAAATTTAGTGCTATGGCTGCTCATAAACCATTAGGAACAACACAAATATCTTCTTTATAGATGGGAAGGTAGAAGGTCCTGAAAAATAATTCTGGTTTGAATGCGTGGAAGTAAATTTATGTAAATTGCTGTCAGTCATCTATGTATTCATTTCACTAGCAAAATAACATTGTAAATGATCTGTAGCCAACAATTCTTCACTTGAAGACATGCAATGCAAATATTTATACAAAACAGAAAAAGAAAATTACTTAAGGATAAGCATAAGTCTTACCACGCCAATAGAAAAGTAGTTATTGATGATGTTGTAAGGCACTGGGTCTCCTTTCTCATCTTTATCATTGGGTATTACTTCAAATTTCCACCTGTCTAGCAAAATCTCTGAGCTGTTCTCAATGTCTTTTAAGATCTTCATCAAATTCTCACCTTCATAACCTAGCAAAACATGAAAACAATTCATCAAACATAATAAAGTTTCATTCCATTTTCTTTCTTTTTCTAGATGACTGGAAAAATGAAAACTATGCATATAAGACCTGAAAAGCAGGATTGTGTTTGAAGTACTGACAATTTTCCAGCACCTGTTGTTAAAAGGAGTACAAATACAAAGCTGATTTCTGCACTCAGCTAAATTAATGTAAACATAGATTAATTCTACAGATTTCACTGGGCATCAGATTTATACTGGAGAAAATAACTTGATCTTCAAACTTGCCAATCCCTTGAATTTTCCAAATGATTATAGCAGTTATCCAAAAAGCTAAGGTGGTATTTTGCAAAATGTTCTTGCTGTGAAATTAATCTTAATATTTAAATTCCTTTGATTTCAAAATTTATTGAAAAAAGACATACAGTAGATTTGTCTGATTAAAGTCTGACAAGAGACTGAAAGGTTAAAAGCTGTCTACTATTTTTTGTTGATTGTTTCAATGTAGTTTAGCATAACGAATCCAAAATTTGAAATCCATAACTGATGACTTATTGGCAGAACTAATATTTTTCCATCTTTCAACAACTTCTTTTATGAGCCTCATCCTGCTCTGTAGAGAGATCTTAGTCGGTAAGAAGCACTCATGTCTTTAGGTAATTAATCAGTAGTAGTAGTTCACTACACTGAATACTAAACTCAGTAGGAAACTTGTGTATACTCAGGAGTGTGTAAACAACATACAGTACGCATGTGTGCAACGCATAAAAAGCGTGGGGATTTTACTAAGTGACATTACCAGCTCTGAATACTATTCAGACCAAATGACTTTGTAATAGATAACTAAGATCTGTGGATTCATTCCCTCTTCAAATCAGAAATAAATTTTCATATTCAAGCAATATGTAATGTAATTCCTGGGTCATTAAGAGTTTTCGCAAGCAAAGCCATTCAAAGCCTCCCTGCTCAAAACCCATTGTTGATGTTATTTCTTTATGGTTGTATAGTATGTATTTGTTACTGCCAACCACCGCATAACAGCAGCATGCACAATTCCATTTGTCTGCATCCTTGAAATCACTCACCAGCAATTTATTTTCTGGAAGCCCTGTCTCCTCTCCCGTCTATGGAAGTTCCAGATAACCTGTGTTATGGCATTGTCTACCACAAAGCAACTGGGCAAAGAATGATGAAAGCCAGAATATTTTCATACTGTCTTTTTCTACTTTAGTCGAGATGGAATCACTGAAAACAGAAGGCAAATAAATAGAAGTGAATGGAAGGACAGGTCCTGACTAATGTAATCAAACCAGAGAGCTTTGGCTGGAACTCAGGAAAAAAAGGAGAGTTTATGACCTTTGGAAGAAGGGACAGGCAACTCAGGAGGACTACAAGGATGTCATGAGGTTATGCAGGGAGAAAATTAGAAGGGCCAAAGCCCAACTAGAATGTAATCTGGCTACTGCCTTAAAAGACAATAAAAAAATGTTTCTATAAATACATTAGCAACAAAAGGAGGGCTAAGGACAATCTCCATCCTTTATTGAATGTAGGGGGGGAAACATAGTGACAAAGGAGGAGAAAAAAGGCTGAGGTACTTAATGCCTTCTTTGCCTCAGTCTTCAACAGTAAGACCAGTTGTTCTCCGGGTACCCAGCCCCCTGAGCTGGAAGACAGGGACGGGGAGCAGAATGAAGCCCCCCTAATCCAAAGAGAAATGGTTAGCAACCTGCTACAGCACTTAGACACACACAAGTCTGTGGGGCCGG
>NW_008795435.1:1462334-1487676 GCF_000699145.1 Aptenodytes forsteri
GGCTGCCCAGGGAGGTGGTTGAGTCACCATCCCTGGAGGTATTTAAAAGATGCGTAGATGTGGTGCTTAGGGACATGGTTTAATGATGGACTTGGCAGTGCTAGGTTAATGGTTGGACTTGATGATCTTAAAGGTCTTTTCCAACCTAAACGATTCTATGATTCTAAATGGTTTCATAGCTGATCCTGCTTAGAACAGGAGATTGGACTAGCGACTTCCTGCGACCCCTTCCAAGCTGAATTATTATATGACTCAACTCTATAAACTGTTCAGAAAGTGAAGCAAGGCTGATTCGATTGGGTTTTGGGTTGGTTTTTCTTCTTTTCTTTCCTAAGACTATGTGAATAAACAATCATCAGTCACCACAGAGAAAATAAAGGAGGTCCTCAAATGATTTGACAGAACTTTATGGTTAACAAAGAAGTTCTATAGCATGGAAACTACTGAAAATTTGCTAGGGACTATCTCGTAACAAGGCAGACATTTGGAAAGGAAACTTGCTACGGTGAGACAGAAGAAGGAAGAGGTATCTACAAAGGCTGAGAAGTTCCAAATAAACAGCCAAGTTCCAAATACACACCATCTTGACTGAAACAACCAACGGAGACCTGAACCAGAACTGGCTGTGAGCCCATAAACTGACATGCTTTCACCAGAGACTGAGTCTTGCTTAAGACTTTCTTCTTTGTGTCTCCTTCGAGTCATCCTGTAATGCAAATCCTGAATGGAAATAAGTTACTGGAGGAGCTGAGAGTAAGGCTCCATACATCCAGGAAAGGATGCAAAGGGTATTAAAGGTTTGACTATTCTCCTTTCAGCATTCTTTGCCTTCTCATTTCCTGGTAAATAGCACCACAGCACTTATTGTCTGGAATCCTCTGTAGGAGAAGAGGAGTGGATCAAAGGAACTAGTCTGAGGCTGAGACACATTTTTCATTTAATATTTATGAATATTAAAAAAGATGAAACCACTCCAAACCCATTATTAGCTGTTTTCAGTAACCCTTTCAGAACAGCCCCAATTAAAATCCATTTAAGAATACTCCCTTTATAAGGTATTGATCAAAGAAATAAATGCAATACAGATGGTAAAAAGCCAACCAAATAGCTATATACTACTCTCATTGCACCTTGGAGCCTTTTTGGTGTCAGCAGAAGCTACAAACAAGGTATGAAGAGCAATTACAACCTTTAATATCTATAAAATTGTTCATATAACATTTACAGACAGCTAATTCCAAAACGAGGAAAGGTGGTAACGGTTCTTTACATACATCATAAAAAAGAAATCCAAATGTTGAGAGTAGACATTGATGCAAAAGTTATTTTTTTCCTTTTAATTACATAATGCATTGTATTTTAATTTGTGTTTACCTCCTCCCCATCTCAGACACCTTGCTAAATCATTGCCAGTCCCAAGAGGCAGGATAGCAACTGGAGGATGCTTAATCAAGTTTGCTTTCTCTGTGAATAAAGAAGGAAAAACATAACTAAGGAACAAAAAAATCTAATTGTATGGTACTGATACAGTAACTGTGTTAAGTTTTGTTTCAGTGAAAGACAGTGATACATGTTTTGTATATGAGATTATGCTGCCTGCTCAGCAACAAGCATTTCACCAAGCCACTCCATTATGCAGCCCCTTCCCCAGTCAATATTCAATCCTTAATCTTAATTTACTCGATTGTTATCACAAGGACTTTTATAACCCGTAGATGTGATAAACATTCATACACAATGACACTCAAGATCTTTCTAAGACTGAACATGTTGTGCTCTCTGTTGCTCTCAGCTCTGCCATTCCCAGCTACGAATGCAAAAGAGTAGTAGTTAAGGGCATGAATAATGAGATGAATCTTGTACTTTTTCATGTGGGTGACCAAATTTTTGTTTAACTGTGTATTCACTTGGATTCGTGTCTACACATGAGCACCATTAGCAAGAGCTCCCTGGAACCAGCATCAGGGGTTTGCCCATCAGGAATTAAACCTGCTATTCAAAATGAGCATTGATCTATCCGATCAAGTCTTTAAATCAACATTTTGTATTTAATAAGTAATATTTTGAAATGTATGAACTTACAGTGTTTTTTGACTCTTTACCAGTAGTTTTCTAGCATTTCAAGCCAAAGGATCTCTGTTCAAAACCCAATGAGAAAACCCTTGTCAAGAAATACAGCCTTTCTGAAAGCTGGAAGCGGGGCAGATATCCCCTAGGTATAATATTTCAAATATATAATTCGTCAAATTGTCCATTTAATTGGAATGAGTAGCATGTCTAGTTTAAAAGTTATATTTGAATACTTAAACAATCAACTATTTCGTTCATAGAATTATGCACAATTATCAGCAATTCTCAGCAGGAGTCTATATATCCAATGGATGTGGCAGGGACATCTTGTTATTTATCAATTTCTCTCTTCAATTCTTTAGGAAGACTTAGCATTTACAATACCAGTGTACTGCAAATCTTTAAGAGAATTTGATATTTAATAGAATAATTTTTAAAAAGTTTAAAAGTCTTAAACCAAGGAGAAAAACGTTTGGTTGTGGGTTTTTTTCTTTTTTTATGTGGTTGGTTTCTTGGGTTTTTTTTCCTTCCTGATTCACTCTCAGCTAAGATTCTTTGTACATCAGGAGATCAGGGAAAAAAGATCCAACTAGAAAGTGTCTGTTTCTCAAAGCAGGTGATTTCTTAAAGTTTATATGCACTACTTGTGCCAAAGGGCTTTGTTCGCTAAAAGACAGCATTCAAAAATCTATTTCCTGCACCTATGAAACAAATGGAACCTGGATCCTCCAAATTATTTCTTAGTTCTGTACCACAAAATTTGCTGCAGAGATAGTATTTTATTAAGACAAAATGCAGTCTGTTATTCAAATAATCCCACTGAAAGAGAAAGTAACTGCATGACATTTTAGACCTCATGGAAAAAAGTGATGACAATTAACAGCTGCAAAACTTCACCTCTTCCAAGTTTAGGCAATACACTTGTTATTTATGTACATCGATTTATGATTTTGAAAGCTATTTGAGAGTTACAATCAATAACTTGTATTTGCACAAAATTTCTTGGGGTTTTTTTTTTTTTTTCAAACCAAGACTAGACATATGCCTTTGCTGTCATCCATTCCTCCATGACATCATTTTTACTTTTCACTGAAATTTAAAAGGTTTTCTGGTCCACACCTCCCACAAAGCACACACTTTTAAACACTCTTCATCTAAACTTTCAGTTGATTCTTTTGGCCTCTCTTCGTCTCCTTCCTAATTTCCATCGTCACACTATCCCATTTTTTTTCCTCTGCAGCCCCTCTAATGCCAGATAAATGATCATGTGGTGTGGGAGATATTCTCCCTAATAATCCTTGAGAAGTTTAACTCTGTAGCATCTTAACTTCTGGGCTTTCCTAATGATTTGTACAGAGGACTTTACAGCCAACTGACTGAAAGAACTCCCAAAACTGAAATGACGTACATACCTTGCTGCACAGGTATCTACATAGCTGTCAGAACAGTCCTTTTCAAAGGACTGTTATGCCATTATCTCCATTATGGGATAATGGAGCATAAACAAAAATTTGGTAACTGAAAAAGCAAATGAGCTAAGGTAAATGATTGTAAAAGAAAATTTAGATTTGGTTCAGTTTGGGGAATAGACTTTGAACTAAAATTAAAACAGATTGATTCAAATTTCTTGCTTTCTGGAAATCCAGAAGACTACAAACACTGGACTTGTCTAGGGATTTTGAATATCCTTTGCAATTTGATTATCTTTAAAAATAATCATGTCCCAAACTAATAAATTACAAAAATTTCAATGAACAAGATCTTGTTTGAAATAGCTGTATCCATACTTTGGTACATAGGGAAGAGTAGTAAAATGAAAGACATGAGTCAAGCAAAATGATGTAAATGCTATTGATTACCTATGCAATCCAAAATCCAGCCTACTGTTCCATCTCCACCACATGCTAGTACTCTGAACTCAGGCACATCTCGGAAAAAGTTTAACCTAAAAACAGTAAATGAAGACATCTATTTAATTATCATAAATGCACCGTGCATTATGCAAACATTTTATGGCTTAAGACATTCCATTTAATAGTAAATGGCAAGTGAACACTTGAAATAATAATCACCTCTGCCCATGCATTCATTTTTTAGACAAATACAATCCAACATTGTATTATCTGAAAAATTTAATATGAAATTGTTAATTCAAGGGTAATTATGGTATATTAATACTAGAAATAGCTTGGACCTGATGTTTAATCCAAATCTTTGTCTCAGTTCAGATCTTGTTTGAAACTATTGTCAGAAAACATTCTCTGTGGATATGTTGTCTCTCAAGACAGAAAAGTCTAAGGTGGCTAAATGCATTAGCCACAACATTTCCTTGTGAGGTGCTGGCTATAAAAGCACATGAAAACAGCATATTTCTGATAGTACACTAATACATAATAAGCTGAGCATTTTGTGGTTGATAAAAACAACTTAGCACCACGGTTTAATATAAAATGAGTAAGCATCAGATTGAATGGACCCATTCCGTCATCCTACAAACCGTATTTTAAAGTGAAATATCTTTGGTCATGCTTGCCTGGCCATTTCTGCTTCCATATCCATTGAGTGCTGGACAGCATCACCACCTCATTATCCACTTCATTCAATACCAATGTTCCATAATGCTGAAAAGTGAGGCTATATTAAAACAATTCTAAGTTGCAGTATTTTAAATTTAAAAGCATCTTTTCAGGGTAGCTTTTGACACATACTGAAATGAGTCCTTACAAATCAATTGTGACTAGACAAAAAACCTTCCAGTAATTTTGCTGAATTACTATATGTATATATGTGTATGTATGTACATTCACATATATTCTATTAATTAGCGTCACAGTCATCTTAATGCATATCCTATATGCTAGTGACCAGGTTTGATTTCCAGTTTGCAATCTCCTAATAAATGCACAATTAGTACATTGTAAGCAAATTCTTAAATACAAATAAATATACACAGTAACTTGCAAGTGTTTAATTCAAGCTATTTTCCATACGAAACTTTAATGCTGCACAGAGAATGGTGTTCCTGTCCCTAGAAAGTTTTAAAAAAGCTTTTAGGCCTCTTGATAAAATCAAGAACACATGAAAAACTACTGAGTAAAAGAAAGAGCATGGGAGAAGGAAATGGAAAGCACAGCGGTCAAAAAATGTTATTTAAGATGTAGAAGACGACAGGACAACTTCTTGTTCTATTAGTTTTAGACCAGAATTTCAAGGGTAGCAAAGCTACATAGAATTACGCCCATCACATTGTTGTCCCACTGCCTCTAATTTTCTCTGCTCCGAAGAGCTCTTAGTCAATTTCAGGTGTCAAGTACAATGTCTGAAGGATGCTTACTCATTCTGTATTAAACCTTGCTTTGCCCTTCTCACCCCTTACGTTCTACTTCACACATCTGCAGGACAAGTGCTATAGGATCTCTTCTGATCCAAAACATCATGTGCCAAATCTGACTAGGTACACTTAGGGAACACATCTTCTAATAAGCCGATGTGCTGAAAGACCCTGTGCTGGAAGTCACCTCCTACCACTGTAAGAGCGGGCACTGGGATATGCCCTGGCCCACAGGTGTGCATCTCTGTCACTTCACGAGACCTGGCAAAGAGACAGATGCCTCCCATCACCAGCATTCCCACTTTGACCCGATGCGTTGGGTCTGTAGAAAGTTAGCAGATGTAATTATATTGCTTCCAGTACTGAGGGTATTTCAGATTAATTTAAAATCAAATTATAGCCTAGAGGTGACGGCAGGGTACTAACCTAAAAATATTTAAGCATTTCTACCACATGTAATAGATGTCAAAAAGAAAGTCTCAAAAAAACAAATAAGCAAACAAACAAACAAAAACACCACCACCAAAAGTACAGGGTTGATGCTAGCATTCATCTAGATAGGCAGAACATAGGCCTAAACCTCCGTCTCCCTTTTTATAAACAAGCACCCTCAGCATATGGCTATCAAACATTCTTTTTGTTTTGACTGTATATTTGATCTTCATCAAAAAAGTATAACTTCCCAAGAAAGTGGGGGAAAGGAGAATTTGACAAAACCATATTGTCAAAAAAATTCTCAATAAGCTTCATTCATATTTCCCCAGTAGCATTTTATATTCATACACAGTGAATTTTTCAAACGATTTCATAGTACAGCGTTACATGTACATGACTTTCTCTTTGTATAAATTTAAATATAAAAATATACATGCATTATATAAATATATAATACATAAAATACATAAAATTAAAGTATAATATACCTTACATTGTATATTTGCATATATAAATATAGTGTATATAAATATACTATAACAAATATAAATATTTATAAAATCAAATTAATTTATAAAATTAAATAGTTATATAATTACATATGTAAATAAATCTCATTCATTGAATTAGAACGTGCAGCCTACATGAAGAGTTGGGAAGGGAACATGGTTTTCTGTTTGTAAGGTTTCATTCAAATTCAGTAAGTGTTATAACTGTAAAGAAAGAATTTGACAGATTTCTTAATAGAACTTAAGGTAAAGAGTAAGTATTGCCTATCAAGATAGCTTTAGTCAATTAGTGTTTTAATAGCACCTGTTACCTCTTATCCACAGAACATTTTTATATGGTTTGAAAAAAAAATATTGTTGGAGAAGAACTTAGTAAAAGGGGTATGAAGTGGAAATAAAAAAAATGGAAGTCGTCGAAAAGGCTTTGTGCACTGTCAGACTAAGGGAGAGGAACAGAATAGAAAATTTAGTCCTATTTTCTTGAACCAATTTATAAAATTGTATGAGAATTCTAGGTATATATAATAAACATCAAATAACATAAAACTATAAAACATTACTTACAATGGGTCTCTTCCCCAAAAGTCCTATCTATACTTTTTTAAAAATTATTATTTTTTAACAATTTAGACAATTACTCTTTACATAGCACAATATGACAAGTATGACATTAAGTACAAAACACAAATGTCCGTTATATCAATAAGCTTTACAGAAATTATGTTAATAACCTTGACAGAAATTAAATAGGATATGAGAAACAGATAAATCAGTAACTTCAAAATATCTGTTTTATTGGTATCAAATTAATTTGTACTGCAATTCACACAGAATCATTTAATACAACACATTATTTTGATAATTTTTTTTTCAATGAAGAAAAATATTGCCACTAAAAAAATTCCCCTTTTATTTATGGATATGAGAATAGGTAGATATGCTTTTATACAGATTTGATTTTTATAGACACTATAGTAAAAAGCTTTCCTACATCACTTAGCATAAGTCAGCGGAGCTGGAATGGTGCATAAGAACATTAGGCTGGTACAGACTGTAACCCAAGTTACACCTGTTCTTCAATCACTGGCAAGAAGGCAACAAGAAAGATCAGCAGAACTTCCGCTAACATCTCCTACCACAGGACAAACAACACTCCTGATATATTTGGGAACAAAAGATGAAAAGCCACAACTATAATAATCTACAGGAAGACCAAAAAAAAAAAGTATGGTTGCATACTAAGGCCTTAAAACAGCAGGATATTTTTGCTAGGTGAATTGTTAGATGATTCTGGAAAATGAATCATTTTTCTTTCTACTGAGAAAGGTCAATACAACCAATCCCTAGATGTGGATTACAAGAGGTTATTATATTTAATTGTATTTCTATCATCAAAGTGGACAAGATCATCTAATTCTTGCCTGATCAAATTCTTCTATCATTAAACTGCAGCTTCCCTTTTTTTACAATATCTCCCAACTTTTCACATTCTACAAATTTCTTAAGCATAAACATAGTTCTTAGTCCATGGTCAATAATTAACATAGTAAATGGACTCAGTCATAAGACTGAACTGAAAAGTCTATCAATAGACATCTTCATCTCGATAGCTCCCTTGTAAATTGACCTGTTTTAGTCTTCCCTAATCCAGTTTCCTATCTGCTGGAAGAAAAACAAATAAATTTAAACCACTGAAGGTGTTTGATACCAGCCTATTTTTATTTTGTTCTGCCAGACACAAGGATCACATACATAGACAATTATTGAGTTTCTGCTGATAAATTAGTAATTTCCACCTGAAAGATGGCAACTGTTTCAACTACCTATACTACTCTAATTAAGTTTTTCATAATCATCTCATCAAATCCATACGAATGCAGAGAAACTATTTATGAATAAAACACCAGTGCTAGAGGACTTAACTATTTGCTGTTGAATCATGCATTTAATTTTGCATTTATGCACAGATAACCCCACACAAACACCCACCCACCCACCCCTTATTCTTTTAAAATTGTTTTAGGAAATCCCGTCCCACTCACAGTAAAACTATTTTAAAACGTAAGTTGCCATGCTTTCCATTTAGGTACCTGCACATGACTTTCTCATACCCAGAAGCAGTACATTATGCAGAGATTTCAGGTGCTCAGCCACACAAGGCGGCATAACAACAGCACTGTGTGAAATCGTTCAGCCAGTCGTCTTCGCTCACAGTGGAAGCAAAAATTAAAACTGTCAATAGCCCAAGCAAAGAATAATCCACTGATACTGGTATCTCAGGATAGGTATCAGCTAAATGTAAGGTAAATTGCAAATTATCAGTGGATATAAAAATACTATTTAACTTGGTAAATTTCACCACTGCAGAGAAGATAAAAGTGTAAAAAAAGGGAACGGAACTTAGTATCTGCCTGCATTAGAGAAGTTTTCTCTTAAGTACTCTAAATGGCGTTAGAGCTACTTCAGCTCTTGTGGCTTAAACCCATGTTTTTACTGAGCTGCTTTTAAAGTTACCCCTGAGTAATTAGGATTCGGTTTTTGGGAAAGGAGAATAATTTAGAAACAGATAATCAGTAAAATTTGTAAATACTTTCGTCTCATAGCTTCTCAGCCAATATTACTATACACAGTACATGAACCTTGCCAATTACAATACCTGCATCTAATTGTAATCAGCTGCAAGATAGAGGACTTCAGAAGCTCTGCATTATTAATACAGTTTCTCTGTAAATCAAAGTTATTTGTTATGACTTCTGTTTCAAAACTTCTATATTCGCAGTAATAAAGTAGGCTGGCCTTAAAGGTATTGAGACAATAATATTTAAACAATAAATATGTAAAATCTTTAAATTCAACAAATATTTATTTTTCATAGAGTGTGGCATAAATCAAATACAGTAATATTATCAAAATTTTCTTGAATGGCATCTGTAACTTACCAGTTTGATAATTACAAGTGAACCAGTATGACATCTGCATATTGGAATAGAACTTACACTGTCTGTGAATGGAAGTGAAGGAAAGATAAATGTTCACCCTAAATGTCACCAGCTCAAAGCAAACTAGAGCCTGCTAAACCTTCATTAACAGATTTATGTTGACAGAGGACCAATCTGATAGATATCTCACACTTCCAGGTGAATCCTGTAACTTCGAAACTTTGTCCACTTGTGAATTCACAATACTGGGTTTAATCTAGCTATTTCACTAATTTAGATGTTCAGCTCGCCACTGATTCTTCTTAAACTAACTGTCCAGAGGAAAGTATCAAGTTGGAAGACAAAGCAATTGCATTGTTGCAATGTTTACTCCTTTAGTGTAAAGGCCATATTGTTGTCATTTTACTAAACAAAGCAAATACAATCCCTGGCAAATGGTTATTTACTTGAGTTTATGAATGAAAACTAAATACACACTTTCTCCTCTTCTAGACTGCCAAGCTGAGCTGGCCGCGAAATTGGACAACGTACGCACTTCAACCTCATTACAAATCTCAGTTACAGTTTTCTGTATACTGTAATGACACTATTCATGATACAGTAATTCCAGTAAATCACTCTAATAAAAACAGTTTCAATAAATCCAGTTTATCATTGCATGGGGCAATATATTCCTCTCCTGGAATGGCATTTTATTGTGCAAAAGTTAAATGGTAGATGCATATATTGCAGCTGAAAATATTTTTTTCAGTTCATACTTTCTAAAGATAAAGCTGGCTGCCAATTTCAAACCATAGGCTTGCTAAAAACCATGATGGCACATTTAGAAAAACAAGATTCCAGTCCTTCAGTGTGTGATCACATGGCATATTGAGGGACTCCATAAATATAGGGGACATTTTACTGTCAGATACCTAACACTGAAAACATTGGCCCATATGATATACTTCACGTGAAAAATACCATTAATATCATAGAAACATAGTTAACACTGAAATCATTGGTCCATATGATATACTTCACACTCAAAAATACCATTAATATCATAGAAACATAGAATGGTTTGGGTTGGAAGGTACCTTTAAAAATCATCTAGTCCAACCCCCCTGCCATGGGGAGGGACATTTTTCGCTAGATCAGGTTACTCAAAGCCCTGTCCAACCAAAACTTAGGTTTTCCTTAAATATTGCTTAAGATGTATAACAACCTATTTCTACAGTATAGCATTATAGTCAGTAGATGGCCCCAAATCATTCTGATACAGATATTGAACAATAATGATAGTGTCAAACCTATGATCCCTGCAAGAATGAAATTTGGTTTATCTGCAATAAAACCCACAAGATGGATAGCAGCCTTGCAGATCTGGGAGAGAGATATGCCAGTCAGAAGAAGAAATACAGAACCATTTGTGGGAAAAGTGAATCAATATATGCTGGGTAGCGCGGGGAGGAAAGATGCTGGATGTCTTACGTTCAGAAGTAACTTAACTGTGATAGTCAAAAGTTTATTTGGGGGTGACCAAGAAAAGAGAAACAGTTCAAGAATGCGAGGAGAGAAGAGCAAACTAATTAGCAGGCTAAAGGATGTGGCAGAGGCTTTTAAAATAGATTTCAAAGGCTGTAAGGGTGCGGCAAACTCACTACTGAACAATTACAGTGGTTAAGAGAGAGGTGAATGAATCTGGCTCGCAACTTTGGAAGTCTAGGCTGAGACAGGAGTAGAAATTGGCAATATTTACAATATTTAAAGATTGTGCTATGTATGCAGCAAACACCACAGACTCATATAAGTAAAAATATTGTTAAACAGCTGTTTAAAAATATATCTGTAAACCCAAGGTTTAAGTTTCACATGTGAAGACTTATTGAGTTCTAAGTACTACTGTTTTATGGTGCACAACTAACTTGAGTCATTAGAGTTCAACCAACCCACTATGGCTTGCTTTGCCATTCTTTGGCAAAAATGTAATTCTTCCAAAGAAATACAGACCAGGTTCAAGGTTTTGTTCAGGAGAAAATACCTATGCAGTTATTATCTTCTAAAAATATTCTTGGTGTATATGTCTTCCCAGAATACTCTATCTATTCCAAATGTCCAACAGCAAAAAATGCTTTAGCAATCAATTCCAATAATCAGGGAAAACAGTGTAATTTTCAAAAGAGGCCTATTACTTTGTGATGTTATAAAGGCCCAGGTGCTGTAGATTCCCAACCAAATTACAGAGTAAGTTGTAGGGATTCAGTCTGGCTGTCCTGGGCATCTTTTAAGTGGACAGAATTTAAGATTTAAAAAGGTCTGCTACGGTAAACTTGCAGATAGAATTAAAAAAATATATGCTCTCCAAATTAAATGCTTAAGGGAGTTACAAAGAAATACAACTTTTGTGGATGTAATTTCTGTTATAGAGTATAAAAATAACATAAATTAGACACTTTAAATAATAGACTTAAGGGAACAGGAGCCTTTTCAGAGGGACAAAGCCTTTGTGAAACGGTGACCTCTCTACAGAGTCATGCGGGTCTGTGGCTCGACTGCTATTCATCCAGCTATTATTTACCTCTCTGTGAGGTGAACAATAACTGAATTTCAAATTCTTCAAGATCATTAAATCCACAATAACAGTTGTTGTCAGAAGTAGAAGACTCCTACAGAGATGTAACAACCAAACAGGGAAACTCTTTTCAAGGCTAAAAACACAGGTGGCTAGGCACAAATTACACAATGTATCAGCCTGGCAATTTTCATGTCACTTTGTTAACTGTGGCAGTCTATAACTGTGGAGTACCTTTTATTCCTGTGTTCAGCTGCAGAGCTTACAGGGTTTCTCCAGCTCACCCGTATCTCTCTACTCCCAAATAAAGAATGCCGAAACCATTAATTATTATACCAGTGTTTAAAGCGTACTGTTGCCCTTTGGCTGAGAGCTCCTTGATTTTCAGGCCTCACAGCAGGTCAGTTTCCGTTGCTGGAAAGGACTCAATGTCAGAGAGTCGGCTGCCGTGCAATTTATTTGCATCATGTACATATTTCTATATAGATTATGTACATGAGTCTCGACATAAACAGCTCCGAAAACCTTAGCTTAGGCATGCTAAGAAGCTACAAGAAACATCTTTGTTGCTGTCCCTGCAGTTCTCCAAGTACCGTCCCATCTATTATGAAAGTAGGCGACACATCCATCTGAGTAATTGCACATTCAGATAGCAATACTAAAATTCATTGTCAACTTGTTCAAAATATTCTTCTGTTGACCTACTACACGCCAGCATATTTATAAAAAAATGCACAATAACTGATATTATGAAAGGTAGGGGGGGTCGTGGGTTTTTTGTTGGTGGTGTTTGGTTTTTTTTAAGGGAGATGATTGAAAGGGAAAATGGAATGTATTATTTCCACATTTCAAGGAAATTCAAATATGGGACTCCACTAGTGGCCCTTCTTCCTCTCAACAAAGATTATTTTAACCCTGTTACAGCTCAAGTCTGCTAAGGTGCCCTTTATTTCTGTGAAAGAACATGGTTATCGCACTGAAGAGGAAGAACGGAAGACCTAGTGATTGAGCTGTTGACTTTTTTTAAAAAATACAGCGGTTTCACAGTTCCCCTAAGATTTAGGATTTTCCTGGCCGCCTAGTTCTCTTGTCTTTCTCCCTGTTATCTAAACAGGAGATACTTAGATTTTTGACGGAAATGAACTGGAAATATCAATTCACGTTAGCCACAGAAGTTTGGAACTCGAGTTAGAAAACTTGTGGATGTTATCTTCTTGGTTGATGACAGCAGCCCATCAGAAAAATACCATCATAAATAAAAAACAAACATTAACTTGTGGGTTAAAGCAGACAGTTTGGCTCTACGAAAAACATGCATTTTCTACCCTAATATTATAAACATTCTATAGGTTGAGTAAACATGTCTGAAATTAGTATTCAAAAGAAAAAAAAAATCTCAGAATAGACTCAATTAAAATGTTTTACAATAATCATAAATCCTTTAAAATAAATATACATTACATTTATCCCTTTCCACTCAATAACAGTATCATAGAACAATAATTAGCGCAAAGAATACACTTGTTTTTCTCTGTGCTGTACAATCCCCCACTCTGTTCCATTTCAATCTAAATGACACATATGACAATATTAAATAAATGTAACATTTTGATTGACAATCCAGTATAACTGGCATTATAGAGATGGATGAGTGAGTGGACAGATGGATGGATGGGCAGGTTTTATTAGGCAATCCAGCCCTTGCAGAAAGGGAAACAAGGGCTGGTAAGTGAAATACAGAGTTTATTCAACTGCTCGCTTAAGGGACAAATTATATGCAGCCTACATAGTATTGCCAGGGGCAAGAAGTGATGGCAGGAGATAAATTGGAAATTTAGGATTATTCATTTCTGTGGAATGAATAAAAAAATATACCAAAACAAGCTTAGTAAAATGCAGTGTCTGTTTGAAAATTAATTAGAAATTTCTTCAAAGTGACTCTGAAGTAAAACTATTTCGATTCTTAATAGGAAGAGAAATTATTTTCTAAAAAACACTGTCCTGGTTCAAAAGACTTAAGTTTAAAACGCTTTAGTGCAGGGTTTCAGTTTGAACTTAACACTGCCCTCTTGTGCTTCTGCCTTAAAATACATTTTCCTTTACATCACAAGACACATGAAAACCAGAAGTCAGTTATAGACAGAAATGCAGTCAATAAGCAGGGTTTGATTTTTTTAGGGTTTTGTTTTTTTTTTTTTTAAAAAAAAAGGTTCAATGAAATAAGGTGAATTTGAAAAGAAATATTTCAGTTGTTTTAAAAGTCATCATCTCAATCTCTAGTATGGCATTTCTATTATACCGTATGAAAAAAACAATATTGCTTATCAGTTTTGTCTCAGTTAAAATTTCTTATAAATTCCTGAAGTAAGTTTCTTCAATTTTGCTAGTCTACTTACTCTTTGGACTGAGACTACTTAAATTTTCCATGTGTGTCAAGACTAGCATAACAAAACAAAAACAACAAATACCATTTGAGAAATAAAACAGCCCTAGCATTCAGGTACAGGATAAAACTACAGGCATGTAAGAAATCATGCATGTCATTATTTCAATTTTTTGAGCAGGTTTTGCACCATTCTGCAGGTTGCACATTAACCACACTGTAGTGCAAGATATCCTGAGAATCCTAACTTCAAAAAGGATTGGGCCCAAGCCGCTTTTCAGTTTCATCAATGCTATACACATCCCAAGTCTAACACAATAAATGAATGGACAGATGATGTAGAAGAAATCATGCATGTCATTATTTCAATTTTTTGAGCAGGTTTTGCACCATTCTGCAGGTTGCACATTAACCACACTGTAGTGCAAGATATCCTGAGAATCCTAACTTCAAAAAGGATTGGGCCCAAGCCGCTTTTCAGTTTCATCAATGCTATACACATCCCAAGTCTAACACAATAAATGAATGGACAGATGATGTAGAATGGTTTTAAGAGAGAACAGCTTTCTGTATATTTGGCCTTAAAACCAGCAGTACTGGCAGAAACTGTCAGAGCATACTCTTTCCAGTAATATATCTGTGACAACCGAAATATAACTTTGCAAGGCACAAACAATATACATTTCCACCTTCATCTTATTTTCCTCCAACTTAAAAGAAAAAAAGTCTAAATAAATGAAAACTCTGAAGATTAAAAAAAAAAAGTATTCAAACAAGCGTAAACTTCATGTCAGTGAACACTTATCTCCTAATAACCTTCTGCAACTCTTCACGCTGATGTAAAACTTCATGTATCAGGGATATAACTAAATAACATCCAATACACACAAAATGATACACAGACCAGATGTTCAGTGCTGCTCTGTTTTCTTCTACCTAAGTACCCACTACTTAAAAAGGAGCCAATTTCAGGTTGCAAAAGTTGGTATGTGATATACTGCAATTCTCCTGTCTTCACATGAATGCAAAATAGGAGGAATCATGGAAGAAGCATGTTGGGTGAGTGACTGCAACACCACCTGGTTCAGATAACACTTCAGTCCCCGTAAAAAGTCACTGCCAGCATAATCTAGCCTGTCCAGTCATTTTCGGCCCACTACATCCCCAAGATTATGGAATTGATAAGGAGTGTGCAGCCACTGTAATTTGAAACAACATTCCATATCTGCCATGCATAAGAATACATAAATATGTACACTATATATATGTTACACAGACACATACGTATGTGCACATACGGGTTTATGTAAAAGAAATGTATGTCCTGCAGGTCAGTCTTTGAGGCTGCTTGGTATTTGTGACTAAAGTAACCCCCACATGAACTTGGGTTGCTGATACAGAAGTAAAAGCTGAAAATAGAATGAAATTTATCACACTGTTCTTAAAGAGTACTGCATGGTTATCAGTAAAACATATGATACGTAGTTTTATTTGTACATGTAAACAAATAATACCTGTAAATTTCTGCAGCCATTCAGAGGTCTGCAGTGTTGATACATTCAAAACATGCTATATGTACCTCGGTCTGTTCATTTGATTATGTAGCATTTTATTAAATGAGTTCCTGGTAATAATATTAACTATGACTTACCCTGGCATCGGTCCATTTCCAGAAAGACTATAAACTTGACGAGGATTTAAAAGGTACTGGAATTTTCTATAAATTCTGAAGAGGTAAAAGAGACAAGGACAAAATATTTACTTACATGTTTGGAATTTTTTTTTAAAGCTATCAATGAAAGAAATAAAGAAGTTAACATATTATAATTATCTGTATTGCAGGATCTCATTTATACAAAAAAAATCAAATATTTGAACACAGCAATTATAATTCATACATACAGTCTATTGTGGGCATAAAATTGAGATAGAAGTGTTACAAGCTACCTACAATTCAAATGCTGTATATAGACAGAAAAAAAAAGTAGGGTAAGGAGGTATAATGACACAAGGTGAATCAAAAAAAGCATTTGGAAGAGCACATTGGTTCCTATTAAAGTAACTCCACAGTAAAGGAGAGATTTATGCCTGAAATTTATTGGTAACACAAAATTACAAGTATAATTAATTGCAAAAGCAAACTGGCTTTGCCACCCACCAAAAATGTCCCCATAGGTTGAACAACATTTTGAGAAAGCAAATCTATTGTCAACTACATCTCCTTTGGATTATTTTTGAATGGGAAGAAAATAAAAAAGATTCAAAACCATTGTTTTACTTAAATTACACGTTTTAAAATTATCTGAATAACAGGAAGCAATTTATTGATACAGCATGAAAAGCGTTGTCATACCCCATAAGGGACCCCATTTGCTGTCCCACCCCCAGCAAATACTTCTTTAAATGGCAGAATATTTCAAAAACTGTAACTTTATCAATTTGAGGTTACTTGTCCTAAAAGTATGACAAACATTTTGTTTCTTTATTACAAATATTAGAAACGTAATTTCCTACATTGACTACAATGTGGTAGCTGCTTCATTTCTTATTATGAACAATAAGTACATGAAAGAGCTGGAGCTCAGAGCTCAGAACGACATACCTGGGATCTACCTGGGACAATAGTTTAAATTATAAACCCCTGTTCCCTGTTTTGAGCTCAGAACGAATAAATACATACCTGGGATCTACCTGGGACAATAGTTTAAATTATAAAGCACTGTTTCTTGCTTTTAATTTTAATGTTTATGTCCTCAAGCTAATTAGTATTTTAATGTTTTTAAGAAAGCATTTTTCCACTGAAATATCTCTTCCTTTCTTTTTGCTGTCTTAAATAAAATAGAAGCATAATAAGAGCTGAGTTTTAAGTTAAAATGTCCACGTTTTCAAATTCAGCAAAATAAAACTGTCTAGACACGATCTATGTGCACATTGAGGAATTTTTTTTTTTCCTTAATAGTAATGCATAATTTATCAGGCTAGGTGGAAGACAAAGGTGTAAGAATACTGAATGCAAACAGATTTATAATTATGTCTAAAACTACCAAATTGGAACATTTTCTTAACATCTCAATTGTTTAGCGATACCAGCTTCTTCATGAAGCATTGTATTCAAATACACTCACACAACCTATTCCTGATGCCATTCCTGACAGAAAAAGTCAATGTGAAATGACTGGTTTCACTTTGCAAGCATGCACACATCATTGTCAATGGTTGTGATGACGACTAAATCAGACATTTGACAGTGGATTTACAACACCGTGTATTTCCGTTTCATTTGCAGCATCTTACCAATGTAAAAGGATGCTGGTTTTAATTTTCTAGTTAGCATGTGTAAGTTGCTTCTCAGTGACATATAGGATTTAACCTGGTCAAAGGTGCAGCTAATTTAATTTGTGTAGCTGATCATAAGAAGGTCACGTATTGTTTCGAAGTCCCAAAGGCTTAAGAGTTATTTGCCTAAAAGTTTGGTGCTACAAAACACACTAGCCATTACCTACACTCACAATACTGTTGTCAGGTATCAGTGAAATGCTATAAAAGCCTTTTATATAGCTTTTATATAGCCTATAAAAAGCTATAAGGAGGGGAGCTAGGTATCTCTAGCCAAAACCCAGAAGTCCATTTGCAACAATGAAGAGATTACACTGAATCCTACTTGATTCACTGCATGCCATTCAGAGGTACTAGTCGAACATCAATACCAGATAATCACTCTATAATGACTCACTGCAAATGACACATCATGCTTCAAGTTATTATATTTATGTATGCTAGTCTGTGTAAAATTCGTAACTTGATGGTTCATTTCCATTCATACATTTGCCAAAAAAGAGGAAGAAACTCTATAAATGTTTGCCTCCACACTAGACTGTAACTAGACCTAACAGTGTGACACATGCAAAATGAGGAAACGGACAGTAATTTAGCCTTCCAGTTTTATACGTACAGTACCAAATAGCCTATTGATACTGACATGTCTCTGAACATCTTGCTTCTGCATGTAAAGAAGGAATCGGACACGGTTTCCTTGCGACTGGAGATTTGTGCAGACAAAGCCACGAGGCAGTGTAGTGGGTAATGCCGCAAAAGACAGCTTTTTGTGATAGAGTGCAATTTCATGAACAAAGCCAGTTCATGAAATTACCTCTTCTCCCCACCACCTCCAGCTGGTTCTTACCCCACGACACAGTTTGTCAACAAACAGTTGTGCTTCCGTAACTGTTTGCGGGATTATTCTGTAATCTGGAAAACTAAATAGATTTAATTCAAAATAGAAATCCTCAGAAAAGTTTCTTCATTGTCATTTTTTCCCTTCACTTAAATCACGCCTGTGGATCTCATACGAACCTCAAAATAGCTGCACTAGCATAACTGAGGAGGCAGGAAATTACAGCAGGAGGGGCCAAGAGGCCTGGGATCATCTTTAAACAGCTCTGCTGCTGAAGAAAATACCCTTAAGTGCACCTTGGGCTGAGTTAGATAGAGCTACCTTCTGAAGTCATAAGATCATTACTTTAGAGAGATAAAGGAAGGACAGACAGAAACCCATCAGCAATTCAAAACTGGCAGTAAAGTTGACTACACTGGGGAAGAAGTTGGCCATAGCAGTGCCTTGTGCCAACTGGGGGATGCATCTTCAGTCATCTGGGGCGGGACTATTCAAGATGTGGTCAGTATAGGCTTAATCTAACCCTAATGGCAGAGAAGAAAGGAGCCAAGGACTCCTCCTCAAAAGTAAAAGAATCCTAGTGATGATCTCTCCTAGACATACAACATTTGAAAAAGATCATTTGAAACTGCTTCTACATTTTGTCTCAATGCTAAATGAAAGCTTAGAAAGACAGATTAATCAGAGGCTAGGAGGGAAGAACTACTCTGAACCAGAGTTATTTGAAAACAACAAAGGTCAAACATATCATCAACCTGTACTGCACAGACACTGAACGTGGAGTCAGCAGGAAACGTCAGTGTACGGAAGCTGATCTCCAGTGCATCCAGCCGCACATTTGTCAAGGAAACAATTGTTTAAACTCACCTGCTGGCCAGGCAAATAAATTGGCAAATGGGGAAGTGGAAAACAAAGTAATGAGTATGGCAAAACAACAGCATGATTTAGAAGGACTCTTACATGAGAAGCATTACCCTTAACAATAACAGTCTTTAGAAGCGCTACATGCTTGTTGTATGTTCTTTCTGTTGAAAGAAACTATTTTGTCAATGATGTACTAAATATAGACATTCTATTCACAGATTATTGAAAGCTGTTTTCTTGATTAGTCAGATCTTAAATGCCAACATACAGGACTGTTAGCTCTAGGATGAGATGGATGTACCGCAATTTTTTTCTGATGAAATTAACCACACCTGTCCATTTTATGCACAATCACTGAAAACATGTTACAGTGTGATATAGCCTGAGGAAGACACCTGACTGGGTTTGCTGAACTCCTATCCAATCTCATGCTTAATTACAATCTATTTTTGACGTGTGAAAGGCTTAAACTCATCAACTTTAATTCTGATTTGCTACTTTCTTCTTAATAAACATTGAATTATATTTTTGTTCTATTTTGTTATAAGCGTATGTATTATCCATTAGACTAAATCATTTAAGTCCAAATAACTGTAAATGCATTTATGTTACAGGTCATGGGCAATAAGTATTAATCTCTCCATTGAGAAGAAAGTATAACTGGGTTATTTTCACAGTTCTTTATTTTGCAATTATATCTGAAAGTCATAGCATTGTTTTTTAAAAGAGAAACCTATTCAAGAAGAACATGATATTTATCACTATACATTTTGCAAAAGCCTGGCTTTCCAACAGAATTGAAGTTTTAAAACATATTGATAAGGTAATTAGATATGGTTGTAGAGAAAGTATCTTTGTGTTTTGAATGCACTTTTTCTACATATCCATTGGTTTCCCACCACCCCTCTGTTCCAACATTCAAAAACCAAAACTAAAGCACCTAACTTTTTTTTACCTTAAAGTGATCCTCAGTTCTTTTCCTTTGCATTTGAGAGATTTAAGAAAAATTGCAAAATACAAAAGGAAATGACAGAGTATTACTGGGGGAGTGCATTTATTCAACTGGTTGTCAGATGGATGCATACACCCTCTCCAAGTCTAAGGGCAATGAAATGGGCTGGGTTACCATATGGCAAGGCATAAAATCTCATATGGGGAACTGTGGGAACACTGGAGTCTTGACAGTATCTGCAATAACCTTTCTGTGTTCAATGAAAGTCAATTAGAAATCATAAATTCATTCACCGTGATCTCTCAAATACAGAAAATCCTAAGTAAAGACTGAAGAATAGCTTTCAGTAAAAGATCACCTTAATCTGAATAAGTCAAGATAATTAAATTCTCATCTACAAAAATTAGTAGGTTGTGGTTTGGTTTTTTTTCCCCTCACTGCTGTGGAAATCTTACTTTTGTCACAGCCTATCCTCTACTAGCCTCTCAATACCTGACCAGATTACAAAATCGCTATAATCAAAAAGCCTGACTTGAATCACCATAACTGTGCATTTTACAAAGCTATTTATGTCTTAAATGTTCTGTGATTCTTCTTTTCACAATATGTAACTGCCACAAAATTGGAGGGGGGTGGGGGGAATATGGGTTTCCTCTCTTTCTGGTTACTAACTGTAGAGCAGCCAAATAAAAACCAGGAAAAGTAAAAAAGTTAAATATTATTGTTCCCTGAAAATGCTTTCATCCCTTAGATTAAATCTTCAAGCTAATATGCACTCTTAACATCCTCATTTTATCATTTTTTGTGTTACTCGTATTGATGTGAAACACTAACACCTAAAAGGCAGAGAGCAAACCCCTTCTCATAAAATAGTCCATATGTCGAAGAGTACTCCTTTTTTTAACCTTTTTGAATCTAGTTTTAGATCTAACCATGAGATATTATCTCCTGCTGGTGAATGACTTGAGATATGTCTACATGACTATGCAGTTGACCTTTTGATGTGCTCCTCCTAACACAGAAATATTGAGTGCAACCTTGACACATTAGCATGCAATTTAACATTTTATTTTGCGTGGCATCAAAGCCAGTTTAAGACGTTCTCATACTTTACTATACTCAGCTGCTGGTGGATGCCCTCATGCTATACACCTCATAGTGTAATAACACTTGCAGGTAATGGTGTTAGTGAATGAAGCATGCATAAGGCATTCTTTTTTTAAATTCAAATCATTCCTGTGATCTGCTTGGCCTCAGTAACAGTTGCATTAACATAAACTGAGAAGTGTCGGACTGCAATACGTGAATGGGAATAGGAGCTTGGGAAGGTGATCAGGTCTTAAACTTGCTTTTACTCTGGAGAATATCTAACATTAAATGACATCCCTCCTGCATTAAGCCCATTCAGATAGTAACACTTGAGACCAATTATGAGCTAGCAGCTGAAAGCTGTGAAACAGCATTTCATTAAATTGTTTCTAGGTTATAACTAATATGTAAGTGCAGCTCTCTAACCTGCCTCTCACCTACATAACTCCAGACTGGATCCCCGATCTAGTCACTTCATATCTGTACTACAAAAAAGTCAAGTTGAGTGCTAGTGCATTACCTTCCACAATGCCCCTGACTGCACAGAAGACCACAGACACAGTACTACTGTGTCTGAAACATGAATGCTCAAGATGGCTCATATTGTTTTGTTGTGATTGCAAAGGCATGTTTCTTGAAACTGTTTAGAATTAATCTTTTAAAGCATTAACTGCCTTTGACACAACTAGCGTTGTTGGCATTGCTGATATCTAGGTATTACAGGGATTACATCATCAGCTCCTAAATGATAACCCGTTCTCTCAGAGGTCTTCAAATGCAGTTTTGGTTAAATGTTCTTCAGCTCTGAGAATTCCCCTAACATCTACTCTGCAGGATTTTGTTCCTTTTGTCAGTTTACTTTAAGGGGTACTGTATGAAAGAAGTGATCTAACGGAGGCAGCGGAGCAGAGGTAGGGGAAGCTGACGCACTTGCAGTTTACTTGCTTGGTTCCAAGCTTTAGAAACACACTGGAACCCTCATTTTGTGCTTTTGGGTACCCACATCACCCAGTATCCACAGGTGTCATCTTCAGCCTGATCTTAGCCAAAAGACTGTAACCTTTTTCAAGACTTGAAGGATACATTACAGCACTGACATTGTAAGTTAGGCTACAAAAATTTGGGGATTTATGTGATGATCAAAAATGGCCATATTGTTAGCACCTATGATTCTGAAGTACACTCTGAAAAATCTGCTCGGGAGTAACTAATTCAGCGTTTCTGCCCGAGTTTGATGGACAGAGAGGTAAGGAGAATGCTCCTTACCTCTGTTTTATTATGCCTCTGATACACTAACATTTAAACATAAACCTAGGCATTTTGAATTTAAATCAATATAATTACTGACATATATAAAATTAAGCATGTATTTCAAGTTTGTGTAATTGCACTTCTATACTTTAACTGGATTGTTAGAATGCTTCCTATCTACAGAAAACAAAAGGTTTCTTCACTGTAGGAAATCTTACGGAGAGGCTGGAGAGTCTACTCACTAAATCTTTGAAAGCCAAGTCATACATTAGAAAATGGAATACTGTTTCCAATTTAAATTATTGGCCTGTCTGCATAATTATTACAGAGATCAAAAGAAAACTGTTATAACTTCAAGTTGCAACGCGAACTATAGCAACTCACATCTTCAAGCAAATCACAAAAAACCATACACTGAATATAGCTACTTTTTCTGATGTGAAATGAAACTGTTGTATAGAAATCATTCTAGTTTTTAACTGCAGAATTTGTAACTAAATGCTATTGTGTACCTCCTCTGAACAGGGCAATGGCGTGTTCAAATGTGAGGCATAACAGTATAAAATGTTGGATTTCTTTCCCAAAATTTTCCAATTTCTTGCCTGTTAAAAGACAAACTTTTAACGTTTATTTTTAAACATTCCACAGAGATCAGAATAGAGAAGGGGGGGGGGGGAGAAGAGAAAATAAACCTTACCTTTCTCCTTGTTTCCCACCACTTTTAGGATTGACAAAAACTAAAAGTGGATGAGTGCCTGGAACTGGAGTGATCTAAAAGAAGGGAATAACACAGCCACTCATTAATGCTGTGTGTTGCATTCATTTTTTCCTATAGTAGACAGAAAACAAAAAGCTTAATGCAAACTCTATGTTATGCTATGTAATCCAGCTGGAAGCAATTCCATAATTTGCAATAATCCTCACTTCATTAATTTGCCACAAATTGAAGTGACTTTTTTTTTAACACTAGCTGTCTGTCTTACAGCTGTTATGCCATTTTAACCTATAATTCCATTGAAATATTGACACATATATATAGGTTACATCCATCAATAGAGAAGAAAACTTTAAACGCAAGAAATGCATGACTGATTCTGACAGTAATTTCCTATGAAAAAGCTATGAAGAGAGTGCATTTTGTAGTGAGAAATGACACTAAACTATAAAGGTCAAATACACCTATATGAAATTTTAAACTTGACAGAATATTTTTTTAGGGTTTTTTTTTAAATGACAGAAACCTGCAATATTTGATATGATATGAAATCACACACCTCTTAAAATGTAACAAACATAACAATAATGAGTTCCTTTAAACACCTTAGAAAGCTGGAAAACTTAAAGTAGAGAAGAAAACATGTGGAAGAAGGACAAGCCTGAGGAAAAGAATGGAGAGGAGGATATAGTGAAGGAAACAATGACTTCTACTATGTTTTTTAATTCTTTTGTGCATGGAAAGTTTTACATGTTCACATTAATGTTTAGCTTTACAAGTTAACACCTTCCTTCAAAGTAATAGTGTTAGTCTGCACTTTCAGATACTTTTAAGACATGAGTGTTCCCTGCCTTTGCTCCATAGATTTTGAAGAACATTAAAAAAATTACATCAGATGATCTTTAATATCTGTTTTTAAACCATAAAGCTAGACTATTCATATTAAAAATTATCACTCTTAGACATATATCAGTTCTAGAATGTTTAAAAGCATATTAAGAGTTCAAAATCAACATCTCCAAAAGTCACGCACTAACAACTTCAGAGGTGAAGCTTAGACTGTCCCTGTTTCAAAATGATACATTGAAAGCTCTTGCTCCAAATCCTTATTCATAATTCCTGAAATAACAAAATCTTTTCAGCTGCAGATTTCATAAAATGTAACTTAAGGCAGAACCCGAGAAACATGACAGCTAAGGAGTCATACGGGCATTCTATAGACATAGGCATATAATCCTACAGGCATCTAAAAGCACTTTTCTTCTATTAGGAAGTGTTAGGCACTAGTGTGTCAACTCCATCCGTAACTTTACAAACAATGGATCCAAATCTCTTCCAATATATACAACAAATAAGGAAAAACTCCAGCAAACTCAGTGGAATTAAACCTAGCATAAAACCAACCCAGTATCACATTCTGTCACAGTATATTGCTACAGTAAAGTGCTGTATGTTGAAACATATATCGAATTGCAGGATATAGTAAAGTTTGTCATATATTTCATTTTTATCTACTGTTTTAATCAATTTTAGTTATTTAGCCAATTCCTGTGATGTTTGTTCCTGTGAACTAAGTGTAAACCAATGGTGCTCATTGTGACAGAGATGGACTACCTACTGAAATCCCTTAGGACGCAGGTTAATTAATGAGACTCATCCTAAGGTTATACATGATCTATTACTTCCTCTAATTAGAAATAATAATCCTGATCATTATGCTGGTTAGCTAGAAAGAAGTAAGATGAATGTGCTTAACTATGATTAATTGTCTTTAAGTCGTGCATATCTCCACTGCCACTAAGTTATCTGCTAACTGCTGTCTGATGGAAGGAAGGTTTGGTCTTGATACTTTTCTCAACAAAAGCTAAATGATGAACTTAGTTCTATTTTAAATCTTTTATTTCAAAACTTAACCATATTATTACAAGTAGAAGGTTTAGGATCATCAAAAAAATCTAATAACCAGTTTGTATTCCACTCAATTCCAAAATAAGGTCCTCTTTCAATTAATGTCTTACGGCTTTTCCAAATTACTTTTCTAGATAACATAGATCTTTTCACATAATAAACAATGCA
>NW_008795435.1:1487687-1516185 GCF_000699145.1 Aptenodytes forsteri
GTGACTTAAAAAAAAAAAAAAAGAAAAAAATATTAAAAAAGAAGTGGTGAACCAATTATATATAGCTTCTCCCATATTGAAAACAGAGCTCTTACAGAAGGAGCATGAAGATTTGCTAGGTATCTTTGATTTGTTATCTTGGGAACTTAAATCATAAACAAATGCAATTAACATCATGATCAAGTTTTCTGAATAAAAAAGGTTGCAAAAAAGTCACAAAAATTCTTTTCTTGTTCTTTGAAATCACTGAAGATCATGTTAAAATGAGACCATGCCAGCAAAATTACAGTATTAGAATTACAGTAGCATGCTTTGGCCAGATATGGGAGAATTATAGTAGTATACTTTGATAAGCTACAGACATTTTTTGCTCCAGACCATCTTTAGGCAAAATACTAACATTAATTATCATTTATATTTATGGAATCTTACATCTTTGTGGAAATAGTTCCAAAATTATACAATCTGTGAGTGAAAAAAAAAACCTAACAGTCTCTCTAATCACATCCTTCCACTATGGTATCCTTTGAGATCCACTCAGCCTTCACAATGATCAGGTTATCATTATTGATACCGATCAAAAATTTAATAATTGGTGCTAAGATGGATTCTTGTTACTCCACACCAATTTTATCCAACAGAGAAAATCAAAGACCACAGTATAATCAGCAAATTAGGGTCATCGCTACAGAATTATTTCTGTTACCACTACAATTACCAGTATTACATCATGCACTACATTATAAATGTGGCATTACAGAACAATACCAAGCACTTCAGAAAACACCTTAAATCCATTCAATAAGTATTCTACCATCTTAGTCCTCACTCTTCCTTTCTCTCCTTCTCAAGCAATAATACACAAAAGCAATGATGAATCCTAGGCTTTGGATTCATCATGGAAAGAGAAGTTAAAACTTAAGTTTTGGATCACACTAACGAACTTACAGAAAATCTTACGCCTCAATGATCTCAAAGCAGAAATTTTAATAATTTAAGGTTGTGTGTGCAAGAGTCAGTGGTGCTAGGAGTTTGTTATTTTGAACAGACCAGGCACTATATCCCAGGCACTGTATCCCATGAGTGGGAAATAGAGACATGAAAAATACCTGGAAATATACTATGAGCATAAGCAATCTAATGCTTGGGGTAAAACCAAAACTCATAATGATACATGGTGCTGCTACCGAAAGGAGATGCCAATGATGTTCCTCAATTTATAGCAGCTGGGCTCACTGGAATTGCATGGGTATCACCCCAGAGTTTGAAAACTCTGTGTGCTTCCTCTAGCATCAGTTTACTAGAACAACTCTTCACACTGTGACTGATTAGATAGAACTTGAGCTTTCTGTCAACGAATACTCTAGCCCTTTTGCTTCATGCTCTATCTGTCACGGATGATCTGGATAGCAATGCAGCCTGTGAGAATGGTAAGTACAGAAAGAGAACTTTGAAAGCCATGGATAACGATCACTGTAATATTCTACTAGACCATCAATGGAGCAGCCATGTGACTGCATAGGTTTTAGGGTTTCTTTTTTTTTTCTTTTTCTTTTCTTTTTTTCTTCGGGTTGTCATAACAAGAATGTTTCACTAACCTAAAAAGATGAAACAATAAAATAAGCCTTTCTATCATGACATAATAAGGTATATCATGAAATAATTATGAGGTATACAGCATTTGGTATATGGTAATGAAATCTTTTACATTTTACTGAACCTCAATTGCAACACATCAAAAGATACAGAGAACAGTCAACTATGTATATCAAATGATTATCACATTGTTATCATGATGATCATTTAAGTCCTGAGGAAATAAAGAAGCAGCACCATATATGCGTACATTGACTTTACTCAAAACTACTCATTCTCAAGGGAAAGAAGTCAAGCAGTTCAGGCAGAACGTCTGGCATGCCTCTAAGTAACGTCCCTAAAATAACATTAGCTCATCACACACACAGGTTTTTCTTTCAAGTAGAAAAAACTTCCATTTTTATTCTGGATATCGCTATTACTGAAACCACCTTGCTTCTTTCCACTCTTAATTTTGATGTGCCAAATACCCTATTTGGAAATACCTGGACAAATAATATCATTGAAGTTTACTCCATTCTTCTATTAATTAACAGGTCCAAATGAGAATAGTGAACAGTTTTCAAGACATAGGCTCAGATTTATAATGCAAATTCACACAATGCTGCGTGACAGATACTGAAACAATTGAGTTCAGCTTCACCCCACAATACAAGTGTTTTAGAGCTAGTCTTCCCTCCCTCTTAATGTCTTAGGAAATCCTACCAATCACATGAGAAGCAGATTTGCACCGCAGGATTCCTGTACAAATGGAAGAATTTCTCTTATTATTATATTTTTGAATATGTAAACGTGAAATATTAGAAAGGTGAATCCATAGGAAATATTTCACTTTAAAGATTGCTCACTCTATCATTGTCTTCATACACCTACAAGTATCTCCTTAAAATTAAAATAACAATAATCACACCTGAAGACCTTGTCCATCTACGGTGACGGAATTTGCTCTTTGCATTTTGTTCCGTTCTCCTAGTTTGTTCATTTGCTGTGGGCAACTCTTTTCTTTTTTCACTGTTGCCTGCCTTTCCTTGAAAAAAGAAGAGAAAAGGAGAAAATGGAACATTTTAACACATAATATAATGCTATACAACTGTAACTGAGACTGTGCCTCCACAAAGTTGTTTTTTGACTGGAGAGTAATGTCAGATTCTGCTTTAATGAAAATGAGATCTCAGTCAAGTTATTCCACAATGTCAGGCCACTTCACGTAACATCTATCTATGTGCCTGGACATTCCATAATGACCAGACAATAGATGGATGAAAAGTGTGCAGTCACAACACAAATTAATGCAATGACGTGAAAAGATAATCTGACATTGCCACAATGGCATTCTGAATCTTGAAAGCCAATCATACAACACACTTGATTGTTTAATAAGCACATTGATAAGAGATCAGTAATTTATCAAAATTTCATCCTGACTGCTAGCAAAGGTTGGATGCTTCAAGAGTACTTTACCACTTTGGCAAAATATACCTGTTCTAAATGTACCATAATCAATTGGCCGACTGGCTTTTTATAAAATCGGTATTTTGTAGTAGAAAGAAATCAGAATCTACATCAGATTCTAAGCCGTTGGCACCTTTTGATGCTGATACACAGCACAATCAGATGATTATTTGAAAGAGGAAAGCTCAGAGGTATGTTGCTGTAATCATATTTTCAACTGTTATCAGGTCATTTCAGAGAACTCTGAATAATAAAAAAAAAAAAGTCCTTGCTCTTTTTATCTCATTTATCCTATTTATAAACTGCACCCAGCATGTCCTTTTAGGTTGCTCAAAAATGCACCATAAATTAAGACAGCAGATGTTTATCAAATAGAATCAGTGTCCCCAATCCCGACTGTACCCCAGTCACTTTCCCCACTACACAAGTGCAAGGAGGCTTTAAACTAGTCAGGGGAACGGGCTGGCACAAAGCTGCTGCACTAGAAAGGAGCATGAAGGACACTGTTGCACCCCCTGCAACTGCACTCAGTAAGCAGTTCATTAAACGTTACCATTTACGTTCCATACCAGGCCAAATCCATCTCTGTGGTACCTCTGAGAAAGCTTTAGGGATTGCACTAGCAATTAATCCATGCCACTCTTTCTGGAGCAGTTTAAGCTGGTAAGAAACATTGACACAGATTCTCTGGCAGGAAGGGCATAACTCCCAGCTCAATACAGCGCCTTCCTAGTATTACTGTAACACAGATGTGGACCATCACTGTTTTTATACCATCTTTGTTTTCCTTAAATTTGGAGACTGACACAGCCTCAACCTAGTCCTGATGCAAATAGTGGCCCAAGTCATCCCAGGCTGCTTTGGGCAGCCAAGTGCTTTGGGGAACTGTGGCAATCTGATCACATTTCCTGTAAAAGGACTGACAAACCTTTGCCACAGAAAAAAAAACAGGGGAGTCTACACTATTTCCCATATGCAGTGAGATTCCTAAGAGGTTAGTTAACTGAGCTCTTGGATGCTTTGAGTAACTTGACCAGTTCAAGAGGAGGTCCAAGAGTCTAGACTACAATATCGTTGCTTTAAACAGAAAACAGTAAAACCAATTAGAGCTATTCATCTCAGCCCTAACCTTCAAAACACAGACAAGCACTGTCCATATCACTGCCTAAGAAATCACCGACTCTGCACTTATTTATTTGGCGATTTTTTAGAAACGAGAATTAGGATGAGGCATCCAAACAGAGTAACATTTGTGAACTAACACAAAACATTAATGCACAACAGTATTGGTTAGTGCCAAGGATAGAGAGTAAGAAACTTCAGTTTGAAGGAGGCTTCATACTTCATTACATATGTAAGAAGCAGCTTTGGGGTTTTAAACAACTTTGTGAATAACTACCCTTAAAAGTCACTCCATTTTATAAAAAGTAAGCATACCATGTTAAACAGGATTTTATATTACAGCCAAATCTGGCTCTTGGATATTGCAACATCTTCAAAAAAAAAATCAGATGTCAGTAATGCAGACACACAGCTAGTAAAAAACCCTGATTTCTAACAAAAGTCAGAGATGGAGAGCGAATTTTAAAAAGTCTAGAAAAATTTTAAGCTATACAACGTATTTGCGATAGTTCGAAGAAAAAGGTAACAGAAAGGCACAGATCCAGCACACTGAGTATGTGCATTTAGAATGGTTAAAAAACCACTGTTCAAAAGAGGCCTACTTATGAAGTGTGCCACTAAAAATCTTCTTGCATATGTCATGCTATTACTTAGAGGAAAAGTATTTATACACTGCTGAGAACTGTCTTTACATAAAGAGTGCTTACCACAGTGCCCAAACCTGCTGTTATCAATCATTCACCAGCAAAATGCAGTAACAATTACCTCAAGCAAAGTTTTGGATATCGGTTTGGTTTTTTGTTCCAGCACGATACAGATAGCAGCAAATACCCTCAGCTGGCCCTGGCCCTATGACTGCTGCATCAGCAACATTCCTTCTCCAATTTATATTACCTGTCCCATAAGCAAAACAATTGCTTGACTCACAGACAAAGAGAGCTTCTCCTAAGCAGTGACTACACAAGATTAGGCCATACACCTCACACAATATAAAGAAAAAACTATATTCATGATACAGAATTGTCTAGAGTGTTATTAAAAAAATTGAATATGGACACTTGACCTCATTATCATTGAAGGTCTGCTTCCTTCAGTGATGATTTCTGAAGAAAGTACAAATAAAGTATTTCGTATCACCCATCTTATATGCATATGATACCACAATACATGTCACCACATGTACCAATAGTGCTCTCTGAAACATTTCTGAAGAAGCTGATAGGAGATTCTAGATTTCCTAGTTATATATCCTATAGTTTTTAGATGTGTGTCGTACTAGTGAGGATCTGACTTACAGTTTGTATCACATAATGTAATAATGTGTATCTTAATTCTACTGAATAAATCTACTAATGGAACACAAAAAGATTTACCATTTCATTAAAAAAAATCTCTTTTAAATATTCTTGCACAGATACTCTGTTTTATATATGAAATAGAAAGCTGGCTTTGTAATCCAGTCATACATGACTGTTTGAATAACTTTCTTTCAGGAACTGTAACATTTCTAAGCTATCCAAGAGTGTCAGAAACTAAACAGTGTGATTTTTTTAATGAGTTAATAACAGTTTAATAAAATCACCTGTGGATAACAGCCTACAAATTCTAGCAATATTAAGACACGATTTGACATGCATTGAATAAATGGTTTTACAAAATGCAAAAATTTATTTTTCAAGGTAAGAAATGGGCTGTATTTAATTTCTTGTTAATTAAAGCATACAAAATGATAAATGTATCTGTGAACCATTTTGTTTAGTGGACATGCATGAGGTTGATAGAAATACCGAATACAGCATTTTAAAAGCTATTGTACATTTTGATGGCTCAAAGAAACAAGCTTTTCTGTTCTTTTGGTATGTGCCAGAGCACGTACCTTTCAAAATAGTACTTACCACAACAAAAATTTTTTCCACCCATTTTTGCACCTCTCATGCCTTTTTTTCTCCCCTTGAACTCCCACTTTGAAGTCAATTTCCATTAACTGGAGCTTCTACCATTCAGTATTGCTCCAGAGAGATCACTGTCAGATAAGAACTATTCAATTGTATCTATTCCTTATGCATCCAAATAAGAAAAAAGAATTGATAAATAAGACAGGGCCTTTCAGATGACAACACAGAATACCATGTCTAGATTTTTAGTTCAGCCCCAAAATGCACTTTTATAGCAAGAAGAATGTACATTATCATGATCCGTTAGTACTCGTGCGTACACGGATGCCTCCCGTTACGCACCTCTGGCAGCAAACCTCCTAAAGTGGGTAGCGTCTGTTGGAAGAAGAGAATGTTAGGCTGCAACACCAAACAGCTGGGATGGCAAGGGGCACGGAGAGAGCGCTCACGAGGAACATTACCTTGCAGCAGTTGTACTTAAAAAAAAAGGTACATGGCGCTTTTTTACACATTTGCACAACCGTACTCCCCCAATGTTTTGGCTGTCATATTATATCATTATATTCTGGGAAGTATGTGTGGGATCATTTTATCACCAGCTAAAAATATTAGAAAACCCTGAGGACTATATTCTTTTGAATAGTAAAAAGAGATACTTTGTACTTCGGGAGTATTCTTTTTATTTTATCTTCCAAGTCTTTGAATCCTTGTCCAAAGTGAGGAATCTTATTTAAAAAGCTTTCTTCTATACAAATGACAAGTTATACAACATTCATCCTCAAAAAGTATTTCTATTCTTTCTTTATATAGAGGTACCGTCTTTTCCTTTACACAAAACACTGACATTTAGAAATATCATACTCTATCACAGCTGGTATAAGAAAACAGATGAATAGTAACTAATGGTTTACTAAATAGTTACCTCTTTACATTTTAACTGCTGACACAGAATCCAATGCCAATGCAGCAAAAATCGCTTTTTCTCACCTTGTCTCTTAATCAATAAGTGCAAATCTATTTTTCTGGATTATTTTGTACACAGCTGAGATTATTTAAAACAATTTATTTTATACATTAAACAACAATTTATTTATACATTAGAGGATTGTAAAGCCATTAGTGAATGATTAATACCATTACACAGTTTGTCAAGTAATTACTGAAAACTTGAGATTACTTCTATATGATAATTACTTTTTATACTATATGCCTTCAGATGAGGCATATACCCTAATGCCCAACTTGGGGGTGGGGGTGCATAAGGAGAGAACCAAATTCTATGTTAACGCATAAACTGAAACAGTTATAAAAAAAAAATCTTATTTCAGAACTCTGAAACTTGAACTTGAAAGATATTGATCAGGGAAATCTGATCATGGAAGGTCAAATGGAATGCATGGAATACCATGTAAAGGTATCCTCAAATGTTTGCAGGATGAAGGCCATGGAAGTTTAAATATGTGACTTGAATACCAAACTGATGCTTTAGGGTTTTTTAAGGAACTTGGAGGAAGGTTGCTCCATGATTCCTTAAAGCTATTTTGTTTAATGACATGGGAATCTCCAAGGGATGCAAAACCTGTGCTTTAATATGCAATGGAACAGGTACTCCTAGACTGTTACTTTGTAAATCTGTGTGGTATTCAAGACCTTGCAATTTCTGTCCATAGTTACACAATAACCAAAGAGAATCAAAGATCAAACACCCTGAAAACTGCAAAAAACCCACCACCACTACCCCAAAACCCTGGGGAGCAATCTATCTGTAAAATCTATTAGGTATCACATCCAGCTAACTACGATTTAGCTGTGCTAAAATATTTTGAAAATTTACTTCATGAAATTTTTTCTCCACACTTCCAGCTCTAACCCTGTGTACATACTCATCAGAAGGGCCAATATTAGGACACCACATCATGCTGCCTTGAAAGCTCATAGAGCTGTAGCACAATACTGAGCTCTACATCCATGGGCTGAAGCTAAAAGTCATCCTATGAACAAGATTAGCGACCAATTCACCAGCAAAAATACTGTCCAGTGAGCTGCACATGCCCATACTATAAAGGAAAGGTAAAGCTTTGAATTTATCTGAGAGCTGTCTTGATAGAAACATTTACAGCTAAAATAAACAAACAAACAAATAAAATCACATTATGTCAATCAGAAGGAGGTGTTTTGTCACCCATAATACTAGTAGCCAAAACACGTGGAAAAAAAGACAAGGCTGGAACGGAGACGGTGTCATTTGAGAACACCTTCCCAAATAGCCGACTGTAAGAGTCTTCTGAACAAGGAATCGCTACATGATAACTTTATATATATACTTTGTGCTGATTGTTTAATATGTCTTAATAAAGATGTAAAGAATTACACATCAAAATCACTATCAAGTATTTCTCACTTAGCATGTCGGCCTTAGTTCATTTGGTTGGCTGAAGATAACTTGCCTTACATCTTGCACCCGTTCAACATATACCAAGAGTAGGGCCCAAGACTTTTAATTTAATTTGCAACCTAAAATGAACTTGGGCTATAGCAGGCAATTATATACTTCATCCAAGAAAGACAGAAGAGTTGGAAAAGAATTTTGAAAATAAAAACATGTTAAAATCCAACGGGAGAGAACGTAAGGAATAAACTTACGGACAGACAGTAGTGATGAGTTGTGGGCAGGCAACTAGATATAACTTAAAATGATTGAATGGCTGCCATTTCAGTTTATCAGCATCTTATTATTTTAACATTGAACTGTGTTTGCCGAACAGATAATTAGTTAGGAAGATACATTTTCCTCCAGGGCAATTATTAATTTCCTTCTGACTTCAAAGAAATGAAAAAGCTTTTAGTGTAGATAAGCACACCATTATATTTCAAGTCTGTTTTAGATTCTCAGAGAACTGAATCTGCAATATGATAGGCAACTGAAAAGGAAAAAAGTGTTTTGTTTTGTTTTTTTAAATCTGTTTCCATTGCTATGTCATTACCTAATATTCAACAACCAGATTTAAATTCCACCCCCATGGAAGCATATATGTTCAAATAACTGTTTTTTTGTAGTATCTTTGTTCAGAAACTCAGAATAAGGCTAGTACTCAACTTCGAAGGATCGAGTTGCTCATAAAGATGCTTACACACTGCACTGACTTTCTGCGCTCCATGTTGAGCTTGGATTCAACTGAGTTAAAACTGATCTGTACTATAATAAAAACAGAAGATTAATTTTAGGATTAAAAACTGGAAAAGGGATTAAGAAAGCTCATTCTTCAACCAGCAACTGCTAGTTCCCTTTTTCTCTCTACATCTCTGCTTTCCTATGTGAGTAACATCTATCTTCCTCACAGGAAAATAGTATTAGTAAAACATATTACCAGACATGGAAAAAATATCTATTGAACTACGTTGCAATTATAACACAGCCATTAGCTATTCTATCTAGTCTCTCTAAATACCAATAGTCAAAGAAAATTCTTGTATGATATTTTCAACTTAATTATGTATTACTTTTTGCCAGCACCTCAACACACTTGCTGTATTTACACAAAAGTCTGAAGCTACAGATCATAATGTATATTGTTCAGTTGCACAAGGCACACTGCTTAGCTAAAACATTTGTAATCTGCTGTGTATATTGTTTTATGTGCCTAAATAGAACTAGTTATAAACAAAAAATTTTTGAACATTTGTGTTCTTGTACAATAAAATGCCAAACCAACCCTAACCCAACCCAAATCAGATACATGTTTCCTCCACCAAAATAAATATCCGTTTATATTTTAAAATAAGAGGTCAAGTGAATTTGACTTATGATGGTATTTTATGTTAGATGTATATAAACAAGTTTACTCTATGATGTATAAAAATTCCATATATATTTTATATATACTGAATTCGCTCTATATATATATTCTATATTTATATAAAAAGAATTTATGTTAAATGATTTTGTCCTAAAAAGTTATAAACATCTTCACTAGACAAAAGAAAAGCCAAATTCATTCACAAGAGAAAAGAATCAAAAAGTGAGTTGTTCTAAACTTTTTATCATGATGACCAATTTGTCCCAGAATGCTGAACAATGAAGTTGAAAATCGAACACAAGGAAATGTATCCAATTTTAAATTTTATTTCTTTCACTTCTTGTCTTCAATATTACACCAGACCCTCCCCCTTTGAAATAAACTGGTTACTATGGAGACAGTGATAACTGCCATATAGTAACGCTCACACCATAATCAGAGTACCTTATGTTTTACAATTTATTCCACAATTTTCTTTTTATTCCACGATTAACAGTTTTAATTATAGTTTTCAAAACCAATGTTAGAAATTAAGTAAAAAATAATTCATTGTAAAACTCACATAAACAATAGGAGACTCAAAGTCATCATACATTATGAAATAAATACGTATTTATTAAATAGTAGGCTTTTATTGGTTGATTTGTCATTACCCAAGGCTATATCTATTTTGGTGGGAAACAGAAAAATCTAATGACTTTCCTACAAACATAAATACGAATTAGAACATCCTACGTGTTCATCAATAAATGGAGCAAAGTAAAGGAAGGCATGAAATGAAGAAGCCAAAATGTATGTTAGCATTTTTCCCTTCCTGTCTTGTAAAGGGGCGGGGGGAGAGAAGCTGTATCATAAGGAGAGACCCATCTTTTTTCTTCACTACTCACTCGTCTCATTCCAATACCCAGTTTTTAACCTGGTTATGATCTAATTCTGTACTCTTGGTAGGCCAGGATTCAATTGAGTTAAAGATTTTTAAACTCACTGCCAGTCAACCTTATCATGAACTTTCATTATGTGCATGTAATTAATTGGGTCCAATGAACAATATCAGCACTGAGTTATAGACTTTTTCCCCCCACCATGTAATTAGAATATAATTACCCACAGGATATCAGAATGATGCAAAACCTTTCCTCTAAATGTGCCCTCATTAGGAAACAAGTCTCAATGTACATTTATTCAATCAGTATGAATTAATTAAAACGTTACCGAAATAAAAGAGAGTAACATTAAAGTGTATCTGACATCTATTAAAAGACTATCACTTGAGATCTGCACACGCAGTTTATAACAAAACTCATTTAACTTGAACAAAAAACTTCACCGTACAACAAGCCTTATATATGGTAAACAGAAAAGTAAAAAGGACTAGTTTTAAAGTTAACAGACTACATTTTACTGAAACATTTAAAAGTATTGCAGTGAGATATGAAAAATCTTTATATGGCATTGAATCTAGACAGATACGTGATTCTTTCATGATATACACAGTATCAACTGTGCGAGTTTCCCCTTGGGTTTTTTTTCAGCTGAGAATGTAGCTTATCATATTTAGGAAAGACATTTGACGAGTTCCATTTTGTGCCATTTTGAAGATGGGAGCCTTCTTATTTAACCTAGACCAGTCATCTAATTTTCAGATGACCAGGCATTTAGGTTCTCTCTCCAGCCATTAAGAGAAGGGACAGTATGAGAGGATCACGCCAGTCAGTCTATTTTAGAGGAATCTCTCTTGTGTCTAAAGAGACCCTAAATGAGTAATTTAGAACAGTCACCTGAGCTGAGATGGCTATGTTTAGGGGGGAGAGAGATGTCACCCTTTATTACAATCAGGAAGGGTAGGTTTTTTATTTAGTCTTCACAGTTGCAGCAGTGATTTTGGACATCAATGGATACCTAGGAAATGGAAAAACTGAGAGCATATGGACCTGAACAACAAATTGCAGCTGAGAGACCAGTTTGGTAGCTCTGGTATAATACATGGTGCTGTGAAATGCAATTTATGAAAAATCCCCTTTATCTCTGCAGAAAGAGTCGAGGCTGGACTTCACGAGAACTGAAGAAATGACACATGCTGGGATGAGAAAGGTAAAAATATGAATGTCCTTAGTTCCGCAAAAGAGAAAAGATGAGGAGGGATTTAGCCTGTACTCTTGAAGGGAAACTTAGAAGAAGACATCTTGGTCTGAGATGAACTCTGACAGTTTTCTGGAAGAAGTCTGGACTACCAAAGTTACAGATGGAAGGGAGGGTCAAAACCTTAGGGAGATCAAAGATACAAGATTTTTCAACTTGCTATTTTCCCACAACTCCTATAACTTATTCTGTGGGAGAAGGAGATACGTTCTTCTCTGATACCTCAAAATACTCAAGGATAAACCTGGTACAGAAAGCATTGTGGTTATCTGTGTTTCTTTACCTTCCACATATATGTAGCATTGCAAGAATGTTATTGCTCAGCTGATCATTGAAGCTAAATGTGTGTCCTAGGTGAAGGACCCTTCCACTGTCAGGTACATCAGATTTGATATGTCTGAACACATCATTTGTATGAACAGACACACCTACTATTGTATCTTTAGACAATTTGGCATGGATATATTCACTGTTTTTGCTGTCATTATTGAGAGCGCTGGTTTCACATACACTGAAGTATTACGTTTCTCCCGTAAAGGAAGAAGATTAAAGGAATCCCCGTAACAGGAAATGGGAGAAACTAATTAAAAAATTACTAAGATTACTAAGTACACTGTAATCAATCGTTTCTAGGAGGAATTCCTATTAGCTAGGTCACTGATGTATTATTTGTAATGTAAGTATACTCAGGATTTTAATGCATTTTTGGAAGAAACTACTAAATGAACAAATATACTACGAAATTATAAAGTTCCCATTAAATCACAGTAAAATATATTTTCCATTCCTAACAATAAACATTGTGCTGAAATACGTGTTTTATGTTACATTTTTAGTATGTAATACTGAAACATGATTCTGATACAGGAAAACGTATTTATTTCTGCTTATGCCTTCAAAATTTGCAGATAAAACAAACCTATTCAAGGGTGATTTGACTCTAGAGTGGTTTTATATATCCTCTAAACAACTTAACTAAACTCCAATTGTGGAATAAAAATCTTAATTCCTCTATCCCTCTTCCTCTCCTGAAAAGAAAATGGAGTTACGCAAATATAATTGAAGATGAAATTTCATGCTGAGGCTTTATTCAATTTATAAGAATGGCAAACAATAAATAACAATAAAACGAAAACAGTCCAGTAACAAAATCATAATTTCTACATGTTAACTTTTAAAGTATGACCTAAAAACCTGAAAATTAAATAATGTAATGCAGAATGTAATCATCCAACAAACTTAAAATAGTATTTTACAATTATTATTCAGAACTTGTCCAGGTAATATCAAAATACTATTACAGACAAACTACAAAACTACTCTTATGACTTTTCAAAAATATTTAAAAATATTTCATAAATATCAAAGCCAGCTTTCCATTGCTTTACCTTCATTGACAGCAATGGAATAGTCCCAGTTTACTCAAGTAGAGGGCCAAAATCTAGCATCCATCCCTTAGCAGATTTATAAACAAAGAGCCAAGAGGATTAATCAGAAAACAAGTAATTTACAATAGGCATGAATATTATTCTTAATGATCAGAAACAGGTTTAAGATTAGAAGGTATATTTTCCTGTTTTTCCTCCCTGCAATAAATCATTCTTTCTTAAGTTCAAGCATTTCTTACTCTTATTATGAAATGTATTTAAAGTGAGAGGACCACACGTCTGTTCTGTTATGAATATGATGATGCTATGACTTTCGTCAGCATAAAACATCCAATTTAATATATGAATACATAAGTTAATTCCAAAGCTTTTTTTTCCATGATAAACTGGTCAGCTCTTTTCTATACAACCTACACATAGCACGCATTTTTATTTTCATTGAGTTATTGTTTTGGTGGACAGAGAAATTTACTGTCCACGACTGCAGAATAAAATATACATAATGTTGATACATAGCTTACTGCAAGACCAGTGTCATCATTCTAGGTAACCTCCGGCTTAGATCAGAGACCTCAGCATTGCAGATATACAATATGCATCCCAAGCAAAAACTGTCCATAAGAATAACTTCATTATTCTGGGAAGTTGGATCTATAAAAGATGTAAAATGTAGAAGTGTTCTGCCTATACAGTTTCTGGTAAGTACAGTCTGAGTAAGTGATAAAACCTGAGTCAGCTTCAGTTATAATATGCCCTACAGAAAGTTCATTCTCACATGAAGGAAAATGCAATATGCGGAGGATAAAGCACGCTTGTGCCTGTAGACTCATCAGCCAGGATTACCCATTGTGTTTAAGGTTCACACAGCTCTGTTAATTTAACAAATACTCTGGCAGTCAGTACCACCCTCGTTTTAGCCGTTACCTATGACAAAGGATTACATCTGAAATAAACAACTCACCAATACTACTGGGCAGATTGATGTGGGTGGTAAGATATGGTCCTTCAAAGGTCCACAGTCACATTCAGGTTTTAGATGTGAAGCACATTTGTTATGCAACTACAGGAAGACAGAAAATGAAGATTCAATTTAGAGATTTTACTACTACAGTCTAAGAAAACGTGCATCTTAGAATGGGGTGGGTTTAATTAATCTAATTATTACTAGAGTACTACAAGGAAAATGAAACACACTGCAGTGGAAAGTCTCTTAGGATTGTCAAAACCAATGAATTTATATTGAAGCAGAGAACAGTGGATCAAAATATTTTCCAGTTTGGAAATTGCACATGTGGTCCAGCACACAAAATCAGAACATTGCATGGCAGTGCGGTAACATCAGCATAGTGTTATCGGTGATCAAACCTTCATTTCGGAAGCCAGCTTCTTGCACTGAGACAGGAACTTTGGTTTTACTACTAGTGGACAATCTGGGGTAATTCAGGGCAGCCTTTGGCATTATTGGCATAACTCTGCTTCCTGCCTGAAACTGATAAAGTTACTACGAATTAAATTGTGATGCTGCAATTTCTATGAAAATATATATGAAATACGAGAGAATAATGTAGGAACATCTAAGTGCTTTAAGCTATATTGGGGAAATTTCGGTCTTCATTGAATCAATGTTCAGGCTTCCATTGACTGCTGAGGAACCTGAATTACTCTCCTTTTTCTACTTTATTCTTAGCATTCATCCAGTTTTCCTGAAAGCAATGAGAAGAGTTCTACTCTGAAAACATGGAAAGAATATCCTCAGGTCTGCTGACTAAAAGAGCATTGGCTTACTTCTGTATTGTTAAAAAGGTGGAAGGGAAAAATGTGAATATAACATCAACATAAAATGCCAACAAATAATGATATATTTATTGAAATATTTTGCATTAGCAATCGAAAGTTCTTGTTGGTATTTTAGGATTTAACTCAATTCAAATGTCTCTAAATACAGTATTTCAACATATATATCTCTAAATAGAGTATTTCAACATATATATCCAGCCACACAGAGTACAGGCACAGTTGTGTGCCTGGATCATGCAAAGCATTCACATTTAAATGGTATACTTCACAATAATATTAGAAATAGCCACAATAAAATACAACTTCATATTGTGAAATTTGGTGAAAGTTTATTATTTTGGACTCGATGATCTCAAAGGTCTTTTCCAACCTAAATGATTCTATGATTCTATTTCTGCATTGATTCAATAAACTGTGCATTAAGTTCTTCAGGTAACATGCATTTCCCATAGAGATGAGTATTTTATTTTTTGAGAAGATATATATATATTTGCATTAAAGAAAAATAATCAGGATAATAAATATCAGAAATTTTGAAATAAAAATCTTATTTAACAAGTGATTTAACTAGTATAATAGGTAGCATACAGCATTAGTTCAACAGGTTCAATAGCTGTTATAAAATCTGTAGTTCAATGTCTGCATCTGTAAATCACATTTTTCCAATGACTGATTCATTTTCCCTTAGATGATTTAACTATGTCAGTATTAACTCTATTAAAATTACAATAAAATTGTACCAGTTGCTGATGTATATAAGCTTTACTGGTAATATGGTCTTCATAAAGTTATCTGGTACAGTTAATGTTGACATAACATTTCTGAATTTTGAACTGAATGGCACCTAATATTAGCCTTGTCCATATTCATTTATACTGCAAAGTTACCTTTTCAGGCAGTTACTTAGCAACAGAAAATAAAAGTCTAACGAGTTTCGATTTACTCTGAGTATTAAAGCCTTATTGTGAGGGTATTTTGGTAACCCTGTAATCTAAATCATTTGTCATGCTAATTCTCTGCCTCAGTGGCAAGGCTACTTGTACCATAATTAATGCACACCAGGCCATGTTACATCAAATAAAAGTATCTTCACACATTCAGCGGTAATTAGCAGCTTTGCTACTCGGTGGCATGCAAACTTATCTGTGAAAAAAATAGCTTAATCTTCTTATTAGTCTCTGCTGATCTTTGACAACAGAACTGGCGCATAGCAGACAACAGAAATGGTAGAAGATATGTAGCTTTAATGAAAATAACACTTTGATGCAATGAAATAAAATAATATGCATCTCTTCTCAAAAAAATGTTTTAGGACATTTTAAATACATTTCCCCAAAATTCCCTTACCCCAAACCTAGTTCCTTTAGAATATTATCTCCCTCACAACCAGATGCCTGCAAAGTAGGAAAAACCATATTTGCTGGAGAGAAAACGAGGAAAAAACCATTTACAACACCGTGGTAGAGAACTACAGAGTATATAGAAGAGGGAATCGTGGGCCTGGTTGAGAACTCAGTATAACAAGCCTCCTTAGGGAAAAATATCTTTATATTTCTGGATTTGATTCAGTTATTTGACATAAGAAGTGACCCTATTAGGTCGTAAGACGGAGAGTTATTTAAAACGCACGAAAGAGGCTCAGAATTAGTTGCGTAATAACTAGCTTCCTCTTACATTACAAAAATACGTCCGCAACAAGCCCTGAATGTGGTGTTGTACACAGAGTTGAAAACATATGAAGGATGTGATGATAATTATATAACTTCAGAATATCCATTCAAAAATCAATTACCTGTTTGAAATTTAGAAGTTTTTTCAGTAATAGACATTATTACTATTAGCAAAGAAAGTCATTGCAATAGAATATATAGAATACACAGAATTGCAAGAAAAGTGAATAGATTGAAAAACAAATAATTTGCAGTATTTTTAAAACATTAAAAATACTCATTTTTCACTTATGTGTCTAATTTACACATGAAGCATAAAAATTAATTAGAAATTTAGAAGTTTTTTCAGTAATAGACATTATTACTATTAGCAAAGAAAGTCATTGCAATAGAATATATAGAATACACAGAATTGCAAGAAAAGTGAATAGATTGAAAAACAAATAATTTGCAGTATTTTTAAAACATTAAAAATACTCATTTTTCACTTATGTGTCTAATTTACACATGAAGCATAAAAATTAAATGAAAAGATTAATAAAGTTATTTTGAAAATACAACATTACTTTTACAGAAAATAAAAATCTTTAAATTACTGATGGAAATACAATTGCAAAGTTGTAAACCTCAGTGCCAACATTTTCAATTTTGGCTGTCAGAAAATATAGGCCCATTTTTAATTGGAATTTTGATAGATATTTAAGCATTTAAATATGCACCTAAGCACCTAAGATATTTTCAAAAGAATTTAGCCTCTTCCTTCACAGTGATTTCAATGATAAATCATTCCTTGGTATTTCCTCAGTGGATATCAGTTCTTATGGAAGTCTTCTAAATCTTGATGTGTATCTTCAAGAAGTAAAAGGCCTTTACAAATCTGGTCCAGATTCACATGAAATAATGGGAAAATAATTCTTCTGAGGAGCTACAGAATTTGCAGCTTCCTTTGACTTAAGGGGGATCCTTAAATATTATATATTTCTTGAATGATATACACATACTATACAGATGTAAACACTTCTGTATCTAGAGTGCAACACTTATTTATCTATCTAAACACAGATAGCCATTGCCTACGTTTAATTATCTGCATGCAAAAATTTTGGATTGGGTGTTTTACTCTCTACATAAATTATCCAAATTTTGACAGCAATCTGGACTACATATTTGCTTTCTTCTAAAATATTGGGTTTTAAGTAATCATAACAGCTTATCACTGAAAGTATCCTGGATCTATTTTCTTTCATGATGTTTCATATTTTGTATTCTTGTGGTAAGAAAATATGTCATAAAACATCCAAACTTGTATGTTGAAAACAAATATTCGCTAATGCCTCAGTCTCATGTTATTATTTAAAACACTGAACAAACAACTGCTGTTCCATAACAATAACAATAATAATAATAATAATAATGATATCAGTGAAAAAGCAAAAACCCTAGAAGGCGGCTGAATTTAGATTTAGATTTAAATCCTGCCCTGGCTAGGAACAGAAATACTGGCATTGCTCCTTCTAGCATGAAGATCTCACTTATAAGGGCAGTGTTCCTTGAATGTCATTAGTTCCAGTTATTGGTTCCTGCTGAATAAGGAGTGCACAAAAGTTGTATATATCAGACTTGGTGAACAGATTAGTATATTATCAAGATGTCTCTGCTATTATTCCCAGACACTTGAAATCACTGTATCCTACCAGATGTCCTCAATTTCATTTGCCTGTCAGTACACCACAAATTAGGATCTTGCCCTAGTGTCACAGGGACCTTGACTTTCCCCAGTACTGAAAACTCTTCTATAAGTTTTCTGTAATGTAGATTGGGAATTCTGCTCTTTAGACTGACATATATTATTTTCATTTGTATGTTGCCTTGAAGCAGGGTACACCTTTAAGCATATTTACTTGCAACAATCAAGGACTCCTATGAATATTCTGCATACACCGTTTCTTAAACACACACTACCCATTCCTGATGACAAAACTGAATGAGACCTTTGAACTACGAGGCTATGAAAAAAGATATACAGATTTTTGTCTCTCTAATCTGTGCTAAAGGTTTTACTATAGTATATACTCACTGTGATCTGACACCAAACACAGTGAAGTCCAGTCAAGCCTTGGTAACATTTTATAGTTTTGTGACACTTATCGCATTTTGTTGGACAATTTCCTTCTACCCAGAAATGGTGCATTACCTGCAACAGAAAAGTGTTGATATACATAGAGTTACTAAATTAACAGATACATGGCAAAGTTAATGCTACCCCAAACTTACATCAGTATTCTTTTTGGACTTGACATATGTTTTGATGCAAGATGCAGGAGCTCTTGAGACACAGCGTTCATGGACTGTATACTTGCAAACTGAAAGAAGAAACACATTAATAGATGTTGAGGCAATGGTGTTTCTGACTACATTTTTATGAAACAAACAACGTTACCAGCATGCCATCTCTATATAGTCAATCCAATCAGTCAATGAAAACTCAAACTAGACTGCTTTTTCCATGGACTACAAAAGGCCAATTAGAACAGGAAATATTATGCAAGTGAGAAATCCAAGAACACACCATCATTGCATAACAGGAAATGCTTAATTAAATCAGAGCTCACTAAATTTTTTCACAATAATTCCCAAATGACAAAAATATTAAAGACAAATTGATGACTGCCAAATGGTTTGGTGTGATTTGCTAGTAGAAAGAAATCTGTATTTTACAAACTATAGGCATGAGAGCAGCTGGCAAGCACAAAAATAAAAGCCAATGAATTTATGTTGTTCCTTCTATTGATTTATAAATCTTAAATGGCTGATTAGTCCATTTTCAGATAGCAATTGTTTTCATGCATTCCATGTAATCACCCCAACTTTAACTCTTACTTTCCCAAATACCAACTCCTGAGAAGCCTTTTTTTCCTAACCCCTCTACACCAGTTTTAGGTAACCACTAGCGTTGACCAGGTCTGTAAAGATCACACTAGCTGCATTTGGAAAACTTACAAATGTCAGGGTACAATGCGAAGCTCTCCCGACTTCAACTATAAAACTGTGCCTAGATGAGGAAATAATGCTACAGCTTATACCTGTATTCAATAGAGTCAACTATTAAAAACTGAGAATGAATTTCTCCCTTCATGGTATATGTCTCACGCTTTTGACCTCGAGAGCAATTAAGCACAAAGTACTTCTAAACACCTTGCTTGCACCTATTACACAAACCCAGTGGGAGGCGCAGCCATTAATCAGACAAACTGCAGGGAGTAACATTGTTGATTGGACCATGGAGGGATGGTGCGGCCCCCTGCAGTTTCTTTTTTTTTTTTCCTCCCACACAATCTAAAATGCAAATAACAAAATCTATAGCAATGTTTTGAAAATATATTGGAAAAGAAGCTTTAGCGAGACAAGGAAATAGTGTAACAGTTTTGTAAGTAGACTCATGCCCCTTGCTGCATGAAGTAACTGAAAGCATGTGGGTGTTCTTCAGATACTCTGGGACCATTGTTCTCACCAAATAAATGCCAAGCACAATAACAAATTTTAAAGAGGTACATTGCAGCAGAGAAAATTGCAACTTGTAAGGCTGGTCTTCTTGGGGCAGTTTACTTTATATAACTTCTCTACACATTTCTGATAACTACTGAAGAAGATGATCTACATTATTTGCTCAATAGAATTTTCTCTTTCAAACATATATGGGTCTTGTATTTCCTCACAAGGATTAAGTTTACATCAGTCTGACGTAAAAAGATATTAAAGAATGTAACATTTCACGATCTAATAGTCAATTCAGCATTTTTATATATATTCCAGTTACTGTCATCAGCACTTCTTAACCTGAAGTTATGAAATTTCTATTTGTTTGAATTTTAATAAATGTATCTCGCTCATTCCATAGTATTGTGAATGAAATTATACGATGTGAAAACGCATATGTGGAGGATTTACATCTGAATTGTTTTAAAGAGATCTGTGGCCCACAGAGGAGAGAGAAATGGTCGATTCCAAAACCCTCATTAATTCAGACTAATCTCAAATTAAATCAATAGAACTGTACAGGCAGAAAGGTCCTGATCAGCTGTGATGGGCTATCTTTCATACCAAAAATGGAGAAAGTAAGTTACACTATGAAACTGATTAATTTATCAAAAAGAACAATGAAAGGTGACTTGATACCATCATGAGAAGAATACAGTGGGTACTAAAGATCTCATTAATCTAATGGAGCAGGGCATAACACGAACCAATCATTGGAACCGTCTACCAGACATATTCAAATCAGAAAATAGGTCTTAAAAAAAGATGATTAATCATTGGAACACACCACAAAAGAAAGATATGGATCATCCATCTCTTGAAACATTCAAACAGAGACGAGGTATGTTTCAGCAAGATTTGGTTTCTCAAGATGCAGGTTATGAGCTGGTCAAACACAGATTATTAGGAGATACATAGATATAACTCAAGGAATTGAACTGTAGTAACTGCATCTAATAGGCTAATGAAGGTCAAATTAGATGCAGTAGTTTTTCTGTGTTCCTTTACCTTAAAATCTACAACCAGTTTTTATGTCAAAGGATGGCAAGACTGAGATTTATGACTACAAACCAAGTAAACATACAAAACTTTAGAAGTGTTACAGAAACTTGATTTCTGGGAAACTGAGATTTTGATCTCCACAATTAACAAGACAAGAATTCTGTGCAAAATTTGAATAAATACGGGACTTAGATGCTAGTCAAGTTGATATTCATAAGGAATATGAATAATTATTAATAAATACAAAAGAGGAATAACAAAAATATAAGGCTGAAATTTAAGCATGATACTTGCTAAGAGAAAAGAAAAAAAAGGAAAACAGAAAAAAAGAAAAAAAAAAAGAGGCAGACTCCAAAGGGAACTAACACTGAGAGCTATTATAATACAGAAAACTCCCTCAAACAACAACACTGAAAGCCCAATATCCTGAAAAATTAAAAATGGAACCTTGAGCGCTCAAGCATAGAAGACAAAGGGGGAGACACTAGTGTGCTGGAAATGGTTTTGTACTGGGAAGCTACTAGTTCTTTGTTATGCAGCGAGCGCAACACTTCTAGGAATAGACATGTATGCAAATGGACACTGAAATGCTTATACTCACAAGAACAGCAGAGACCTTGCTTGCCTACTCCGATTAGCATGTTCAAACAAAGATTACAGTAGGCAGGCTTGTTAAAGTGTTTCAGTCTCCATACATGCTGCCCATCATCTTTCACATTCTGCACAGGACATAAAAGAAACAGATTTCACTTAATAAAATAAACAATGAAATATTTAAGTGCCAATAAAAATTGGAGATTGACTCAAGAATGTAAAAGACAAGCTGTTACTTCATTTAATACCCTGCACCAGATCACAGTATAATCATTCTAAATACACAGGCAATGATATAATAAAAAATTCTTCAGAAGCTCATGGACATCCATGTGTTTCAAAAACAACTCAGAAAAAACACCAGGCTGCTGTCACCACTGCAACACAATGCTAGCAATAAATCTAGGCTGATATTAAATTACAGCTAGTACTTAACTAAAATTTGTTCTAGACTAATTCTAAAAATAAAGGTGCTGCAAGTTAGAAGGTAAAACTCCCCAAAATGAACAACAGAAAGGATTTTTTAAAACTACAGAGATATTGTTAATGACCCTTAGAATTAGGGACAGGTATCAATGTATGTGAAGTGGGAAATCTAACCACACCACAATAATACCTATTGCCAGCTTTAATTTATGTTAATCTACTGGCAATAGTCTATCAAAAAGCAAGTATTTAAGAGTGAAATTTACATCCTGGACCTCTTCTCCAAAAATTGAATTCCTTACATTTAAGCCCATGTTTTTCAGTTAGCTGTAGCACTATACTCAAATCTTGCATGAATAGCCTGATCAACTGATCATCACTTACAACTCAGGGGCCCACTGTAACTTATGCGTACAACTAAAATATTATCAAATCATTTACATTTATGAAAGCAAGCTTTCAGTTGCACAATTCTCCTCTTCCTTCTTAATGGAATCATTCTGAGACCTCACTGTTATTAGAAGGTTTTAAAGATTATGTGCACTTGGTACAGATGTTAAATTTATTCTGTAAATTCCAGGTTTCTTGGCAAGTGTGGCCAGCAGACTTTTTCCTTTTTGCAATCATCAGAGGTTTTGATTTAAAAAAAATTAGATCAACCTAATGTAATATCCCTGGATTTTTTTTTTTTAATTTATTTATTTTTTTACCAAATATAACATGCAATAGAACAAAGGCAGTTAATGTTTATCAGCTGGAAATAGGCTGCAGTAGTTTGATTCTTCATTGTGTATTAATGAAACACTATAGTCTTCTTGGTCATTTCATTACCAAAAAGAAATTGTCACATAGCTAAAAGGAAGCCACATCAACCTCTGGTTCTCATCCAGTTTCTGATTTCTCATGTCATCATGTATAGACAATATTCTTGACTAAATCTTCAATAATATGATGGTTTTCACTGATAAGGACAGTCAATGTAAGTCAGTGGACATAAATTTTAATAAAAATTCAGTTTTGTCCTATATTAGCATATACTGCATGAGTTATGTCCTTAAAAATCAGTATTGCTCTATTCTAAGTTATCCATTAATGACAAGTCAAGATGATGAAGACTTCTTCATTGTTGTGGGGAAAAAAATCCTGCAGGAAAATCAGCACTCCAAGAAATTAAGAATGTTTGGTTCAAAGCCAAGTCCTAGCCAGAACACAACTTTGAATAATTCCTACAAATCACCTAGAAACAAAAGGAACTGAAGTCAGCTGGAATATTTTTTTCTCTATTGAGATATCAGGATCAGAGCCTAAGTGGAGTTCCCCCGATATTATCAGCAGGAGTTCAAATGCCATCTCTGACAGCTGGGCAATGTCAGGGTCCCCTTTCTGCAGAAAGAGCAGAGCAGATGCCTAATGTGGGATTCTCGGGCTGGCAAAGAGTGTGGAAGTTTTCCAATTTCCCCTGAAGAAGCAGAAATAGATTCTGCAGCTGTGGAGCACTAGAAGCCCGTCAAGCTGCTCATGACTGGCAGCTGAAAAGGATGTATTTCATTAAATGGAGCTCTGTAACTTCTATTTTTCTTTCCATCTTACTACCACATTCCACACATTTTTAAAGTATTGTTAAACTACAATATAGTATGTGAGTTTCAAGTCTTCTAAAACTAGACAATTATTCACTGGACAATGAAGACCACGTAAATCCTTCTGAGAAAAAACAGTAAACAATGTACACTTTCATTTTAACATTACTCAGGTCATCAACAGATACAGTCATAAACCACAAGCACTTAAAATGCAAGCTGACCAGCTTTCCTTAACAAAATATTTGCTAGTTCTGAAAACTAACAAAAATTCATAATTATGCATAAACTTGCCCCTCTTCCACATTAGTTTTGTGTTACTTTTTCATTTTGATTTTATTTTTAAAGAATGGCCATTACATGTGAATATGTTGCTTCTTATTTGAACAGAACATATGGACTAACTTAGCTGGCATTTTCCTTATCAGAAAAACAAACAAGTCTTCATGTGGGTGTTCTGCCACTTAAAACACTTAACTGTGTTACAGACTGCAACTGATGCAAATCCATTACATAAACACAATGCACTTTTGGAAAATAGCAAATTAAATTTTTGCTCTTGTGCACTGCCAAAAATAAGCAATAAAGTGCTGCATATGATTATGCATGCACATAACTTTTTAAAACACTGCCAAGAAAAAAAAACAATGTGAAACAAAGCCCCCTCAATGCAAGTCTTTAAGTATGAATAAAATCCACAATTCTGACACATCAGTGCATTTACTGACATTCACTCATTTTGCTTCCATATCCTGAGAAAGAGCTTAAAAACAAATAGTCATTAAGAAGATCTCAAAGCAGGGCAGGTACAGTAAAAATCTCTTCCTCACTTCATTATACATCACTGAAAATGAAGCCTCCATATGCCATACGCAGACTTCAGCACATAATGACAATAGTAACATTTATTTTGTTAACAACGGTTCTCTTAACTTATGGTCCTGACTCTTCTACCATGATTTGATTGCCAAATAGGACCTGACCTTAAAAAGCAAGTCAGCCATGAAAGAGCCAGTGTTACAATTAGTGGAAAATTCTATGCAGTCACAGAATTTAGCTAGACATCCCTAATCTGGTTTAATATTAACTTACTTCAGCTTTTTAGATATTTGTAAATAAAGGTAGCCAAAGAGACCTTAAGGTTTCAAGCACAAAACTCAAGATTCTGAGACATAAAAAAAGGTAATGAAATCACTGATAAATTTTCATCCTAGCAAGTATCCCCTCTTACAATAGCTACAGAGTGTCTGAAATACCAGCATGCTCAGTCTTGTCTATAAGAAGAGTCAGTAACAAGCAACCAAGGGAGAAGGATGTTAGCGAGTCTGCTAAATTATTCTTTCACTGCCTACTGTTATTTTGTTTTCATTTATTTTAAAAATATTTACAGGACTTGAAGACACTTTTATGATTGATCTCTGGGTATTGTTCAGTCAGTGGGAAGGTGAGAAGAGTATCCATTAAACCATGCAGCACCTCCTTTTAATACAAATGCAGTTAAGTTCTATGTTCCTTTGGTGGCTCTCAGCAACGAATTCATGTCAGGTTTTGGTTTGTTCAATTTGGCTGGGGGAGAGGGAGTTCTAAGTCTGTTCTGGTTCAACTGGAGAGGGAGTAACCTCACTCAAGAGACATGCTATTCGGGAGGGCTCCTCACTTCTAACTTCCGAGGTATTTTGTGTGTGTCTCTGTGTGTGTGCTGGAGAAAGCTGGGGGGGGGGGAATCACTTCCCCAGCCTTCATCCACGCACTCACCAGTGTACTATCCTGATCATCCAGAAATGCTTAAGCATTAATACGCACATGAGAAAATGACAGCATAGAAAAGGGAGCACAGGAGGAGAAATTAATTTGTTTAAACAAGCTTCATAATTAGCCACACTACAAAGTTTCCCTGTCCCTAAATTGGTAGTCACCCGTCATCTGCAGAGACTGAAATGCTGCAGAAATTACATTTTAAATAATGGTAAATTTGTATACCTGCATGAAATACCATTTATTTTACACCTTATACACAGAACAGGTTAGAGTTACTCCTGACTTCTCCTGGGATTTTACTAACCTAGAAGCAAAAGGAAAAGCAGGACTGTAGTAAGGAAAGGCGTTTGCAAACTTCCTGCAAAGAAGCGGGAGCTAGCACAGCACAGAAGTAGACAGCACTGTCAAGAAGAGAGATGTGCACCTTTCTAGCAGCTCCTGCTACGAAGTCTCACAAAGCATTAATATTACCCCCTCTGCTGGCAATGCCGTGAAATGATACTGGTAAAATAGTTCCCGTTAGCACTTAGGGTGAATCTGCTTCCCAGCTGGTAAGGAGCTGGCACAAAGAAGGTAAGCTACAGTTTCTTCTAGCAGGGACTTGGTTTTGCCCTCTGTACATACGGATATAGCATATGGCTCATCCGCACTTCAGCCTTTTAGAAAACTCACCTGCCAGACTTCAGACAGGACTTATAAAAATATCACTGGGGACAATAAAAGGCCAGACTGCCCTCACTCCTCGCTGAAAGGAAGAAATACAACTCTACGAAACTGTCTAGGTATTAAACAGTCATTTCACTCTTCAGCCTGAGAGGGACTCCTCATGGTGCAACAGATCCCACACCAGACTTGCAAACGTTTGCAAGTCCCCAGTTTGGTTCTGGTTTCACATACTCAGAGCTCAAAAAGTAAGCCAACAATAATGTAATATACAATGTAAGAAGCAGTATTTCCCAAGTGTGGAGTCACACTCAAGTATTCCATCCCATATTTAATCAAAAAGGTTAAAAAAGTTACCTTTTAAATTCTTTGAGTGTAATAGCATAATATTTGCTGCTTGAGGATCCAAAATAAAAGTGTAAGAGTATTTTCTTCCGATTTAATTGAAGCATAGTCACACTTCAACACAAATGTGTTTGTCCCATTGATATTTACCTTGATTTAAAAGGTGAAATGGGTTGAAAATTACAATTGGTGACTTAAAAGAAAGGCATAGTGGCATGGTTTAAGATTACTGACGACTTTACGAAGCATTTACTGTTGTTCAATTTCTCTCTCACCTTAGGGCAGCTTTTCAGCAACTGTACAGTACCAGATACAGTGCAACCATGACATCTAGTGGCCAGTGAAGAGGGAATAAAATACTTTCCACTCCTAAAACATGGGATTTTTTTAAACACTAGCACTTGTGACTTGCCGTTTATACCTACTTTTTGTACAATCACTGACAGAGGTGGTAGTAATGATCCGTTACAAGGGAAGTGAGACCAAAATATCTGGCATGGAATTACTTTAGAAGAGAAATCAAGTGCTTTTATCAGAACAGGGTGGAATAATATTGTACAAGTAAGGAACTGCTAGCAAAAAGCAGAGTACAATGTTCATGGCAGACAAAAACCCTTAGGAGCAAACCGTCATTAAGAGGCTTTTTGTACCCAGATTACAAAGGACATTTTAAGCAATGCTAGGAGAGTCAATGGGGTAACTCTCAAACTTCCCTGACAACGTTGATCTACTTAAATTAACACAGAACAAAATAAGAAGGTCAGAAACTTTGAAGGTTTTCTACTGGGGAGGAGTAGAATAAACAGCCTTGTGGTCACTAGTATGCAGTAGGCCACTTCCCAAAAGTGTAATTATCAACCAGAAGGAGTAATGCAGGGACATCTCTGTCCAATCTGTGTTTGGATAGGAGACAACAAATTGCTTTAAGAAGCAAAAATAAATTTGGAAAGTTGATGAGGACTGTGAAAATTGCAGACTGAAGTGTGACACAGCAAAAAAACTCTACCTCATACATTCATTATTAAAAATTCCACCACATAAATAACAATTTCCTCTATAGTTACCTAATTTTTTTTTTTCTTCATGAAATTCTCTCTTTTCATGAGAGAATTTCTTGGAACAACTTCCACGAAACTGGCACAACTAAACCTCAGAGTCAGAATTATGGGTCTTAAAGGTTTCAGTAGGGGCATACAGAACACATTCAGCCACTGCTAAGTGGAAAAAGTGTAGTCATCCAAGTACAAATGGATTATACGCGTATACAATTCCAAGGTCTTTTCTTGCAAAACAAATTTCCAAACACTATGTGTATCGCAGCACCCCTACAGAATACGAACCAGTTAAGTTCTTATTTAAGTTCCTTATCTTGTACTGAAATTGTTTGTTTAGCACACCAATTGCCTTGAAAAGCACCAAAATAAGAATTCTTTGTTTCTATCTTGGAACATTCCCAGAGATAAAACTCTGTATTTCTAAGTTCTACCTTCACAACAGCTCTAAACTCAGCTTTTAGGAGGAAATAGAAAGCATAAACCCCAGTAAGATAAAATAAACTGGATATTTAGGTTGATTTCCTAGAGAAATGAGACTTATTTATGCTCTTTGTCCCTTTATCTCCATGACTCTAAACTCCTCAGCCACTTTTAAATTAATTTAGTAATTTCAACTAATCTAAGAGGGCACTAGAAGTTTCATGAAAGTCTAGAAAAGGGGGGGGGGGGGGGGGGGGCGGAG
>NW_008795435.1:1516690-1521602 GCF_000699145.1 Aptenodytes forsteri
AAGGAGAGGGGAGGGGGGGGGGGGGGGGGGGGAGAGGGGGCAGAGAGAGGGAGATCAGAAGGAAAGTCAGGCAAATTTCCTTGTTACTTCTTTTAACTTGGCAACAGCTGGCTGGCTAATATTTGTAATAACAACCTAATACGCCTGTCTCTTTCAGAAGGGGATTACTGATGAAGTCAGAGGGCAAAGACCACAAACCTGTGAGAGATTAGGCTATCTCAACCCCATTGTTTATAAACACTAACTTGTTTATTCTTTTATTTTTGTATAATATAGTTCCATATTTCACTTAAATGCTTCTTTGAATTTTTTTCAATTATTGTAACTAAAGCATCTAATATAGTATGTAATAAAAACTGATTGAAAGGCTTTAAATGTAATATAAAACCTTTACATGATGTCTGACCTTTTTATACAGCTCTTAAAGGAAACTAAAGATTAAGTACAAACAATGCAGCTGAATTCTGAAGACAAATCTTCAGCTGAAATAAATTATCATAGCTTCACTGATATTAGCATAACAAATTATACCAGCTGAGAATCTTGTATTGTTTGTACAAGCTCTATACAAGAGTTAAGTATATTACAGTAAGTTAATGGACCCCAACTCAAAACAAATTAAAGACTTCACTGGTATCACAATTTTTTTTTTCAATAAACTACAGTGACAATTCTTTGTCACTATCATACTGGACAAGCTCTGAAATTGATCTCTTGGATGTAAAATTTCATCACTGCCTGCGTTCAGCATAGAGCCAAAGCGTAGTTGGCTAAAGTTAAAAGAAGGCGAGAGAATAGTTTGGTTGTTTTGGGGTTGTTTGGGTTTTTTTTTTGCTTATTTTCAACATGTGAAGACTACCTGGACATGTCTAAGCAGCATAAGCCAGTAGGTTATGCCCTTTATTTTCACATACTAATAAGCCTGTGGAAAACTTTAAGATACCAGAACTTTATTATTTGATTACCGAGTCCAAAAGACTCTTACCTTACTTTTCATTATCATAACTAAAAGGAGAGAGAAAGACAGCCCAAAAGTAGAGTCCTGGGAAGCTGGATTTGCAAAATGTAACAACAGCATGTAAAAAGAAATAACAGCATTCCACTAATGGGAACGATGCACTGGAACGAAGAGCTTGGGTTATACATTCGATGCTGTACAACCATCAATATCATGCTATCAGTTTACACAAAACAATGATGGACAGGCATTAGAGTTTTAACTTCCTTGATTTAACTTTTCAGTGTCCTAAAATACACTTAGATTTGATCATTTAGAACTGTGTACAAACAGAAGTAGTAACTTTTTGCTGGTTTGATGGAAAATTTAAAAATCTGGCTTTTCTCTACATATTATGCGAATGGTTTAAGAAATCAAGAGTGCTTTTAAACATGAAAAGAAAAATGGGAGCCCATTTAGAGGACGGCATAATTTCCTAGTAACTCATTAGCAAATGACTAGCAATTCCGCTTGTACAGTTCTGTAGGTAACGGACTTCATTCACAGTAAGTAAAATATTAAAAAAGCATTAAAAGGCACACAATCCATTTTACTCCAACTTTCAACTAATAAAACTATGCTTATTGATCAAAAAGATATTTGGCATACCATTATAATATTTTTTCACAACTGTACATTTATGTCTCTTCAACACATAAATTACTGGGAATACTCTTGATGACAGAAACACTGACCCATGCTGATAGCAGACAACAGAATTTTGATCACTGTTTACGTATTTTTATTATTTCCACAGTAAAGCTACGCACAGCCAGATAAATTATCTAATAAGTAGTAAAAATACTGAAAAGGATAAAATGTCTGATAACATACATTTACATAGCTTTTTTCTAATAGCTTTTGCTTTGATATGAAAATAAACCTCTACAGAAGGATCTGCATTAATTTATCATGGAATTTAAGGAGTTTTAAATTTAGAAAGAATGAAGTGTAGACACTGAAAAATACTCCCAGAACATCTGCACTACCTGTCAGAAAAGAAAAATCTGTACTGAAAATGACTACTAGTTATCTGCTGTACCGATTGCTTGAGAGCGTTTGCTGCCCTTTGTTTAGAGTAATTTTATGGAAATAATGTAATCCAGCCTGACAAAGATCTGTTGTTTGATGACAGGGAAGTAATTTAACATTTTTGTTACTCAGTCACACATACAGAATTAGGGAATTAGTACTTACAGTGATCCAAATGTACTGAAAGTTATCCTCAATTCAGATATTTAGCTGGTAATTTGATTAATAAAATTTTGCAAGCATTTTAGGTCTTCTGCTAAATGCACTGTTTCGTTGCATATTTCCCTACAGAAAGTCTCAGTCTGACCATTCTTTGTGCAAATAAAATACCATAGAGCAACTACAGCAGCCTAGGTTTAGTTCGGGCCATAGCAGTGTATGGGGAAAGTAAATATTATTTGTTATTTAACCTCAATATCTGAAAAAGACTTCAGAAAAAAATTAAATAAAAATGTTCTCTCTCTACTAACAGAAAAGCATTTGAAATGTATGCCAAGATACATGTGCTCAAAATTAGCTCAAATACAGGACAGCAGGTGGCACTGGCAACATGCCAGTGTTAAAACAGCTGCATTGAACTGGTATAAAATTGATCATATTACATGTCTTATCTTTAATGTGAAGTTGTAAACGTACAGAACATAAGCTCTTCTTTCACAACATTCTATCCTTTGGTGTAAGTGTTCTCTTTGATACTGCTACTTAGTAAAGTTTATTAGGGTAGTTACAGAGACAGAAGAACTATCTTCACAGGGATGTATCGTGACAGGACAAGAGCCAACGGGCAATAATTGCTGCAGAAGAAATTCCATCTGCACGTAAGAAAAAAGCTCTTTCCCTTGAGAACAATTAACACTGGGAGAGGTTGCCTGCAGAACTGGTGGAATCCACTTCACTGGTATTATTCAGGACTGGGCTTGACAGGGCCCTGGATAACTCAGTCTGTGACCCTGCCTTTAATAAGAGGCTGGACCAGATGATCTCCAGAAGTTCCTTCCAACCTAGATTGTTCTGTGACTCAGTATGTTCAGGCCACACAACACAGCACCATGCTGAGAAGCCTAGGCATTGCTCCAAGCCAGCTGTAACATACACATGGGCAGTAAAACATAGTAAAACTATTCTTAACAGATACTACCGCAGCTAGGAATTAACAATATGCTGTTAACAGGACAAGTTAATCAGCTTGTAACAGGTTCCAGCTCCAGAGCTGGCTCATTTGGTGTTGCTTCAAACATGCTAATGTACCTCTGACTTTGAAGACACACTTCTTTTCTTTGCGTGTCATTCAGCCATAATAAAGAAAAGCAAAGAAAAGCCATTCTTTATGCAGGCCACAGAGAAACTAACCTGAGGGCAACAGCTGACATGCAAGCACGAACTTGACACTCTTATGTTAATACTTACATTCTCTAACCCAAGGAGGACCAAGAGCGGGATTGTTGTCATTCCTCCTTGGATCCACTCTTCTAGAGAAACAGTGCCATCATGATCATAGTCAATTTCTTCCATCATTTCATGAAGGATCTACACAGTTTAATGAAAAATCTCATAAATTCCATATTCTAAGATAGCAACTTCTTGTTAGAACATGTGCAGATCTCCAATTGCCTCATCCGCATGCAAAAAGGAAAATATTATTTGTATGGCACCTGTAGTAAAATGAGTACTGACAGTTCAGAAAATGAAATGTCATATTCCTATTTACATTTTATTATCACCTAAAGTTCCCAAACCCAGTTGTGTCCCCTTGTGTACTTACTATGTACAATACAAATAAGAGGTAGTTACTTTTAAGAAATTTTCAGAGACAAACCAGTTGTGTTATAAATGTTAATTACTACATGCACTGAAGAAAAGCCTTAAACTGTAGCAAGAATGTTTCACAGATCAGATTTAATCAGAAAAAGACTCATAAAAGTGCTAATTGGCAGTGTCATAGTGGAGCATAGACTATTATTATTTCTATCTTACTAATACATAGAATCACATGCTGACATGAAGTATCACAAAATGATTAAACGCCATCTCTAGCAACATTAAAAACTTGTGATAAAATGGATACTTACTGGACTCAGTTCAGTAACATCCCATTCAAGGTATTCTGCAACATGCATCATTTGAGCAATTATATTTTCCAGCTCCTACAGATGAACGAAAAAGAATGATAATATTTAATGCAATATTATAAAGACAAACTCTACTGCAATCAACTTATAATTCAAACATATTGCCTTCAGTGACACTGTTTTATCGATGTTCCTAATGAAACGTCCTTTACACTGGAAGCTGTCCACTCTTAGGTGAATCTGCTTCACTAGCAAAGCATCAGGCATGAACCGCAAAGCATGCAGGGAGGTGAAATACAGCCCCACAACCAAAGGACAGCCTCCGGGTTGAAAGTAGTAATAGATTCTTCCTTCCTAGTTGATCATTTGAGCGTTGGTTTATGATCGGAAGTCCACCCTGTGATATAATGATGTAATGTCCTTTAAATTCCAGCACTCTAACAAACTGTTTTTTTGACAGCAGTTGTATAATTCACGACTTTCTAATGGATATAAGGCATAAAGTGGACGGTATAAACTAATACAGAGATATTTTCTTACCACTACAGTGCTCTAATTTCCTCTGACAATATATCACTAGTGCTCTTCCATATTCATACATACAATCTGGTTTGTAAACATGCTCAAATGCTTATCTAGAACCACTCTAAATTCTCATGTGTATTTATTATATACTAGTTATCTAATTCATATTGTGTATTGCCTAAAACTATGATACAGTATTTACTTTATACCTCTATATAACTCAGCTTCCCTATTCCCCTGTCACTTATGGGAATCACCTCCTCTTGTTTACCCATCCACTCTATGCCGC
>NW_008795435.1:1522525-1543710 GCF_000699145.1 Aptenodytes forsteri
AAAGAAAAAAGCAAGCTGCCAATAAAATACTTCTGTTAGCTAACAGAAAAAAAATAGTTTTTAAATGATTGCTATATTTCTAATTTTCCTTCAAACATTTGGTTGGGCTAGCCCTCAAAATTTGGTCTTTAATACTGTTCCTCCTTTCTTAATAACAACATGGAAGTTCTGACATCTGTCCACATACATCCACTGTGTGACCCTCACACTTTTCCCTTTTAATGAAATCTTTATAAATGGTGCTTTCATACACATCTCCCAGCAGCATACTAGAATTTTAGGAATCATATTAATGTGTCCCCTACAGTAATATTATTAAAAATCAGAAGACTATAGAATAGGACTCCACGATAGCAGCGTCAGCATTTGAAAATTTATACAGCTGTAGAAGCAGCAGCTTAATGGCAAAGAAAACTCAAGAGTTACTTTCAAAATGGGTGACTTTTTATCAACTATAGTTTATACTGCTTCTATTAATTCAGGATAAATACAAACTTGATTTGGATTAATGTAGTTTTGTATAGGTATGCCCTTATGACATACTCTCACAATGCATTAATACACATAAATAACATTACCGAACTATCCAGGTGTCCATTCCCATCTGTATCATATAAGCGAAACATAACTAAAAAGGAAACAAAAAGAGAAGGAAACTCAGTAACAATATTATTTCATAAAAAAACCCCAAAAACCTACCCCAAAACACAAAACAACCAAGCCTGAGAAACAAAAACCAACCCCAAAACACAAAACAACCAAGCCTGAGTTTCAAAGACAGGACAGACATTAACATTTTCCTTTAACGATCTCACTAACTGTAGACCCACCAAACACTTTGAATTATGTGAGAGGTTCACTCAGCGACTACCCTGCCGCAGTGCTTCCAATGAGACATATGAGCAGGACAGTGCAATTGCACCTCTTCCACATAATCACTCCAACAGCTAATTTGGTCTGTGAACTTAATTCTGGTTCCTCCTAGAGACAATCTGTGTTCATGGTGAGTACCACCAAAAGGACCTTCTCTGTCATCTCACCAAACATAGGATAACACACAACTGGTCAGGCAAATGTTGATAAGCCTGCTTAAGTTACAATGCTACCCTACTCCCTTGGTTGCAGCTACCACTATTCAATAGTGATACTGCTTTAGAAATGCTTTCTGACCAACTACATGAAACAGAGGATTATTATTTGAAGTATCTAATCAGCCAAATCCAACAATGAACATTCCTCACAGACTGCCAGCATGACTCGTCCCAGGACCAGACTTGCTTCATCAATTTGAAAATGTATTCCCAACATTCTGGGGAGCTACCCAGACAAGAATAGCTGCATTTTGACAATATCCAGAAAGAATATATACTTTCAAGTTTGTATCGTTACTTGATTCCAGCCACAAGAGCGGGTATGTCCACCATTACCAAGGTATTTCAAAGCAGCTTACTCAGCTGATCATATACTGCATCAGATTGCAGAGCAGAAAGAAGCCTGAAGCTTTGGTAGGAATAATGTTAAAAGGCTAAGGATGAAAACCAAAAGCCTAATACCACTTTACTCTTTGTCTCTACTTTCTGGGACAGTTAGTCAGAGCTCTGAAATCTAAACAACATCCCCTTCAAAAGTGCTCATTTTTTCCCCCTAGATCTATTTTCTAAGGAGTAAGAAGAGAGCCCGTGTACAGCTGGTTCCAGGACACTGTAATGCCTTGACTGAGAGCAAAAACCAATATAATGAGAAGTGAGAGGAAATTCTTCGCAATTAGAAAGTAAAGTTCAGAAAGAATTTGATTATTTTTGTCTTACAGCAAAACATATTTAACTGTTATATGGATTGGTTTGCTTCCCTTATATCCCCCATCTTATTCCCAAGTTGTTCACCTAACTGTGGGGAAAAAAGGTAAGTACTATACCTCTCTACCACGTCAGCAATTTTTGCTACTACATCGCACTGATCTTAAGAGCTGTAACATAAGATTGAAGAGATTTACTGTAGTACATTGTTTCAAGCTACAAAGGTCCATTATTCATTAGTTATAGGCTAAGAAAACCTACACAAATATGTTTCTTTGCCTGTGAATTACATAGCAGAAATGTTTCAGTGTAAAATAACAGTTAATGCTAAAAGCCAGCAGAGATTGGTACTGTCCCTGCTAGTACGCCTTCTACCAAAGCTGGTCAGAGCATGACAGCTAATATTATCTGGCAAAGGTACCATTAAGCATTCACAGTTTCCATAGGGATGAATCACTGAATCACTCAGTGATAAGGTTCAAATCACTTGGTTCTCCTTCCTCCTCCTCTGTGATTGTAATGCACTGGTTAAAAGAATGTTCTACAGTTATCATGAAAGCAAGTTTTAGCATCTCCCTGATCTTTACCCACTCCAGAGAAGTAGTGCTTACAACTTTTTGTTCCTTTAACATGAATCAGTAGGTCTAATCAGTCATTTTAAAACATGTATTAGCATAATTATAACTGTTTCACCTTTGTAGCAAACAAAGTCTCTCCGATTACATATGTATTGGGTAGTGAAAAGGCTCAGTCTGTGCTTTTCGCTAGACTCTGAAAAAACTATGCTACTGGTGTGGCATGCAATCTCTTTTCTATTCATACTCTGCTAAATATTCATGTTCTTGCTGATTTACGCACTCTAGGAGAAAAACCAACAACAAAACTGGTAAAAACAACTGAACAAGAGTTCTGATGCAAACTACAGAGCCCAAGTCAATCTTTTCTCACCCCCTTACCGGACAGCACTGACTGGCCACTCGATTTCTATTACTAGACTGCATGCCTTTTGTAAGTAATTAAAAACGGATTAAAATCAAATTACCAAGATAAGATCAGTTGCTGCATTGCTATACTTTCACCTGCAACCTCTGGACTTCTAATCTTGCATATGACAGAAGGTGGCATCCCAGAAATGCCAAAAGTTCAAAATTATGTTCTTTTGAGAAGAAATTGGGGAATTCATTCTCAAAAGCACATGCACAAACAGGTGCTGAATGCACTTTCTATTTTCACCAGCGCATGTACTGTGAAAACTGTAAGGCTTGTCACTTTCCACAGAAGCCTGAGTGTCCAAGAACTGCATAGCACAGCAAAAAGACAGACTATAACTAATCATATTACTGCAAAAATACAAAAGAACAGTGTGGCATTCTCGAAGCTTCTGTTGGTATGGAAAGAACAGAAACAGAATAACCTGGAGAGAGTCTTGATAAGAGAAACTGGCAAAAAACCCCACAGTTCATAATTCTTGGAGTTTCTGTTCATAATAGCGGAGAAAAGTTTGAGCATTTGTAAGCATATTATGTTTGTAAAGCTATGGCACCTGTGGAGGTCGTATGCTTCCTCCACACCATTTACGTCTAATGCCCTTCATACTGCCTCCTGGCATTTCTCTAAACAGTTTCACAACAGATACATGTCTGGCATCCATGGTTATACTGATAAAAAATACATACAAATTGAGGAATGGGTTGTGCTGATAAAGCCTCATGTAATTGAGAGCTAAAATAACTTCTGCTGTTGGGGTCATTAAAGGATGAAAAGTTGAGGTATGAAACACCACTGCTCAGTTCTTAGGAAGTACCCTGCATATTTACAAGGGGTCTTTCTTACACGTTCAAGAATCACAGTGTGGACACCAGCAAGCAAAGCTTGGTACACATGAAAACAACATGGAGAGCAGAAAATGGTTTGTATGGATCAAGTCTACAGGTTGAGCTGCAGAGCATGAAGGTACTTAACAATATACACCTTCAACTATTTGCAGTGTGACCTTAGAAAGAGAACTTAAATTCTTCCAATGTATCTCATCTCTGCTATGAAAGTTTGGGATATTCTTTATATTCAGGCCCTATATAGTTTATGAATAATAAATATGCTGAGCATGTCAAACAGGTGAGGTTCGCAGTGCTTAAGACCTCTAGAAATACACTGTTAATAGGTTAGAGAATCCATTTATCTGGTGGAATATTTCGAAATCTATGAAAATCCATAGATCGTATAGATCCAAAACCTAAACTTTATTTCTTCTTCGTGTACTTTATCTTAAAAAATCCTCCAGCTTATATCAGATTTTAAATGAAAGCACCACTTCCATGTTCTGCTTGTCATGAATCAAGTTTCCAAACACTCAGCTATGATTCAGAGTGCTTCCATTTTTTGTCAACAGAAAAAAAATAAATCATGATTTGAGATTAGTATTAATATTAATGTTGGCAACTCTGGAATAAGCCATCCTTTCTTTTTTCACTCCACTGCTACTAACTTATAATTTACCTAACAGCCACAGGACCTACTGCTATAAAATTATTTCAGACAAAGGGTTAAATTATAGCATTAATTTATAAGGATAATTCAACTAAAATCAATAGGGAATTCTGCGTACTAATGGCACAGTATAAGCCAAAATTTAGACACTAAAAAGTGACAATACATGGTATATTTCAACTCTGTTTGACAAAGTAGAAAATAAACCTATATAATAACCGTGTCCTTAATTATATGTAGTAAATGCAAATGATCTTGAATGTACAAAACATGTAAGTACCATACATTTATTAGATCAGGCTCTCTCGCTCCTAAATCATACAGATCATTCATAGTCTTTTGCCTATGCAGTTCCTGTTGCGGGAAGTTCACGGAACATCCCCTACACTAAAATCATCACCTGCTCCTCTGTCTCTCCCCCTTTTCCTTGTACCAATTCCTGACACCAGGGGAGGCAACCGATCTCCATTTTGTGCTACGGTTTGTGCATAGAGCTCTTCAGAGCTCTGATAAGGCTTGCATAGCTTGCTACCATGAAACAGCTATTACATTGTAAGTTGAATTCAACCCTAGGATCTTAGTTTTCCTATGCTTGTGTTCTGAATGCACATTCACACATACATCCTCATATTCTAATCATATGATACCAAACTGGTATTACCAAATTTGGGGATGGCTCCTTATAATGTTTACTGAGGCAAAGGTATTGCTGATCTTACAGTACAAAGTAGTCATTGTAAGCTAACTACAGGCAACGAAACATCAAGATATTTCAACAATATGCAGTCATGTAACCTTGTAATGAATTCCTCACTCCAGCAGAAGCAGCCTACTGTTTGCATTTCCTATCATATTGAGTATTTACTTTCCATACAGTATTAGAGCCTGATCCCACAGTTCTTTTATAGACAGACCAGCTATGTATATCAAAGTATATTTGGTCTCAGTAAGGACTATATGATTGGATTGACTGTTTATCTATCTGGAAAACTGGCTTCTAAAATTCCATAATGGGGAAACACACTGTTTGTTTCTTTTTTTTCCTCTGATCCGCAGATCAAACTCTCAGTTATTTTCTGAACAGGTAGAGGTATTGCGCTTTAATGAATCAAGCCTCTAATTAAAAAAGTCAAGTAATTTCTAACTTCCAGTGTCAAACACTCACTCCCAACAGTGATCCAGACTTGGATCATTCTTGGCTTTTCTGTATTCACTAATATTATAGAGCCCACGGCCTATATTAAACAATGATTCTTCGTTTGAATTAGCTTGTTTTCTACAGATTATTCACCACTTCTATAAATCTTTAAGCATCCTCAGTATTTTTCATTTGTTTTTCTCAGATCCGATACTAATCAAGAGACGACAGTATAGAAAGGATTTTAACTGCAGAATGTATGATCTTTACTCCCCATCTTAGCATGTGCAAGATAGAAAGAATTTAGTTAAAATCTCATCAAATTATACTATTAACTAGAATAAAAGATCACTTCTGCAATAATGGTCACCTAGAACCCTATTTTTGTAATGCAGCTACTCAAAACTGAGTCTCAAACTCAGAAAATTTAGAAACAGATTTTTTGATGACATTGAAATAAATATATAAAATTAACTTTAAAAAGAAGAACATACATTCTAGCTTGTCTTCAGGTCTTCCTCTTTCTAGCAGTGACAAATAGCAAACAATATCTTTCAGCTGGATCTTGTCTGGTGAATTTAAGTTGGCAGGAGTAGGAGGTCGGGATGCAGAGGTACCTTTGTTAAGTCTCAGACCTGGAAATAACACATAGCCTTTGTTACTCTTAACATATAATATAAGCAGAAAATGAAAACATAAGTCTTGCATACATACATCTTTGTTTTATGTGAATCTCAGATGACTTAATTTAAATAGAAGTGTGACGTTTTAAACAATTCATGTTCATAGTTTATCCAGCAAAGGCAGAATTAAAATGATAGTGAGGTTTTAAAATATTATATGGATAAAGCAAACTATTGGGGAAAAAAAAATCAATTATGGGAATGGCATAACGCTTTTTTCATTTGTGTTGATCTGATGTCATTTGGCTACAAAAAAATTTGGTGAATATTTTTATTCTACTACATTACATGTTAATTTAAGTATTAAAACAATCCCTGCCCAACGCTGCATCCACTTCTTCGTGCTTGTAGTAGCTTCATCTAACTTATAGATTGACACCAGCTACACTAATTGAAGATGTTTTAGTGTCAAAGAAAACTCTGATAATACCGAAGTGAGTAGTCTTCCCAAAACCACAGCCAGATGTGTGTCAGAGCAACACATATTTAAAACACGGAAGCCTCGGCCACAGAATACTATGAAAATAAGCACAGAATTTAAATAATAGTCATAATTGCTCAAAGATTGTGATCAAGAGCAGTTCCAGTGTACCACTTGGAATACAAGTTTCAACACTGCCAAACTTTTTGTTTCAAGAGAACATTAATATGACTGGTCCTGATGATATTACTGGAATCTGCAGGACCAATAAATAAGGAAAAAAGGGGAAGGACAGGAGAACACAGAGAAAGCAGTAATAAAACTTTCTTTACAAGCTTGTTACATTTCTCACTGACTTTAGTGATGTTAAAGATGAAGCTTTACAAAAGGATTTACTGTTCTTAAATATTTTCTATGACTAATTCAGAACAGATTCATCACTGCACACATAACCTGCATACATAATTTCTCTCATCCATTTGTCTTGAACAAGTTAATTACTGTAGCAAATGGAAACAGTTCTGGTGGGTTTTTTCCCCCCCTATTTTTATCTTGTAAAACTTTGTTACAAACTGAAGACATTTTCAAAGGTCTACTGAGGTACATGTTAAAAAAAAAATAATTTCAGTAAATAAGAGCAAATTGGCATGTAGAAAATATATCTTAGAATCAAGTTCATGTTTATGGTTTCAGGCAGATAATAAACACTGAAAGTAGATATTTAAATGAATAAAAAGATTTAATAGGGCAATGTTCTACTAAATGAGCTTGCGTGTCGGTTAAGTGCCCTTAAAATTAAGACATTATAAAATGTTAATCAACTAAGATGCTAGCTTTAATCACACAATTTACACAAATAGTTCACATTCCAGTCTTACATGAATCTTATGCACAGAATAAAAAGTATTATAAAAGTTGGGCTAACTCATCTCAAAAATGTATAGTCCTGAAATCCAAATGAAAAGGCATACAAATTTTAAGGTCTCTTTTAGCTTAGCATCAGCTGCAAGGTACAGGTTAAAGTATTACTTCTGCAGCAGAGGTAGGAGACGGGTGGCTGCAATGTGCTGAATTACAGATGACTTACAGTGCTGCTGCTTACCTGGCATCTGTTTCCATCTCTCTTCAGACACCTTAACTGAAAAGACAATTTATAAACAGACATGAGTGGACCAAGAGACACTAAGTAAAAAACAGATACGTGCCAGAGAGATTTATGAACCCTGCTACTTTCCTTGTGATCTTCTCTAGCTCTTGTGTACCTTTCGATTTTCCAGAAGAATGTCAAATGTTTCTGACAAATTTATTTCCCAGTATGGTCAGTTTTTTCCACTATTGCTAACATTTAAAAATTACTAGATATCCTAAAACAAATGTTTCCGTAATTTTCATTTGCACATCAAAATGTACCAATGCACACTTTTTCCCTTTAAATGCTACAAATTATAAAGATGTCACAACTAGTTTAAATCTCATGAATTCTACATATGAAGTGTCAAAACCATACAAATACCACATGAATAATAAAAGATGATTTTTTGAAATAACAGTAGTCAGATACCATATGTAAAAACACAGCATAATAAATCAATACGCACCGCTAAATGGCAGCTGCTATTAGAGTTATCAGGCAAAAAGTGTTAAGTGTAAAAGATTACAAATTTTGGTGGCTGGTACAGTGCATGTTTATTGCTGACGCTACTCATTGATGAAAATGTGACGAAAACTTCAATAAAAAATTAAAAGTAATGAAAGTGGAAATGAAATTGTGCTGCTGAGACTTTATAGGAACAGAATCTATATTCAGTTGAAAAAAATGCAATGCTTAAAATTTATGACATCCAAAATATACCCTGCAGCATACAATAAAGAATACATTTAGACATGTCCTTACAGATTCTGTTGCAAAGCATCTTCAAGGGCAAGGAACTGAATCACTGGTCTAAATGACTTGCCCGAACCCATGAGTAAATCATTATCAGAGCTGTAATTAGCAACAGAAGGTTTTGAATACGCCACACAACTGATGATTATACCATAGCCTACTAAGCCTACTGCTCTGCACATGGAACCACTCTAGATAACTAACAACAAAAGCCCAAGAAGTTGGAAACGTACTGTCTACACAGCAGATACTTGTGGAAGGAGATGTGTCCATGGCAGTTCTGATTAGAACGGATAAAAAAAGATATGTGAAGAATTCAATTCAAATGAAAAAAAAAAAATTCTATGAAGAACCATACCCTTGATGTGGTAAGCAAGCTTTGCTAGCAGGAAAAAGTTTATTTGGTTAAGTCTAATTACAGTTAATGACCATTATATAAATACATTATAATATAATAGAAGACGATAAAGTAATACTTTTTTTTGGTTGGTTTGTTTGTTTGTTGGGTTTTGCCAGGAAACGTAAAGCTAAAAAATGGAAATAACAGGTACTGCAAACTTAAATAAAGAAAAATTACTGAAACCCATCTATTTAACAGCTGGGAACGGCATGCACTAAAAAGAAAAAACAGGTCAGACTCAATGGGTGATACCTGAAAGCCTATAATTAGCATTGTACACTGAGGCATCTTTGCAAATCTAGTGCTTGGTATCTGCAAGAAAAGCTAACATTTCAGCTAGTAGCACTTGTACCAAATTCACAACTTCTGGATAAGTTGCAATTTGAAGACACCTAATCTTCAAATAAAGAATTCAAGCATTTAAGTACCCATCAAACCGCTGGGTAACTTGCTCTAAGCATTTGATTATCCCAGCTGTTCAAAACATGCAATTCATTTCATTAAATTAGTCTAACTTCTGCTTTTAGCTACTGGATTTTGATAGAGTTCCCAAATTGATAAAGTGCTAAACCAAATATTTCAAGTTAGGAAGGTAACCTTAAATTTGTTCTGCAAATTTTCTTTAGAAGTTTTAGAAAATTTTGTAAGTTGATAGTTTTTAACACTATGTTATATATTTATAACAGTATTTTAACATTATGTCCTCTGAACTCAAAATCACTTTTAATAAAAATGTTCAGTTTAGCACGAAAATTTCAAACTCCATTAAAGAAGATCCTTACATTGGGAAAAGAACTACTGCTAACACTTATAGGTTATTTAAAACATCAGTAGCTTATAAGTATGTAGGATTACTAATCCTACATACCTAGACAATTACCACACCTAGACAATTAAGAGCAGCAGCAGTAACTGGGCACAGAAACTATAGAGCACCAGCAGGAGCCTCCTGCATGAAGCTCTGAAGGTTTCTAAGTGTTTATACAGTAGAGCAGGCAGCAAGATCATGTAACCATAGCAATCTGATTAGCATTAACGTGACAAAGCCTGTCCACTTGGTGTCTCAGCTGCATCATTATTGTGAATTAAAAAGATGAAACCATTTAGTTTCCATTTCTTTTCATAGTATTTCTTGTTCATGATTGAATTAGTTTCTCCAATTTCACAAATATCAGAACAAAAAAAGAAATACATATAGTTTAGAATTCCATATGTTTATAGCTATTAGAAGTAAAATAGCAGGGGGAGGGAACCTTCAGCTCTTTTATTACTGTGATTGTATTACTTACCTCCAGAAAGGTGCTGCGGTTTGTTTTTTATTAACGGACTGCAGTGAGAGATTTTGTTGCTAAATGATGTAAAAAGATGCTCAACGAAATCATCTGGTAACTCTGCCTCCAGAAAAGTCTTCATGAAGAGCTTGAACCCCTCTAAATCAATTGTCTAGAGTGAAGGGAAGGAAAAAAAAAAAAGAAAGAAAAAAGTATTTTGAATTGTTCGTTTTGCAAAAATTTTCATACTAATCCATCAAATAATATTCTGTTAACAAAAACTAGACTGCCTTTGAAAATACTGATTTCTGAAGATATAGCCTGGCATACCTCGTCTTCAAAGTGACTGATTATTGAATGAAGTATTACTTTGAAAACTCACAGTATTGCTACAATAGCCCAGAGCACAGTGTAAGACAGCCCAGAGTAAATTCAGAGCACTTGTGTCAGGACCCAAAACTAAGTTACATGCTCTCTAGTTTCTTGATTAGAATACGGCTTAACAGCACATACAAAACTGCAACCAAAGGTACCTATGGAGCTCACAGGGATGTACCTAGCAAGTCTTACCTTTTCCCATAATTAGGCAGACAACAAGCAGGGGCTTTTTGGATGCCTAATTCAGGGAATTGAAGGCCTCCTGTCTTTTCCTAGGTGGCAACACATTTTGCTGGTATTTGTCAAAGAGAAACTAATCATCCTGTCTTAAATGTGTTCTAATAGTCAAATGAGAGTGCTGAGACATGCAACATTAGTTACAGGGGGAAAAAAGTTGTTGATTTGAAACATTTGTCATTTAGTTTAATTTGGTTTTGCTTTTGCCAGCAAGGTAAGAGCTGATTAATGAAATTCATCTATGATTTCTCCTGGTAAAACAGCATTGTCTGTTTTAAGTAACAAAATGAATCATAGAATATCTCAAGTTGGAAGGGACCCATAAGCATCATCGAGTCCAACTCCCTGCTCCTTGCAGGACTACCCAAAACTAAACCATATGACTAAGAGCATCATCCAGACACTCCTTGAACTCTGACAGGCTTGGTGCCTTGACCACTTCCCTGGGGAGCCTGTTCCAGTGACCGACCACCCTCTCAGTGAAGAACCCTTTCCTAATGTCTAATCTGAACTTCGCCTGATGCAGCTTCATTCCATTTGCTTGTGTCCTGTCACTGGTCACCAGAGAAAGGAGATCAGCACCTTCCCCTTTGCTGCCCCCCTCGAGGAAGGTGTAGACTGTGACGAGGTCACAGCAATGTAAAGCATTATGATCCTATTTTATCCTACTAATATAGAACCACTATAGATAAAGGTGTCCTGAAACATATCGAGAGACCTTAAGACAACTTCAGTTTTAGCTCAGAAATAACTGTGACACAACTGCATACTTATCAATGATGCTACTCAGTTACGTATGTGATTTTAAAACAGCTTATCAATCATTAATCTGTAAAACATAGCATTGCTGTCTTTGTTTCTAGATCAAACAGGACAGCAACTTTTCATCATTAAATAATTAAGGGATAAAGCCACATTATACCACAAAATCGACTTGGAGAAATTTCCCATGCCTTTCAGGAAGACTCCATTTCTCCACAGAAAACTCTAGTGCAACTCCTTTAGTTCAGCACAGTGCATGCAGCATTAGGAGGGAAAAGACTTGCAAGAAATCAGCTTGAAACCATGCCAGAAAAAGAAAATTGAGACTAAATTTTCAAAGTGCCTCAGTGACTTTGGAATCTGAATCACAGTATAAAAAACTTTTATAATGACTTTAATATAATGTCAACACTTTGGAGCAGGGATTTCTCTCCCCCGCCTTTTTATTTATTTATTTATGAGATGTAGAAATTTTATGTCCTCATGAACTAAGGTGTTTCCCATTAAGGCCAAGACCTAACTGCCCCGAGGTAATGTTTTAAATGTGTATCACTGTCCTTACAAGGGACCAACAATGCAGACTGCAAAATTTGACTGATCTTGTGCAAGTCATTATTATTAGGAATGCAAACTTGGCTAGAAGGTATCTATGCTGAGCTTCTAATCCAGAACACCTAATTTGAGAAAGAAGTTCAGTGAAACCAATAAAACTCTTACCTACTGAACACAAAAATAGCAGAGACTGAAAAGAACTGGCCTCCACAAGGCTCAAGCTTGGCGTAAAATGGAAATAACTTGGACATGGACTCATTATCATTGTCTGATCATAGAGTTTCAGCCACTCTCTTCTACTTTGGCAAATCATACACTGTTTCACTCATGCTACAAACTTTATGTTTTTCCACAATAATAAAGTCACTGACATTTAATTCACTATTTATAAACCATGAAACCACAATGGCAAAAAGATTTGTATCAGCATCCAAGCAAATCGGTCATTAGTTTACACTATATAAATGGACTTTTTATCTGCAAGCATAACAAATACATTAATCACTAAATCAACTGACTTTAACAATGTGAAATTGCTTTGTTAGATTGTTCATTAATGAAATGTGTCTTAGCTATTTCACTAAATTACATACAAAGAGGAATAACCAAGTGAAAAAGGAAAACAGAAAAACAAATTATAATCCCAATTAAGTTAAGGTTTATGGATGGACATGCAAAATATGTCTGTATCACATAAAGCTTTTTTTTTTTTTATTTACCTTGTCTGTGGATTTTATGTAAATACTGCTAAAAATATTCCTTGAGTTTACAGCTATCTTAGATTTTTAAACTGCTGCCTGAGTGACATTGGTCCACCAAGCTGCCCACAACTAAATCCCTAATGCTACATTTTTTCCATTTATGGGCTTAGAATTATGCCTGGCTAGAGATTTGGATTAACAAATAAGGTTAAAATTATGCGTTTCTTTCTTCCTGAAGACTCACTTTCTCAAAGACGTTCAAACTTTTCAATATTTTCTAAAGATGGTCAGATTATCATTCACCCCAGTGTCCTCCAAAGCAAGTGTTCCAAACTGCCTTATATTTTCTGGCCAGGAAAGACAACAGACATCAAAGTAACACGACTTGGCTGCCGTGTCCATTTATTATATTTGACACCCTGACTGCCACTGAATAGGGTGCTCAGCAAAGGAAAAAAGCAAGCAGGTGGTTGTTCTATAGTCAGATTTCTTCAGCTGAAAATGCTTTATCCTCTGTTCTAACATGATCTGTGACTTGTATTTCCCCAGGGAAGCAGCAGCATTCATACAACTAGAGTTCAGACGTTGCACATCCAACAGTTTTCAGATGATGCTGAAAGTTAGTTAGGAGCTGGTAAGTGACTTGAATACACATCAGAAATGTTTATAATAGCCCAAAATACTGATGCGAAACCACATGCTGTATCAAAGGAATGTGCAACAACAGTCCTGCCTAAAAGAGATCTGTGTAGAGCCCTGTGATTAGTTTTTGCCTATATGAAAAAACCCACAAAAGTAAAAAACATTTTCAAGAGGACCTAACATACTTGGTGTAGATTATCCTATTAGAACCGAGCTCTAAAGTAATGCAGTCATTTCTGGAAATTTGTTTTTGTAAATGTATATACAGTAAATAACAGAACTGAGCTAGACTACAGCAGATCTAGGAGTAGTTTAGATTATCCATCTAGCTTTCCAATGAAAAAGGGGTGAACTTTCAAAAAAGGCTCACTTTAAATTACTTTCCGTGTTTTCTCTATCATCTCTCTCTCATTGTAATATATATAAGCCATTACATAACTGTAGAAAAATTGAATAATTTCTTAAAAGAAATCCTGTGAGGACCACTGTAGAAGACTTAAAGGTGTTAGAGTATTACCACCAAGTAGAGGTTTTAGTATTGAGCATGGTTCATTTAGAACAGAACACTTAAAGATGCAAAACATTTGCTCAGCTTAATTTAAAATAACTTTCACAGAAGAGAAAAGAACACACAATATTATGAGCATTTCTCTATTCTGCAATTATACAGTATTTTTCTTTTTTCCTCATGGAACTTTACCCTTCAAAAATATGAAAATGCTTCAGTAAGTAACTACCCTTGCTCTAATTACTAGCATTTCCCCCCAACCCCAGCTACTTTTCCAAGGAAGCACACAATGTTTTCGTAACCAAAAGAGAAAAAGAGGAAAGCAGAGGACATCAATTTTCCACACTAACATGGATCATGCTCACTCTTCTATGTAAACCACAATATCTTCCTTTTAAATCTCACTGTCATATCAGAATTTCTCAGATGAAAAGTTTAATAGATTTTGGTATGGTTTGAAAATAATTTATTTCTGTTAATGAATTTGCAAGCATTAATTAAACAGTTCAGATCAATAATACCAGAATAATATATAAGCCAGAATGGTGGATGTTGTTTTCTTAAGCATGCAGGTTAGTTGCTTAATTTTCAACTGGAGCTTCTGGAAATTTCTGTTGAATTCAAATGAACCGGAGAAAGAAGGATTTAGCATTTCAGAAGGCATTTTCCATGACGTTTCCTAAGTGAGGGGATGAGAACATGAGAGGATGTACCAAACTGACTACAATTAACCTGGCACATGAATTAATTCATTACATTTCACAAGAGACTATCAGGGCATAGGGAGATTATGATCACAAGTTTAGGGATCTCAGGAAAATATCCAACATAACAGGGAGATATGTAAGGACATAGTTGAAGCAGTCAATAGTTATTCAGAGGAACATGAAAGAACTTTCAAATTATTTGGCCTAAATCTTTGGGGGGGGAGGGGGGAGGAATAAAAATCTGTACTGTTTTAGCTTTGATTCAAATAAAAATGGTACCAAAAGCCTTGCCTGTAGGTCACAGAAAGGTAGATGTTTTTATATTAATCATATATAACTGGATTCCTCTTTTTATATGCTGAACAATTGATTCACCGAGTTTACTGGAGCTCCTTTTCTTATGTCTTACAAAAATAAACTTTACAAAATAAGGCTTTATAAATCTTTATAACCTTCTTTATTATTGGGTAATAAAACTTCATTTGGTAATGAAACATTTTTATATAAACCCAGAGAAGTACACATTCAAAAACACCATCGAGTTTCAGCTAATTTAAACCATAACATCCATATAAAATTAATTTTACTACTATTTTTAGAAGCAGTTCTTATTATTATCATTTCCCATTTACAGATTTTATCAATGTTTCCAATTACCTGAAAGTCAAAAAAAAAAGATATATACGCACCTTGGAGAAAAGGAAAGGAGAAAGGACAGAAGGCAGAAACAAAACTGCACAGTTTTAGCTTTTAAATTCTTTTTAGCAAATAGAATGAGTCAACCATTAATATTTTTTAGGTTTTCTGAAAGCAAACATGAAACTGGACTCACTATGACTCAATGCAGAGGAAAATTAAAAATACGCATCTTTTTTTACATGATAAATTGTCAGGGAAAATCCATAACATTTAATTAACCATCCATAAAATTTCAAAATTAATCCCAGCACTAAAATGCCAACAAGAATTTAATCCACTTTTTCCTGTAAGCTCCCCCCAAAAAGATCCCTACAATAAACCGAAAAAGAAGAAACAGACCAAAGTTTATAATGAGTTCTAAATGATTGACTGACCACAGAAAAAAGGTTCTGGATTTGCCCCACTGCACCCAACTACATAACACAACAGATTTACAGAGAAAGGCATCCTAAGGTGTCTTTTATGCCTTTATTAACTGTCCCCATTCATTAATACACTGTGATAAGGCATGACTTTTACTTCACAACACTGTGCAGACTAAGAAACCTCTTAATCGATTTCATAACTCTAAAACCAAGCAGCTAATTACAGTCCAACAAGAACAACATGGGTCAGTTCAGAAAAGGAACAAAGAGCCCTGAAGCTGGACATCGGTGTTATATTGATGCCCTTACTCATACTGGGATCTTGAAGGACTCTATCAAGTGCTACTAATCCATAAAGCACTTATACTTGATAAACCCTTTGGGTTTTTTACTTTAGCTTCCTAAGGTGTCCACAGACTTGTTTCTGAACATGAACAAAAATGTTACAATCTTCACTGGATTGAAAATTTCATCATTTCCCTCACATCTAATACAATGAGGGTACATAAATCTGTGTTATCAGGTCTCACTATACATGTTCACAAAGAAAAACAAACAAACAAAAAAAGGCAGTGTGCACCAAGTGCAATGGAGACCACCATTTCCTTCTGAAAGCACAGAGAAAGTGACAGATTTTCCCACCTTTTGGAAAAAAAAAAAATCTCCTGGTAAAGACACCTCCCCAGTGGGGGTTACCTTGGCTGAATTCCCTTGTTTGCCTGGGGAAATTCAAACTTGTATCTCTTTCTCTAGAGAGTATCCAAATATCAGAAAAAGCCCAAGATTCACTGAGGGAAAAAGAGGTTTCTGTATGTCTATGCCAACAAAATTATTAAATATTTACTTGTAAAAATGTTACTGAACAAATTACTGAAATAGTCCTTTGAATGAGGAGGTGATCTGAACATGTTTAAGAGATCAGGCTAGTCAGGGAGATGTATCAAAACACATACCAAAATGTTTCAGCTGTTAAGGCAGTACTTCTGGACACATGGAAGAATTTAAGGTGCTTAGGTAAATTTTATAGAAAATGGCTGAGACAACTTTTTTTATTTCTTTTCTTTTTTAAATTGCCATACCAGAGTTGGGTGCTAACTTCACTCAGAGTGGAAGTAACCCATTCTGGATCTAAGCCTATGCTAAAAGAAACAGAACAAATTTATGTATTGCATATATAAAAATAAATATTCATGTATACATACTATTATATACGGTATTATTTATTAAACGAAGCAGCAAACAGCAATTACAGATTGTTCAGAGAGGTCATTCAGTGCCTCTGGGACTATAATATGTCATGTCACGTGCTGCATATATTTTACAATTAAATTTTGGCAAATATGCGTTAGTCCAAAACACTTATCAGCTTTTTTTTAATGTTAATGCCATGAACAGATTACATACAAAAAGTTCCATCAGTGCAAGTAACTCGCTCTTACTTTCTCATGTTTAAGAATAGCAGGAGCAGTTTTTATAACAGTGAAACAAGACAGACTAATCTGTCTTGTTATGAGAACATTCCTGTTGCAATGCCTGACTAAGAAAATACCGACAGATTTGTCCAGATTTTCAGTTTCAGCCGAATTTGTCTTGTTAAAGAACCCATACCCAACCAATGTGTTCCGGTGGAAATTTTTCTGAAGCTTATGGCATCCTTCACTTTACAAGTAAGCTACAAACACAAACAATTAGGATTTGCTCTGCCAACTCCCACTACTTTGAAGAAAATTCCTTCCCTCAAATAGCCCTTTTAAGACCCAGGATAAAACAGAAATAATTAGGCCAAGAGTTATCCTCATAATAATATTCTTGGAATAAGATAATAAAAAGTTACTCAAGGAACTTGGTTACAATGTCTTATAGATATTGTAAAATATAAGAATATAAAACTAAAACAACACTAGCTATATGGATATACAAAGTGGCAGCTGCAAAAGGTAATACCATATAGCACCTATTTTGTCTAAACTAAAAATCTGGAGAGAGAGGGAGAGAGAGAGACGATGCCATTTATGGACAGACTGGAGTATGTGGGGAGGTAACATCTGAGCCAGGCAGGCACAGGGGGAAACAGCAGTGACTATCAATCCTTCTTCCAAACTTGTTAGCACCTCTGTCTCCACTGCACCTCTGCTCCTTAATTCTTTTCCTCCATTCTGGCAGCAGCCAAGGAGGCATCACTGGGTAAGCGTGTACGGGGTGGGGAGGAAGGCTGGAAATGAGCTACAGACCTCAGATTTGGACTCATGAGAGATTTCAACCGCATCTAAACGCAACCTACTTGCAGCAGCTGCCAGACGCTATTAAGAAAAATGGTGATGGAGCAGACGAGAGGAGGTTTTTTTGAGTTATAAGGAATAATCTGCACTCAGTGGAAGAACTGAGGTAAGATCTAAAAGAAAGTCCCTCCACAGAACATTGTATTTCCCTCTTCCCCATCTGCTAAAAGCTCCTGGGAAACTCCTTAATGGCTTTGACGAAGCATTCTGAGATGTTTTCCTATTTTTCTATCATAATACATTTAAAAACTCAATTCTGTAGAAAATTCTTTAGCCTGTGCTTTTATTCTCTATAAACACCAAAAACGTATGCAATCTCATGTAATTCATGTTTTCTAGCTTATTAACCCTCTCTATATGGTCTCTGCTTTTTTCCCCACTTATTTTGCCAAAAGTCAGGTTTTGAAACATTGTCAGAATCAATGAATCTTCAAAACTTGGACTTTTACTGGGGATGCTTTAGCATTGCTTTTCACAGCTGATCATGTAATAAACGCCAATTTATCTGTTTTATAGTGAAAATCTGCATTGGTGGGAGCTGAGGAATCACATGCACAAGACCCATAGGAATCATAAGCAAGAACACACAAGAAACTATAAGCCAGCAATTTGACACACTGTCAGCAATTTTCACTGTCCTCTTACTTCTTACATGAAGCATTCATACAGCTATTGGATCCCCCACACCAATTAAGCTTTTTCCCCCCCTGTGGTAAGCAGAAGTTAATATCCCTTAAATTATGCATTTCAGGCTGCGGTGTCCCTACTATGAATGTTATTATAGGTAAGGCAGGCCAGCTGCAGGAACTCATCCCTTGTTCCTCCACCTCACAGAGCAGAACTGATGCATGGAGCGGGAGGGAGAAGTGGGGAACTAGTGAAAAAAAGGAAATACTGTACTGTGAGTATTTGACTACTTCTTTTCTCCTACTGCAGTTAAGCTGTGCAATTTTATAACTTGCTCTTCTGCTTTACTGATAGTACACAGAAATGTAAGATCAAGAAAAATCCAAGTATGCATATTGTGAATATTTATGCATTCATGCGTATGTTCTGTGCCAACATACGCAGAACTCTACATGGTACAGGCATCACAACTCAGTATGTCCTGATACTGAGAATACACAAAACAAGGTTTCTCAGTGAAAAATAGGATATATACAAGTAAAGCAAATTTTGCATCCTTTATGGTATTTTAAAGAAAACTATTCAGAGGTTTTAACTATGCTATGTAATATTTTAACCCCTACCATATTAAGACATTTGAAGAGAACAAATAATTTAGTCAGAAAAAAATGACAGCTTTTGACTCCAGATCTGCCCTAACACCAAACTGCAATAGAAGAGATCTAACTGCCTCCCGTATTTTTCTAGCTGGTGTAAATGCAACAATCAGTTCTGCTGGATGACATGCAGAAGGAAGGAAGAGAAGCTGTATCACTCCTCTTTCTTTCTCCTCACAAGACGCCAAAAAAGCAACTTATTAATAGTCTCTTGACAAAAGAGTTGCCATTGTGGATGGGTCAGGGCAGGGAGGGGTAGAATAACAACTCCTTTTATTCCTTCCCACCACATCGGCCACATAAATGGGAACAAGGAATGATCTAGTGTTTGGAATTAATCTCCACCCATAAATTCTTTTAAAATATCACATTCTCTTTGGTCTTTTTCTTCTTTTAAATTTGTACAAAATATTTCAACATAAGCCACTGTTTTCATCATCCTGAAAAACAGCATGTAAGGGGGGGGTGAGAAAAATCATTCATTCCAGCAGACTTCCATGAAATATGGTTTTCGCTTATTAAAGAGAACATTTCAGAGAGAACGGAAAGAGAATTATGTTGAAATGTAATTTTCAATTAATTACTTTTTAAATTATGTTGCCTGATCTGCAAATGGTGCCAAAAATGTAGAGTATAATTAACTTTAACCTACTGACAGTAATAGCTCTGGTTGTGGGTAGGTCCCCTTAATTGATCATTTCTTTTTAAACAATTTATATTGACCCAACATGTGAAAAATGAGCTGTTGAAAAAGGAGTAGATGTTACAGGGCCTTGATTCACACATAATGCTATGACAACAATTGCACACATTAATGCTAGTGCATTAGTGACAATTACATGATTAGCTGTGAAAAGCGATGCTAAAGCATCCCCAGTAAAAGTCCAAGTTTTGAAGATTCACTGATTCTGACAATGTTTCAAAACCTGACTTTTGCCAAAATAAGTGGGGAAAAAAGCAGAGACCATATAGAGAGGGTTAATAAGCTAGAAAACATGAATTACATGAGAATGCGTATGCTTTTGGTGTTCAAAATGTATTCCTAATGTTCATGTGGCAGAAATTCAAATTAAATTTGAAATTCCTCATGGAGATTGCCTTTGTGCATCAGGGTAAAGTTTGGTTTAAATTGAAAGTCCTTAGCATCTTCTGATCTAAGCAGTTGATTTAATACTTTTTTTACATGATTCATTTTGAAAGTTCTGGTAACCAAATTAAATTATTTCTTAGATAAAGCAGCATCCAAATTCTCAGCTCCTGAGATGAAAGCTTATAGAAAAAAAAAATTTAAAAAATCACATGGTCTCACAGGCTGCTCCTACCAAACAGTCCATATGGCCAAATAATATTTGGATATTATCAATACTACTGATATATAACTGCCAAAATTTTCCCTTTATGCCTCCTATCAGAAACAATTACTTTGCAATATTTGAGAGCAGCTAGCATGTCTCTTCAAAGAAGTAAACTCAACAAAACACCTGAAAAGGAAATGGGAAGACTCAATTTTTATGCAATAACTAGATTTTTAAGTGTAACCTTGTACTACGTTCTCATGTTATTAAAATAAATTTATGTTAATTACTAAAATAAATCTGGAACGTATTCACCAACCACTGCAGTCTCATCCCAGTCTTGTATCTGGGTAAGAAAAAAAAACAACTTTACTACTATTAGGTTTTCTTTAGTACATGATTATATATGTGTGTAAGTATGTATATCCATATGTACTTGTCCTGGTTTCGGCAGGGATAGAGTTAATTTCCTTTCTAGTAGCTGGTACAGTGTTTTGGATTTAGGATGAGAACAAAGTTGATAAGCAACGATGTTTTAGTTGTTGCTAGGTAATGCTTACACTAGCCAAGGACTTTTCAGCTTCCCATGCTCTACTGACTGAGAAGGCTGGAGGTGCACAAGAAGCTGGGAGGGGGCACAGCCAAACTGGCCAAAGGGACATTCCATACCATGTGACGTCATGCTCAGTACATAAA
>NW_008795435.1:1543849-1547928 GCF_000699145.1 Aptenodytes forsteri
ACACATAAATACATATATTTAATATATAAATTTACTAAATATGCTATATTTACTATAGAAAGGTGGGTTTTTTTTAAGAAGAAAGAGTGCTAAGGCACATACTTTTAGAAGGATCTTGTAGCAGATTGTCACCCAGGGTCTATTTTACAAGTATTACCAATAAAGAATGTTAGAAGAAATATACATAAATTATTACATACTAAACAAAGTGAAGAGTAGATAGCTTGCATTCTGTCCCAGCAGAATTGGTCATCTGAAAATTACAATTACTACAGAAGGGGTAGGTGGCATGCTTCAGACTAAAACCAAATAAAATAGCAAAATGAATGAATCCCTGAAAAATCCCTGTGTCTGACCAGGTAAGATAAACACCTGTAGAACTGTTTACAAGCACCATATAGTCCTTTATTACCCAACTATTACAAATAGGATGCAAACCAAAAACCACTATAGCACCAACACAGTATTCATTTGATGGCTTCAGAATTCTCACTGTTACAAATTAAACAGAATTTCAACATTAAATGCTGTTCTCTTAAGAAAATGTCTTTATTTGTTTTTGTTTCGCAGAGTCCAAATACCCATTAGCCAAATATCTCTCCCCTGCTATTTATTTTGCAACATTAATTCAGACATGTAGTGATCAAATGAAGGCACAGGGTAATACAATTAAAATTACAATAATTTCAAAACACAGAAAAATACTTTTCCATTGATGTTAAATGCACCTTAGTAGTTAAGTATTATGAAATCTGTCACCAATGACTAGCAGAATAAATAGTTGTAACTCCTACTTATGTATAAACATTGCACCATCGCACGTATACTTCAACCAAAATGCATCAAGTTTAAATATTGATTAATGGCAATATAAAAAAGCCGAGAAAGACACTAAATGTATCCTTTCTGAAGGAATTTATTTCTGCGTTTATTTCACTTTAAGAAAAGAACAACTTAGCTGATATGTCAAATTAATATGAAAATATGAGGAGATAGCATTTTTAATACTCTGTAACTCAGTACCATAATTGGTACTGTATTTATACTCTGTTTTCATGCTGTTAGAGGAGCTGAAATGTTGTCAGAGTAGTCTGTCACTCTTCAATCAAAATATGTTAAAAATAAAACAGACACCAGTGTGACCCTCCACTTCCTGTTTGTTTTCCTTTATAAATGGTGTAGTTTCAAGCAGCATATTCTTTGAAATAGAATGGTCCCTCTGGCCTGAATATCACGACAGCTTAAAATTCTCTATCAGCTTCTATCTAAATACTGATGGTGGTACCCTAATAAACCAAAAAATAAACTCTTTTAAAATACTTTGAAACAGTATCTAGTGCACATCAGAACTGGAAAACAGTCCTTGAGTTAGCTATTTAACAAACTAGGAGAATTAAACAGGTAACATGTAAAAGAAAGCAGTATGAGGCTCATAAAGCTTAAACATAAGGTACTCCGCAATGGAAAAAAGTAGGAAAAAAGAGGATAAAAATGGGATCTTAAGGCAGAGAGGGGAAGGAAGATATCAAGGAGGAAGAGATGTCAGCACAGACTGAGGAAAGGAGACAGAGGGACCACTGAAGATCATCAAAAATGTTCAAAACTGAACAGTTTTGCAGCAGAAATTGACTATCTGAGACATTTTACACCTTGGTGCCCTCAACACTTTCCACAGAAAGCAGGCTCACAGCCAGACCGCCAGCATCTCTGCCTGGCAGGCTTCCCAACTCTCTAGGTATCCAAGAAGCTGTTTCCCTAGAAATTCTGCCCAGAGAACCAGAAAAACACTGAGTGCCCAGTGTCTGAAGGGTAGAGTTTTCTGCTGGTGATACTCACAAGTTGCTAAATTTTTCTCTTTTGTAGCTAGAAAGATACAACATCCTTTCTTAGTGCTCAGTTACTTACATGTGAGGGACAGGCTTCTCCTACATAACAGATATCCTATAATTCTCCACATTCTACTAAGCCTTCTGTAAATTAGTTCCAATTTGAGTTCACTTTGTCCCATCACATGGTCAAAAGCAGAAAGATGTGGTCTCTGCAGTAGCTTTTTATAGAAAATTAAATCTTCCTTATCTGTAGTAGAAATATTTCACTTCATATATTATAATAAGTAAGGTCTTTACAGCAAATTAGTATCTTCTGTCAGACCAAAGAAGGTAGCTGAGGGAAACAGCACAGAAATCCTTCTTTCAGTCCATACTTCTGTGTGCTTGAAATTTTAACTAGTCTTCCACTTATGTCAATTGGCCTAAGACACTACTTTTTCTTACAAGTCTTTTCTTCTCAGACCACCATGGCCACAGGAATACTATTACAATGTCCCAGTAATACATTTCTCTTCTTCATGACCAAACCACAATGATGCTTTGCAATAATCTTGCGATCAGCTACCACAGACAGCGATTTAACAATGCCACTAGTCCCAGAATAAATCACACGGCACTCTGCGCTAGTGCATTTCATTCCATTTCCATTTACTATAGTCCATAACATCATCAAGCTTTTCCAGTATAACAGTCAGATTTTTCTCCATTTTATCAGCAATTCCCAAATTTGGTTTAGTGAGTTGATTCTGTTAGTATTCATCTATTTCTCTTGACAAGGTTATTAGCAAAAATACTAATGAGATTAGACTCCAGACTGGTCTTAGACACGCTGCTTTAACCTGAATACCTTCTCTTTCAGGACCCGTTGCAGTCCCTCCGTTAGCTTACTAAAAAAGTAATGTTGGTCATCTGAAGAAAAGTGAGCCCTTTTGGGAACGGGGAGTACTACTCTCAGTAACACACCTCCAAAAGCTCAACTGGCCTTTGACCTCAGAAAGTGAGGGTTCCTACAAAACTAATCCTTTCAGTCTCTTGGCTTTTTCATTGTTCTCATGTTCCAGCTGCCTCTTCCCAGAACAGCAGAGCAGGGGCTTTTTAACACCTCTGAGCTACAAAGGAAGAATAACTAGGTCATTTAAAAACCTAGTTCGATTAGTCCTTCCTCCCTAGATTTTTTTTTCATTGTATTTTTATGCCTGGTTTTAGGCTACTGAAGCTTCTCAGGAGTAGAGTCTTGGGTGATGATCAGCTCTTTAACCGTTTCTCTTGCAATTGCTGTAAAGTCACAATAGCTTAAAGCACACTATAAGCCTTATTCAAATTATAAAATCTGCAATTTTAAGCCTGCTATGTATAAATGGTATTATATGGTTATAGAAACAGTATTTAATATTTTTTTTCTCAGATGTGTTATTGTCATTTCAGAATAATACAAACCATTATGAGATCTCTCTAGTAAGCAGAAATTTCTGTGACAAGTATGGAATAACTTAATTACTTGCTCTTAACTTATTTTTCATATTCCTCTCAATTAATGTTAGCAAAATTATGTACTGTGAATGACAAAAATTAAAGTCACCTAGTGAAAAAGTCTGCCAGCAGAGAAAGAGTGCACTTTGCTCTCAGCTTTAAATATTTGTCTGTTATCTGACAGAATAGCCACATGCAGTATTTGTTAATAAGTGACATCTCAATGGAAGCCTACAAAATAAAAGATACTGCTCCTATGCATAACAAAAGGAAAAAAATCAAATTGATATTACTTACTTGATTAAGTATATCTTGTTTCTGCAACGCATGCAAGGAAAGAAAGAATACACATACATTAGTGCAGTGTCGTAACACTCAGGCTCTGTTTTTATAACAGAACTATTTTTGTTGAAAGGTTAGTGATGTAGATGAACAGGTTTAAGACATTAGATAGAATATCCCATTTTCTTGCATTAGCACATATGTCAAGAAAATGGTTCTAAGTCAGCATTCTAGTCTTGATTAGAGTGCAAGCAATTTATTTTTAACCATGCAATGACAGATAACCAACAAAAAAAAAGTAAATACAATGTTTGTCTTCAATCCCTGTGTACTTTAAAAAAACATAAAAAATTACTTGTTGCCAAGAATAGTTGTTACTGAAACAACTTAATCAGAAGAGAAGGCAATGATAAATTCCATAAATACATTAACAACAAAAGGAGGGCTAAGGACAATCTCCATCCTTTATTGGATGCAGGGGGAAACATAGTGACAAAG
>NW_008795435.1:1549401-1591051 GCF_000699145.1 Aptenodytes forsteri
CCATCCCTGGAGGTATTTAAAAGACATGTAGATGTTGTGCTTAGGGACGTGGTTTAGTGGTGGAGTTGGCAGTGTTAGGTTTACAGTTGGACTCGATGATCTTAAAGATCTTTTCCAACCTAAAGGATTCTATGATTCTACAAATGCTAGCAAGCACTGTCTCAAAAGTCATCATTATATGCTGCTTTAGTTTCTTTTTATTTTTTCTCCTTTTAATAAAGGTGTCGTATTAATTTTCTACCTTAATCACAAACTGCTATCACTACTTCCCAGCAAGAGGTACTACCTTAAATTTATAAATACAGTTGTATTCTCTGCATAAATCACACTGATTGTGCCAGACTTTTGCTAAACTATAGTTACCAGATATATCTTTGATACGTTCACAGAGTTAAGCTAGAAAAACCCTAAAACCTCTGGAAATGAGAAGGACCCTGGAGAAAGCTTTGTGGAAGTGTCTGCACTACTTCCAAAAATGCAAAAATCCTTTGGAGCCCCAAAAATCCTTGAAGCCCGAAGTTTGGCAGAATGTTTGCAGTCAGGTTGCAACCTGACTGCAAACATTCTGCCAAACTTCGGGCTTCAAGGATTTTTGGGGCTCCAAAGGATTTTTGCATTTTTGGAAGTAGTGCAGACACTTCCACAACCTTCTTGGAAATTTTTGTTTTCCTGGTCTTTCTGCATATGCACATTTGTTCTTTTTATCCACATCCGAACTGTGAAACTCTGGAGCACTGCCCCACTCCACGTGCAGACCCAAAGCTGCACCCTGACTGCTTGTCTGGCTGAGACCCCTCCATGCACCTTCCACCCTCACTCTTCATGCACTGATTAACCCTAAGAGCTCTAGATGGTAAGCACATAAGCAGGTAAACAATAAATTATGATGCACTCCAACAGATCCCTCAAAAAGGGTGATGACACTAGGACTACAAGCACACAATGATGTGTACTTACTGTCCATTTAGATACAGTCTTCAGCTCCATCTGCTTTCCTAATTCTTGATAGCCTATTCAGTGCTCCCCTCAAAGTGAAATTGCTGAATTTAATATAGATAAATCTCAAGATGATGGAAAGACTATTTACAATCACAGCTTTCCAGGAGGCTGATCTTAACCTACTTATATGTCTTACATCAGGTATAAAATCTAGTCTTAATTACATATTTGACATTGACTTATAGAAGAAGGTGGAAGGGCAGAGGTTCAGTAGCATTTGTAGAAGTTTTAGTCATCTCCCTTACACTGAAAGCAGAGAGCAAAAGCTCCATAAATAAACTCCCTATACTGGATGACCTTCTGATAATCAGACACATCATTTCCACTAAGCCCAAAAACCACTCACTCGCCAAGATATAAGATAATGGAAAAACAAACCAGATGACTTCAGGTAACAACCTTCGAATACCAATAGCTCTGCTTTTGTTACTTGTGTCCCATTAAATCAGCTTGTGATAAAGAGCTGCAATAGAGTGGAATAAATTCCTGAACCCTTTAAGCAGGGAGAAGCTTGAAACAGGAAGTTCTTAAGGCTTCTTCTTAAGTACATAAATATATCACACTGCTAAATCTGCCATAGCTCTATGCCCCATGTATATTGGTAAAAAAGTGGCACCACCTTTTGGTAGAATATTGACAAGACTTGAAAAATACTTGGAGTGCTTATAAGATAGTGAACTATGAAATTAAGAGCTAAAATGAAAACATGATGGTATCCTCTACAAAACACAACAATAAAACGGAAGTTCTGTCTATAATATGTGGAAGTAAAAAGTTGCACTATGACTTATTTCAGCTGCACCAGTCAATTTTTGTCATCTCATTTACAGATAATAATTAATTACTTAACTTAAATAGTACATCCAACTCATGGAGTCCTCATCTGACCACATACAATCAACTTGCAAATCATTCTGTAAAGAGTTTATCCACGTAGCAGGTTGAATACATGCCAAATATAGACACACCTGTGCAAAGGCAGTTCTGTCTGACTTGGAATATTCACTCAACTGCAGGGGAAATTTCAGCCACTTTGCTTCCAGTTCAGCAGCTTATGGCATGAAACCTGAGCTAATAAATCCTACTAGATCCAAAGTAGCTTCGCTGCTAGCTGTGTTTTCCTTATGTTGCACTCCCTGAAGTCTAAGTGCTAAGCAGCAAAGCACAAAAGCTGTCAGGGTTAGCCTTGGTCCAACATTGACCCCGTAGCAGTGAATAGCTTGACCCCTGCTGAAGACACTACAGAGTGACTTGCATTCCCTCCTCCCCTTTCATCCTCCCATCCTGCTCGCTGGCTTGGGTGCTATGCTGCTCTATAATCCCTGGATGTTTCAGTACATTGGTAGCATTCTGCAAACAAATCACTGTGAAAGGAAGAACTCTGCGAAACCCAATATAGAGTCACAGACTCAGCTCAGGACTAACTGTGTTTGTTAATTCCAGCTTTGCACAAATTCTGCCAATTCACCTGGCTTCAGTCAGAGCAGTTGTCCCAGGTGCCTGGGACTGATGACTTTTTGCCATGACTTATCCTCCACGTACCCCCACTGGAGGAATGGCTGTTAAGAGAGAGTAATCTCACAACTTTAAATACTGATTTGTTTATATATAAACATTATCAAATTATCAATGTGTTACCTACATGGCAACATGTTATTTAAATATGCATAAAATAAATACACAATTATTTTGTATTTTAAAAGGTTACACTTCACAAAACTGAAACCATTGTATGATGACTGAAAAGAAATGAAGAAATTCAAGAAAAAATGTGAATAATAAATTAAGATCATTTTATCACATATACTAAGAGCACAAAGAAAACTGCAGAAGTAAAAAGTAAAAAAAAAGCAAGCATTGAGTTTGTAAATCAACAGTTCACATTTTTCTAACAAAAAAAAGTATCTACTTTCTAACAGGAATCAATTAAGGAAGGTCCTACAGCCTATGTTACATTGGAGAATAAATTAGATGATCACAGTATTCCCATCCTTTTATAATCCATGATTCTATTTAACTAAAATAATGGAGATTTAAGATAATAATTTACAAGATCAACTCATACTATTTTACTTCATTATGAAATATTTTCCTCAGAAACTAAAATGACCAACATTATGCTTTGCAAAGTTCAAAGTGTCAAAGAATTTTTCAGTACTTAATGAGTTATAACTACCTTACTTGACAATAATTCTTGTCTTTTACATCCTGAAACGTAAGATCAAGTAATTTTCATAATGGCTAGCACATTTTTCTATCCTGAATTCCACATAATGCAAGCACAGTTAGAAACATTACTATTAGAAACATCACTGAAACAGGTTTTTATTGAGCTACATTTTGAATCACACTATTAGGATGCACTAAGCAGATACAAATTGCAATTGAGGATATCAACAGAAAACAATTTGGCTTCTTCTACCAGCCAAAACAGAATACTTTGTCTAACAGTGAATCTGTAGTGACAATGCACACACACACACACTTTTTTTTCAGCTGAAATTTTTGTTTCATAACATCAGAAAAAAATTCCCCTTTAATAATGGGGATCCCACTACCAGAAACAACATAAGAGAAACAGAATTTAAAAAGAAATCTTAACTGAACAGATTTTACTTTTCTATCTTTTGAAATTATGCTTAACATTTCCAATCTTTAAAAAGAATTGGGAAGCATGTTAACCTTACCATAAGTTTGGGGGGTTTTGTGTCTGTTTGTTTAAATCTTAGAAAAGAAAATGTGGTTTTATATAAAATTATTAAGCAGGTCAGTCTAATGTGATGTTTATAAACTTTTAGTGCTTCACAATATTCATATTTTTGTTTCCCAAACAGTTTCAAATACCCCAAACAGCTGATTTATAAATAATCTTCCATTTCAAATGCTTAGATTTGCTACAACATTTGTAAATATTTTTCCCCACCATTTCTGACCATTGAAGAAAGAAGAAGAATTACCCCTTCAGGATTATATTTTGCTAACACACCACTGCCATGGAACTCTTCTAAGACATCCTTAATTTTCTTGGTGGAATCTGGATGAAGAATAAAGAGAGAGAACATGAAAATACAGAAAACTGATTTACATAATATGAACTGTAATTAACAACCAAACTGCTAATAGCTTTTCTGAATGCACATCAGTAATTTTCTCTAGCTGTATGAGAGCTGTGAGCACAAAGAAAATGAGAACATACTGCACCCTCTCACCAAATACTGTAAAGATCAGCAAGTAAACACAAAATGCTCAGAAATAAACACTCTTTAACCCAATCCTTAACTATTAAGCAGCATATTTCTGAAGGAGTTGTTTGCAAGGACTATTTCAAGTCACTTTTCTTGTCCTTGAAACTTGAGTCATCTACGGAACATGGTCATTCCCAACAGCACTACTAAATCTCCTCTGGCATAGCTGCCTGTGAGTAGAGGAACTGTCAGAGGAGCCTGACAATATCAAGATAAAGGGGAAACTTGAAGAAAAAAAAACCTTTTTCTGCAGTCACATCACAGAAAAGAAATGTTGGTATCGAAACCTCAATGTTTGCAGACCTCTAAGATACTCTAACCGCTGGCAGCTACAGTAACTTTAGGAATACTTTTGTCTAACAGAATTGTGCAAAATCCCTACAGTTCAGAAGCACATAGGTGTAACCTTTCCAATTTGTTTTTAATTGTCTACTTGCAGAATAACAAAACAGTTATTTCAATAAGTAGCCACTACATAAAACCCTTAAACTCAGATTCACTTAGAATACACCATGCACATAACCATCTTTTAAATATCTCAGCAATACAACAAAAATAATTGTAACTCAATTTTTTCTTTAAAATGCAGTAGTTGAGTGCATAATGGTCAAATGTGCATAATGGCCACAACACTGAAGTAAACCATGAACTAGTAATGAGCAGCAGATGCATTACAGAAGAAAACAGGTAAACTTAACGGCTGCACATTTATTTTTACAACAAAACCTGGAAGGAAAGGAGACAAGCAAAGAGTGGACCAAAAACAGGACTATCACATGAGCAGTTAGTTAGACACTTAAAATTACAAACATTAGGACCTAGTCTTACTGATTTTTTAATTATATCAACCAAATATAGCATTGTAATAGTTCTTAAAAGTTAAAGAAATTCAGCACCTTAAACCTGACTCTAAAAAAGTACATTTAGTAAATTATGTGACCTGGAAGGAGAAAATGTAGCAGCAAAGGATTTGAAAAATAGCTTTGTAACAGTTCATAACAGCTATAAACAGGACACACCAGTAAAATTCAGTTTTAAGAGGTGCTGGAGGAGTTGTTCCCCCACCCCCACACACAGTTTAGATTGTAGTAAGAATGGCTTTTCCCAATATTTGTCATTTTTTGAAATTTTCTTAAATGAAAACACACAAGACTATGTGTGGCCTCAATAAAACAGTTTATCTTCACTAATCGGATGTATTTCAATGGTACTGCCAACTGTAATTAATGGAGTTTAGCTGGTCTCACAGGCAGTCACAGCAAACATTTACTTGATAAAGTAAACTATAGTCTTATTGCTGTGTCATTTGAAATACAGCAAATAATTACAACTTTATGTGAAAAAGACAAAAAAGTATAAAAAATAATAAATCAATATGTTAAGAAATAAATTTTATCAAGAACTATAACTAGAAGCTGATGGGTTAGATATGTACTGATTAGGACATATACACAGATTGATTGACAAATTTCTTTTTTACTTGATCTCTATTATTTAAATATGTTTTTCAGTAGCCATACACAAGGTTGTACACAAAAATCATTGCAACTTATGATAATGAAATCAATAATCATGACAGTGGCAGCATAAGATAAGCAGATACATGACAGAGGTGACTGAACCTCATCCTAAAAAACAATTGTTCTGAACTTTGGAGGAAAGAGGTTAAACACACATCAAACAGAAAGACAGCAAAGTCTCCCCACACACCTTTTATTATCCAGAGAAAATAATAAGTAAATAAATAAAATAGAAATGGCCCACTTTCTAGCAGTTTTACAACAGTGTCTTGAGGTTTTCTCCCAGCAATGACCATGCTTCTTTCATTTCATATTTTGCCAGATAAATTCTATTTAACTTTAAATGAGTATTAAGCCTATGCAACTGTAATTAAAACAAAAAACCTGCTATGTTGCTTATTAAAAATAAATTAAATCTTTGCTTTTAATTTTGTTCATATTCATCTTAGTCAAGTATCATTAAGATAGAAAATATTCTCTATTCCAGCAACAACACAACTATTCATGTTTTTGTGCATGAGCTTAAAGGAGTCACATCCGAAAAGCATAGCTAATTCCATACTTGAAATAACTGTCAAGAAAAAAGGGTCTGTGGATGTAAATTCTGCTTTGTTTGTCCCAGCAAAACTCTTGCAAGAGGTTTCTACATTCTGGACAGGAGATCTTTTGAGATCTTTTAAAATACTATGAAATTACAAACTGATATTTTAAGTCAAATGCCAACTGAAATCTTCTGCATGCGTACTCTTCAACAGTGCTGACATTCCTCAGAAAAATTAATTCTCCTTCCTCAGCCTCTAGTAGGCAAACTAGTATTAGAAACATGTTCCATCTTTAATAAGTTGACCTAAAAGGATATGAAGAATAGGATAGTTTTCACGTTTCACTTTTATTTGGGGATCACATTCAAATATAGGGAAAAAAAAAAAAAGAAAAAAAAAGAAGAAATACAAGAGGCATTGTCTTGGAAAGCTCTATGCCAATAAAAATGAGAAACTCCAATAAAATACTCTCAATTCTACTTTAAAAACAAACAAACAAAAAAGTAAATGCTTTCCATCAAAAATAGACAAAAATTTCCAGAAATTATACATAGAAGTAACTAGGAAGTTTTCCTAACTTTTTTTCCTAAGTTTCCTAACTAGGAAATAACAACAATGCTATGGGTTCCATTACAGTTTATTTAGTCGGATCCAAATCATCTACATACTCACTGGAAAATGGTGGTGTAAACACAAGCATCAAACCAGAACCTGTGTTCTCACTGTTACCTCCAAGTACAAGTGTTCTGCATAACTTAGCAACTTACTGCTTTGTGAGCAGTCTCAGTAAATTAATAAGCACCGCTCATGTTAAAATACAAATATGGTCTTAAACTCTGTTCGATAACTCTTACCTGTTTTTTAAATCAAGGACAAATTCCTTCTTTGCCTAAGTCTCTGTATTCCAAGCTCTCCTCAAGAGAGACAGTTTCTAAATATGTGTAGATATAGCACATAGCCTGTCACTGTTGTGCTTAAATCCCATCTTATCCACAAAGCTATAGCTGGCACAGTATGAATTTCAGGTAGCTTTAAATATGAAATTTGTTTCATGAAACACATCCCTTTCCTTTGCTCTCACAATTTTATTATTTTTATTACCCACTAGCCCAGTGCTTTAGGCATTCTCTCAAAATACGGAAGACCTTCAATTCTCTCCTCTGCCTGAATGGATTTAAACCCCTATCGTTCAATCCATCTTCTGTTGCAATTTGGATAGAATGCAGCAGTGTTCATTTAGCCAAGGGGGTGGAAGGAGAAAAAGGGAAACTGTGGCCCAGGAATCAGAGCTTTCCTTGGATGAGGTGAGACGTGGTTTTCCACCTCATGCTCCAGTGAGTTTGGGGCAGAACAAACAGGCTAGGCGTGGTGTGGAAGACTGCTAACTGAAAAGCTATTACTACTGCATGGGAGAAAAGTAGCTGGATTCCACACAGTGCTGCAGAAATTTTATTTTAAAATAAAGACTCCAAAACAATAGATATCTAGATGAGACTTGGGCTAATGTTGTATTGTTTCAGAATAAAGGCAAAACAATTAAAATCATGACACTAGAAATATGAAACCTGCATATGTAACAGTAAAAGTGTCAAAGTGTCTGATTTTTCCTTAACTGTCTTTCAGTCCTAACAAAGATACTTTTTATAACTGAAGACAAATTTAAATGCTAAGTTCAAAACCGCTTAAGATTCAGCCCACATTAAAAATTATGATTCATTTTTTAAAATGACTCAACTTTAGATGAGGAAGATTGAGCACTCAGTTGAGACTGGAATTTGGTGTATCATTTCTCCCATAATCAGAAAACACAAAACAGAAGGAAAGCTTGCCCAGATCACACACTTTGTCTACATTTTCTCCCCATCCTCCCAGAACTGTTATTGAAAAGGATTTTTTCTTAAAAAAAAAAAAAAAAAAGACTTATAAGAAAACTTATATAAAACTCAGCATAAATCACATGCTATATACAGAAAACCGTTTGGCAACTTAAAGGGAAATAAGCACTAGAAAAGTGACTGGATTATGAGTAATTCCCTTATAAATCCACGTATGTTTTTCAATCTCAACAAAAATTCATAATAGCCTGCATACCTTCTTGGACTGTAACTAATTTTAACATCAACAATAAAAAGTAGAGTAATAACCACTTTCTACTGCTATTTCCCTTTTGTAAACTTTATACAATATGAAAAATATCACAGGCATCCAAAGTCCTACCATCATCAAGTTCAGAATTTAAAGAAGCTGCAAAGTTATTTTCTATACATCTTATTATGACTGAGGAAAACAAAAGGTGCAACCTTCAATACACAGTTTTCTGCATGCCAACAAAGCCTAGCTCAAACTCAAAAGCCCTGCTTGATAGATAAGCCAATGAGAAGCATGAGGAAAAACCCAGCACTCAGCTGACATCACAATTTTTATACGCATTCTTATTCTTCTATGGATTTTTCTTTCTTTTGTGGATGCAACCATACAAAAATGTGTGTGTGTGTGTGTATATATAAATTTATACACATAGCTTTTTTTCCTTTTGCATAATTTATTTTATTCAGAGAATTGGATAATGCTTTTGCTCAAGCTATAGCTATGCTTAATCTAAAGTTTTACTGGTCTAGAAATATCAGTATGTTAAAAAGGCCAAGCTTGCCAACAAACCTGTATGCAGCACCAAAGGGTAAAAACTGTTCACCTTCCAACAAAAAAGGTTGTTCGAGTAAAAACATGGTTTACCTAATATGACTCAGTCTTGCTGCATGTCGGTGTTGGTAAGAGATGCCTGATGGTTGACACTGAACCAGCAGAAGGCAGTAGCTTACATGTCCTATGCTTCCCATACATATGGCTGCAGGCTCGCTGGCAAAGCTCTTTCAATATAGGTCATGCCTCGGTTTTGGTTTGTGACTTGTAAGTGGCCTTTCGATGCAAATTTCACAAAAGAAACAAACATTTAAAACCTTAAGTGAGATAAACACTCAATTTTGGTTTTCTGCTAATTGGAATTTAAAACCTATTGCAGCCTTGAAAAGAGTAGCCAGGCTGGGAAGGCAATCACCGTCCAGTGGTCTGAAGAAGACGTCCCCTCACTAGTTGCTACCAATGGTTTGGGTAACACTCCTTAAACTGGAGAATTTGAGTGACTACACCCTCCAGCAAACCACATTCCCATTGAATTCTGTGACAAACAATTAGGAAAAAGCTGCTTAGAAACACAGGCAGAATTGGATGATGCTGTCTAAATACAGTGGCAAGTGACTTCTGCAACGGGAAATGGAGGAGGCGGAAGAAGAGGCAGGTGGGGGAGGTGAGGACAGAGGAGGACAACTTCTTCCTCCTGATGCCGATGTAGGAGCTGCCTCTTCCGCTCATTTTCCCTGCTGGGGCCCGGCATCACAAGGAGGAAGACTGACCCATTTTTATCCATTGCCATGTACTAAGTAATGCTCACACAGGCAATCGAGGACTTCTTTGTGAAAAAAGCAATATTGACTGCACATGCCAGCACACCTTCAGTCCACATTAATGAAAGAAGTCCACCAAAGCCCACTTCACTACAGCAGATGTTCAAATGAAATTATACGGCAAACAACAGGGATTTGGGGGGGACTAGGGGGAGGCTTAATTTTTGTCTGCTAGTAGGACAAGCTTTGAAAGGCAGAAATAAGTAAAGGACAAAAACGTACGCCAGGACTTGAGAGGAACTACAGGTAATTCCTGTGTGTACCTAAAAAACATTCTGAGAAGAAAAAGAACTAATCATCCTTTACATTTTCAAATTACTACAGCTAACTTGCTCAGCTTCTTTTGGACTCCTTTGTCTCCTGACATTCAGAAAATTAAGGCTGAAACAGTTTGAAAGATCCTCAGAGCGCATCTCTGAGAGCAAGGTTCAGGGTGTAAGGGCACTGCAAGGGCTGAGGACTCCCTGGGGCCAGGACCCCGTGCGGCTCTCCTGAAGCAGCAGGGCAGGGCCTGGCAGCCAGGGCCTGTCACACTGCCACTGCCGGGAGCAGGGCAGCCCGGGGGGCAGCCCCAGCCCCGGGCATCGGGCACCTCCCTGGTGACGTGGCAAGCCCGAGGCTGTCAGCCCATGGGTGGGACCGGCTCTGGGGAGCTGGAGACCAGCCCCGCTGCAGCGTTGCCAGGGCAGGGCTGGCCAGCCCCAGGGGGCTGGCATGGGGTCCTGGGCCATAGGCAGGGTCTGGGAGCCCTGGGGGAGGCCAGGCAGGAACAGTCAGGCCTGGCAGTGCCCTCAGGCAGCATTCCCTCATCCTAAATTCATGAGGTGAGAAAACCATGATATTGCAAGTCATTCTAATATTCAGCTTCAAAAAAATTGAGTATTTGTGCACGTAGTCAATATGCCATACTTCAGAAACAACTTGCCCTGAGACTGAGAAGGAGGAGACGCCTCGGGAGACCTCTCCAGCCCTCAGATCCCATCACCCAGCTTGAGCCTGAAAACTAATACAAACCTTCAGCAAGTAACTTTGTGGCTCCTTCTTTCCCTTTTCTCATTTCCTGCTTCTTTATAGCTGGTCACAGTATCTGATACAAGGCTGCCAGCTCATAACCTTTCCAGTTAGAATCATGATGAAACCATTCTCTATTAAATTAAGGAAGCAATGCTATTGACAACATATTTCAGCCCAAACACTAACTCTAAGCACTAACTTTCTAACAGCGAAGAATCAAATCGGTTTGGTTTGAAATTTAGCATGTATTATTTCTGATTTTAAGTGGAAATAGGGAAATGGTTTTATAAGTTTGAGAATATTTGTACTGGTTTTGAAATCTACATTTTAAAAAATAGAGTAGTTCGCTTGTTTCAATTTTCCCCCAAATTATTCTTTATAATTTTTAATACATATACTTTGAACTCATTAGCTATTTCACCTAAACTTTAACTATGGCTTCAAAAATTATTGAACAGGATATATGAACATATGGTATATTCTTACATACCTATGCACTTAAACACAGGTCGATAAAAAAAAGTAAGTAATTTTTGCAGTTATAAAAACAAGTAGCTCAAAGAAGCGAGGTAAAAGTGGCACAGGATTGCTTACATGTCTAAAATTTAAATATTTTGCATGCTCTGTGTCAGAAATTAGAAATGTTTTGAAACATTCCAACTAACATGGAAGTAGATACCTGTTAGTATTTTATGGAAGTCCACAAAATAACAAAAATAAAAAAAATGCTAAAAGTAAAATTAAGAAAGCATTAGCATGTAACCTTTCCAAGCCTCTACAGATAGGCCTAAGATACTTTATTTCTACCTAAGGCGTTACTCTCATGTCTGATCTTTTTTCTATCAGCAAACTTTAGCTCCCCCATCTATTCCTTCAACATATACTTACTAAAAAGTGGTACACAAGTTTCTCTTATTTCCACATATATCCAAATATAAAATTGCCAAAGGGGTTATCCAATACCAAGACATACAAAGATGTTAAAAACTTGTGGGTTTGAATTTACAGTGCCACTTAAATTATTACACATCATATGAAATAGTATCTGTGCAAAGGGAAACTGTGAAGTAGTTTAAGCTAACACATTTCACCTGTTCACCATGAGGGTGAGTCAAGATTGGCCACATATTTACCACAGTACCACAGCTTCTTTTGATTGCCTGTCTTTATTTTAAAGAGCTTGGGGGAAGTTCCTCAGGTGGTATAAGTTGCCCTGTGCAGTTGGGGCTTTGTTTGTTTGTTTTGTTGCTGTTTGTTTGTCTTCCCCTCTCCCATTTCTTTATGAGCAGGCTGCTTTAAAGCCCCCGTTTCATTGCAAGACATAATTTCAAAGCTACATCTGGTTCTTCCATTCTTCCATGCAGCACAGACAATTCTTGAAATGGTTTCGTACTCTTCTTGAGGCAGGAAGATTTAATGGTTTCTTTTTCTTTTCCCCATTTTGCTTTATCATGTTTCTTGCTTCCAAAATATCACATTCATTTTACTCTTCCTCTTACAAAGTTTTAAAGCTTTATACAGTGACAGTTCTTGACATCCTATGTACTGAAACTGTATTTCAGCGATGAAATTTTAGCTCTCTTGACATTGGAGGCAACATTTCTTCCCACTTTTACCTAAGGCAATTTTCTTAACATACAATAATTTATCATCTCATGAATAAGGAAATATAAATGTTGAATCAAGGGATTATTTTTAAAACTAAAAATCCAACTCAATTTGGTTTTATCTCTTATGGGTTTCTGATCCATTAAGACACATCTATCTTCCACTTCGAGATCTATTTACTATTGCAAAGAAATGTTATTTAAAAACAAAATCTGCACTTCTTGCAATCATGATTCTCTATTACAGTTTATCTTGGGAGCAAAGACTTTGAAGTCAAATACTTACCTAGACCATAAAACTAAAAGAATTAGCAACACAAGTACACATTGCTTGGGATCTTGAACTACAAATGGTGAAGGTTCCTACACTTGATGAAGATATGTACTAATAATAAGCTGTTTTGCCCTTTGCCTGTTCTAAACATGATTCCTAAACTTTTGTTCTTGGTGATCATGTTTGGTATAGTAGTGAAGAGCAGATGAAAAAGTGTTCACTAGAACCTGTTCTCCCCAGGAGTCAGAGAAACAAGCCTTGACAACTATCAAAAGTTTTTCAACAATTAGTGGCAATCAAAACTATCAAAAACTCTATCAAGCACGGTAGTACTGTTATTGTATGCTGTTATTTTGGTGTGCCCAAAATTCTCTGTTGCCTGACTAGATTTGGATGTGGAGACTCTGCATGATGTAGTTATATATACACTGTGTACATACATAAGTACAATGTTGCCAAAAATGTTGCCAAGCCCTTGCATTTTAGTTTATATATAGATGCACATATACATATATATTCAATTCGGTGAATTCAGATCAATTTTTGCAATCAATAAGATATTACCTGATCTAACCTATCAAATCTCCATAAAAATTAGCTTCAAGTGGCCATATACAGTCTGGGGAAGGGAAAGAGAAAAAGTCTCCTCTACATTCTATATATCTTTGGACAGCATAAGCAGATTTGGCCACTTGGGGCATTACACAATATTTTGTATTTGTTAAAACTGTGCTCCAGTTTACATAATAAGAAATTGCCTGAAGGTTCATGACTCAATACCCCTGATTTAAAAAAAAAAAAAAAAATCATTATTGGTTATATAAAGCCTCTCCAATTTGTATTTCCTTTGCAGAGGGTTTTTAAGTTTGTGTGTGTTGAAAGTGTTGACACTGCAACAGCAGTTCTAATTCTCCACCACTTCCGCTGAGAATCTTGCCATAATTCCATTTTGGATACAATCTTTGAGTACTTCTAATATTACAGGTGTTGAGCCTGTGGAATCATTAATATCATAGAAAGTTTAACGTTAGTCACTGAAAAAATAACAGCTGTGCTGTCCACAGGAATGAGCTGCTAAGTAGACATCTGCCTAGGAGTCACAGCCTGCCAACCACTGCTGAATTACAAAGGCATGGTCTGATGCAGAGATTGTTTCCACTGTGGTATTTACACATTCAGCTACCTTATAAGGCTACTGAAAAAACGTACTGCTAACTAGATAAAATTAAAAAACAAAACTCAAAGAAAAAAGGCTACAGACTGAGCAGTGAAAATCAAAAGTCTCAATTCCAGTTCAAGATCTAACTTTTGGAATAATATTATTCTCCTAACACCCAGGAACTTGAAGTTTAATGAAATAAAGGACTGATAAGAGGCTACAAGTTTGTCTTAACTGTGTATTAAGAAGATTGGGAATTTTCCTATTTCCATTACTACAGCAAAGCAACTCAGTATTTATATTATACCTTCACACATTAACTAAGGCTAATATATGCTCATTTATCTTAACAATTGCCATTGCAAACCTATTCTGGGAAGTCTGCTTTATGTTCATTGCTCTGAGAAACAAATATATTTCAAGTTTCAAGTACTACTTCCATAAATCTTCTGGCTGTGGAGTTCAAAACTTAAAAAATTCTGTTTCCATCTAAGCCAGCTCTGTGTCCAAGTTTGGTACAGTTAAACAGGTCTTTTGCAGCATTGCTCTATCAAGTCTTTTATTTTGTCAGTATTCAATACCTTCTCCTATTAATTAACAGCTTTATCTCATTGAAGAGACTTTATGGACAATACTTGAGAAACAAAGAGTACAGGAGAGAGGTACTAGGAATGGACAAGAAGGAAAGGAAAGCTCGTAAGATCAGTTTACGCTCCTGGAGAGCTGTGTTCTCCTGATCCTTGCTTGATACATCTCAAATCCTTTCCCTTTCACCACATTAGACCTGAAATCTATATCTGCCTCAGTTCAAAGGGATTTAATCTTCCACCTTTCCAATATCAAAGCTGGAATAGGAAAATTCTTTGCTCATTCCAGGACTCTAAGGAGACAGCAAGCAAGAATAAACCTTAAAATATAGTCCATTGATAAAAGCAGCATTAAACCCTACTACCAGGACTATTTGTGACTTTATCCAATGACATTTTAATGTTAATAAAACAGTCTTTGGAGAGGCACGCTCCAAGGAAGACTACATTTTCATGGAAACTAACCTGGCAAGGTAATAACGTTATTCAGATAAGTAGCTCCCTCAAGCAAGTTTACAGAGCTCTCTAATAATCCTAAACAGTATCTGCTTAACTACAATTTAAGCAGTTTAATACACTTGGGTTAGTTGCCCTCTACAGGCTTAGAAGCCAAAGCCCATTTGCTCTCTTAGCTTTATTTCTTTCTCTGTTACCACTTCCTGGAATTCCCTATTCAGCTAATAAAACAAACAAAAAAGAATATATAAATTCTTAGCCATTTTTGTTCTAGTCCCTCAGAAATATCTTTAACCCTAAAATTATCCTATAATCAGTTTTCCATTGTTTTATCCCATCAATCTGTTCTTCATTTATATTTTACCACTACTTCATTTTTCTCCAATCTTATTCCCTAGGATAGATGTTTGCTCTTTTGTGTGCTACCACCAATTAAGAGTTTTTGTGTGATGGATATAGTAGTACACAGGTATCTGTGTTTTAAAACTTGTCTGTCCAGCCCTATAAGCTTACCTCCTTGTCTTTGAAAGAATCACCATGTTTTACTTTAGGGAAATGCAAAATGGATTGCTTCCAGCAAATCTGAGTCATAGGGAAGACAGACCTTTATTCAAAAGGAATTGTCTTGAGAAAGGAATGAGAAGTACTACAGATCTAGACTGATTTTTGCCTTAAAACACTGATGATGGACTGTTGGATAAAATTACTAGAATGAATGAACAAAGATGTAATTAGGAAGGCATCACGTGAAAAGGATGGAAGCCAAGTGACTCCTACTTACTAAACAAGTTTAGTCACTGAGTGTACAGAAAAAAAGATATACACTATGGACGTCATGAAATAAACCTACCACCCAGCAAACCAAAAACCCCATCAAATAAACTGGGAAAAAACGCAGCTTATACTACAAATGCATATAACTTAACTGAGTGAAGGGTAAAACAAAGTTCTACGAATTCTGAATACGTACATAGTAAGAGTGCTTCTTACCTGCAACAATACCAAGAACTATGCCAAATAAGATAAAGAACTTGTTAAACAAGCACAAAACTTTCAGAGTTAAGTTGTATTAACTTGGGCTTTATTCCTGATATTTCTAAGACAGTAAATCATCTTAAATGCATTTCTAACATTCACAAGGGGTTTTATTAGCCATGAATTAGCGATCTATGCAATTTATTTGGATATTAACCAACAGTTTGGACCAGGAGAGGAACCAGTCCCTGACTCAAGCCAAGCAAATTTTATTATTATAAAAAAAAAATTGTATTCAAAATATTTCTATTGTCTTTGTTTTGAATACTATTGCATAACATGCTCACATCTATAAAAATCCACTGAAAATACAAAGCTATGGAGGTTGTTGTAATGACGAACACAAGATTTCAGGACTTTTGCCATGGCCTAGTATGATGGGTATCTTTAAAATAAAACATGGCACTGTGTCTTTCCTTTAACGACATGGCACAGCAGATTCCATTTACAGCAGTAACTGTTGCCGTAAACATCCTTGAACCAGTTACCTTAGAGACTTTAACTAGAGGCATACCCAATACACCAGTACCAGCATCTTCTTCTGTTACCCTTTCCAGTTCTCAAAAAATCCCTATATTAAGGTTAGTAGAATATCATCCTTTTACAGTTCAAATGACAGCGTAAGTCAAATCAAATCTTTTTCCACCTTTGCATTTTTCAGAATAAGGTCTTAATGACTGAAAAACTTTGGTGACAACAACAGACAAACAACAGGATCTTTCATAAGAACACATTCCTGCTGCCTAATTTCCACAACTATTAATCATTTGGCTTTCTCACCTCGGTGAAGTCTAAGCAGATCTTTCTAAATGAACTGGAAAGCTCTTTTTTTTTTTCCTTCATCCTACAGGTCATTATCAAATATGTTGAAAATGTCTCTACCAAGGGAAGGTTTTTTCTACTTTGAAGTCAAAAGTTGCAACTGTGGCTTCTTTATTCATACCCAAATGATTGGGCGTAGAGATAAAAGTACAGTTGCATCAGCACAGACCTCAATTCCACAGATTTGAAAAGCGTGAGTTAATTTTACTTCCGCTTACTAATGTAATCAAACTTTTAGTATCTTTCTCCCCTATAGAAACATGCAGCCCTTTGATAGGTCTATTATAAAATGGCACAATACATACAGAAAGATCTTAAAGAGCATATACTGTACCGATTTATTCCATGTAAAGGACTATTACAGGTTAGCACCCCCTATGGACAGTTACTATAAATACAATACTGGTTAAATCACTAATTTTTATAAAGTAATTGTCATTTACCTGTCATTATGGTTAGAACATCTTTTAGAAATTTCTGGCAAGTTCTCCAAGAATTTCCTCACCAAAATTTGTTTCCAAATCACAAATGAGTTCTCCATCTTTGGTTAGGTCTTTCCTTAAATCATCCCTGCCACAAATCCTGTCAACTATCAATAACCTTTGGAGCAAGAATCATTTACCTTGCCAATCCATAATGTTACAGCTTAGGGAAAACAATTAGGAAGGAGAGGAGCAAATCAATTTACTAAAACATCTTTTCTGTCACCTATGCTTCAAATTACAAAGATATGCCCCTAAGCTAAACTCAATGTATATTTAGAAGAAAAACATAAATGTCTATTTACTGTAAGCTTAATATAAACTTAACATAAGCTTATGGAGAGGTTTTATGAACATGTAGCCCTAAAATACAGGTATTATAAAAACATTAAGTTATCTAACCTAGTAGCAAAACACCAGTAACATGACACTGGCATTCATCAACTTAATGTTGCCACAGACAAAAGTAACATAACAGTAATGAACTAACAACACTCCCAGGTCCCAGGATTCAAATTTATATCCCTTCCTAATCCATCCACTTCTACCTCAGTATGCTCACACAGGACAGGTTTGTTTGTTTAATTTTATATTGTTCAGTTAGGAACATTAACAATGATACTGTCCAGAGCATTGAAGATCAAGATAATTTCAGCAAATACGATCTGACAGAGCAAAAGTAAGCAGAAAAGACATGAGAAGGAAAGAAGGATGAAGAGTTAATCACCAAAAAGGATAAAAGGAACAAGAGAAGACAAAAAAAGATAGGGAAAAGGAAAGACAGGAAGAGGCTGATGAGACTTCAAAAATAGCAAGACAAAACAGAAGAGGAAAGAAAAGTTGATTAGAATCATAGAATGGTTTGGGTTGGAAGTGACCTTAAAGATCATCTAGTTACAACCCCCCTGCCATGGGCAGGGACACCTTCTTCTGATTCTTCTGAACTTCTTCCCTTCTTTCACCTTTCCTCTTCTTTTGCTCCTTCATACTTTTGTTTTCAAGTTGTAACTAATGTATCTTAAAGAGAAAAAGCTCTCAGAAATGCTATATCACTTACAAAGACCTTAAAGAATCTAAAAGAATGATCTCATCATTTTCCAAGTTTCCAGAGACCTTAACTTTCTGATGATCTAAAAGGATAACTTCCTTTTACAGGAAATTACAGTCATAAGCAGAACCTTAACTTCTCCCAAATTTTTGTATTCATCATTAACTTGCTGATGAACATACTGAATGTTCCATAAGTTTGATTATTAAAAGTATTTAAATGTAGTAATATGTTAATAAAATAGTTCGATTTAAGCAAATAAAAAGAGGCAAGAGGATGATTAGAAATAAGTTCACTTAAAAACCTGGGGAACAATCTAGCTGAGAGGGAGCTACATTCCAATTTCAATGGAGTTACATTCCAAATAAATGAAAGAGCAAACCATTAGTGAACTTTGTGACTCAACTGCTTGTGGAGATCAGGCTTATTTGGTATACCTTGCCTTGGTTCAGGGAAAGTTGAAGAAAGGGAAAGTTGGTTGATTTACTGTAAGACATCAGAGACAGCAAAGAAAAGAAAAACAAAACTAGTCTTCAGGGACTTCAGAGCTTTGTCAAAGGAAGGTAAAGGAAATATTTTAGACTTTTTCCTTGCTTTTCAAGCTGGGTTCTTCCTTTCCTGTGTTATATCCTGTTTCAGAAATAGAAAAAGCAAAACATTTTAATACCTCTGTTGTAAAAACTCTGCTCTAGAGCATTTTAACCCAAGGAGTCTGCTCTTGAAAAAAGACATTGGAAGTCCTGGAGCCTGCCAGGCATGCAGTAAGTGCAATACACAGCAGACAGTATCTTATGAAAAGATCTATAACATTTCATCTCAAGGAAAGATAAACTCTAATATCTACGGGGATAAGCTGAGCAGTATGGTTTTCCTTAAACAACGGTACCATGCTTTATTAGAGCCTATCCTATGTTTTAAATACCACTGTATAGACAAACATAAAACAACCGTAAAACCAGAATTTACTGAATTCTATTTAGCAGGTAACATGCTTCCCTAACAAATACAATTAACAATAAATATAGGATATGTCTTTTTTATTTGGTATTTAGGATGATCCAAGCTGCGCTGTTCCACTCCTCCCGCAGCCCCAGCCCCATATGTTCTTGTTCATTCTCTTACAAGGTAAATTTTTAAGCTTGGATGGGGTCTCGGATTAACCATATATGAAAACTGTAGCCACATTTATGCTCAAATTTCTCACGGAGCAATGACTTGGTTTTGTTCTAATGCTTTTCTAACATTGTGTGCGCTTAGTAAAATAGAGCTTATCCCAGACTGCATTAAAAAAATGACAGGGGATAAATGACTTACTAGCTTTCAATATGTATGAGATCATGGCTTCAAGATAAGTCATATAATAACGACCCAGTCTCCTGAAAGTAGTGACGCACAATCGTCTGCACCATTAAGAAATATGCCAGACCCTTGTCAGAATATCTCAAGCTTAGTGTCACTCACAGATAGCAAACCAGAGAATATATTTATATGTGACACTAAAATAATATATGATTTACACCCCTTTTCTGTGTCTTCTACCAAACTCCCAATCGGAAAAAAAAAAAAAACCAACACCCAAGATAAGATATGGATATGAATATAAATAAAATGGCTAGACAGGAGGATAACTTATTTTAGACAATAAAGTAAAGGTTGAAATTTTTGAAGCTGCCTTCAGAAATGAGATCACCCAAATCAAAATCCTAAGGCAATACAGAAATCTCTCTTTAATGATTTTACTTATACTTAAATGTTACATTTACTATAAGACTGAGCAAACTATTTGCTTTTGTCCCATAAAAAACACCTGATAAAATTTTTAATAGAAATTTCCTTTGTTAAAAAGAAAACCAAATGCTTCAGTAGATAATGTATTCCAATAAACCTGATACAAATATTCTTTGACAATCAGATTTCACTTTACTTTTTTTTCCTAAGTAAAATATTGAAATATTTAATTCTGTAAGCATCCAAATGTTTCAAAAGGAACACCGCAATGTTTTGTTTTATCAAAAGAATTTGTTGTTCTGTGTGCCTACAAATGGCGCTATTATGTAAAGATACTCTGATTAGCTTGAATCAGGCACTGGAGGAATTCTAGAGCTCCTGAAATAAACTGAAAATAGACTCCAGCTGTGCTGCTGCACCAGTTTATTGCTCATTTCTAGCTTAGGAGTCTTTACACTATGCTGCAAAGTACAGCACAAGCATGTTGCTTCTCTGTGAAATTCCCAAACATGACAGCCTTTTATTCTTGTAAGAAGATCCAAGTCAGTGTCCACGAGACGGGTACACACACAGAGCCCCTTTTCGTTCTATGCAGGTTCTCAGTTTCACCCATGAGCATTCATTCCCTTGCCAAACAGGGTCGTAAGGACAGCCTTAAGCAGAAGTGGAGAGCTGTTTGTATGGGGACTGGACATGGCACTGCTGCAAGAGGATGGTGGAGAGATGAAGAGGGGAAGACGTGAATCCTGGCAGGGAAGGGGTGGAAATGGGGACACCCATCTGAAAGGGGTACGGGGGACAGTTGCTAACTGCTGCTGAGAGCATGAACAAGGAAGACAGCCTGCAGGCAGCCGGAGCTTCTCAAAAGCTCAACAAAGCAACATGGCTGCCAGCGCTGGACTCACGCTGCATACAGAAAACACACCATTTTCTTGCCATCGGAATTCAAGTCATTCCCTAGAAACTTTAATCACAAATACAACAATGTGCATCATATGGAGTTAATTGTAACCACAAAAAAGACGGAAAATCAGAATGAAGGCTTCCTATTCAGCCTGCTGTGTGTCCTGCAAAGGCATTGAGCACTTTACAAAGATCAAGAATTGACTTCTGTCCAATTTTAAAGGGAACAGCTATAATTCAAGTTGTTTAAAAGCTTGCATGTGACTCAGTAGATAATTTGAATACAGAAAAACAAATACATTTTTTATAAAGCATTACTTCTTACTTTTCTGAGAACACAATGAAAGAATTCTTCCACCGGAAGAATCTTCCACTGTGTATTTTTTTATTCTCGCCTTACCTTCTTCCCAGTTCTGTACCTTCTTCCAACTACTTATGTTTTATTCTTTATTCCAACCCTCACGTAAACCCTTGATCATTTCATGCATAGTACCTTGCTTCCCATTAAGCTTTCTTTCCTCCTTGTCTTTATTTTTATTTTATCCAAAATTTCTCCAATCTTCTTAATTGCTACTGCTTTTTTCACCTATGCCTCCTAACTACTTATGTTTTATTCCTGATGGCTACATACTTGCAATCTTTTAATCAAGATAACTAGCTAATGAAAATCAGACCTTATCTGCCTCCTTGTTCACTCTGTCCATGTTTGTACTTGATCTGCACCATTTTTTAAGGCAAAGGATTCATGTAATTTTAAAAGTGTACGATGTTCTGACTGTGATTAAAAACAGAAAAAGCATGATAAAATGAAATGGGATGGTCTTTTCAGAAGAAATACTGATAATGAATTAATTTCATAGAGAACAGTGACGCATACCCTGTACAAATTAACATTGTTAAAACAAAATTCAATTTTTATGAGTCAGGAAGACTTAAGATTAATTTTCTCAGGTTTTTCAAAACTCCAAAAACAGACTGCTAAAAAACGCTTACAAGTTTTAAGAGGCTATGTGAATTTCCAGACCTGCAAATGGAAATGGAACAGAACATTCTACACTACCCCTAAAATGACTGTTAGAATTGCTAGTTCAACAGCATTACCGCATAAAATATCAAAATGCAACTGGATGCCAACCAAAAAAGCAGTCTGAAAAATCTCGGCTCTGATAGCAAGCTCCAAAGCTATCTACTGATGGTCATTTGGCAAGGGCTGGGAGTACCCACTTTTGCAAAGCTCCATTGATCACTGAAGTTATGCAGCATAAGCCACTAGACCTTTATCTAAGACTAAATATGTATAGTGGGGTAGGAAGAAAACCAAACTCTAGCATATGTATGCAAAGAAAATATTTTTTTTCAGAATTATATGGAAGACTTACATTAAATTGAAAGCCAGTATCAGTAAAAGTGGGAACCTCTCCTGGTAAAGTGTTGTTTCATGAAAGATTAGGACAAGACTGATATTCTGCATAACTATTAACACTAAAAACTGATTAAGAAAAAAATGCATAATGAAAATAATAAAAATCTGCTATGATAAAGGACTTTGTTCTCCTCCTTTTGTGAAAGGGATGAAAATGTTTCTCATTTCTTCCATCTGTTTCATTTTTACACAACAATTATTGGTTTGTAATAACTAAACAGGTGGGAGAAATGGGAAGCTTTTTCATCCCTTTCACAAAAGGAGAAAGAAAATGAGGTAGAATCTACTCCTCAAAACAGAATTGGGCATTGAGACAGCACTTATGGAAGAGACTGAGCAGATAAACACAGACATTTAGTAAAACAATGCAGAAATCAAATCCCCAGAGGTGCTTCACAATCAGTAAAACAAAGCAGATGATCAACTCTTCTAAGCTAAAACTAGTTGAGAACTGTGGGCATATATTTTTTCTTATTATCACTCTTTATTTTTGAAAGATAGAGGTATGGGTATGTGGTCTGTAAGAAGCTTGGCCTAAAAACACTAGAATGCTATTAGAGACAAGTTCATAGTGATATATTAGCAGTCTGAATAAGAGGAGCACTTATAAAAACTCACCTGCTGTTATATACAAGACTAATCACAATTAAAAACCCTAACAGAGTTTGCCTTAATCACCACCTCAGAACACTACACATAGTACTCTTTGGCACTATAATTTGTGTAGCAGCCAGCAGCAAGTGAACACAACTTCTCTATCACTGGCAGCATGAACAGCAAACCCATATGAACAGAGCTCTTGTGTATAGCTGATTGCTACTACATGACTCCTAAAGGGGAAAAACAGGACATGACAAATTCTTTCTGCATGGGAGAGAACAACTTTCTGTACATATAGCACCTCAGGTGGGCACTCCTACCCAATAAAATTATGTCAGTCCTTACCTTAAATAACATCTTTCAGGATAAAAGCTAAAGTACACATCAACTGGCAAGTTTAACATACAAAAATGCAGCGACGTGATATATCCTTATTCATTAACCCAAGTTATTTAGAGCAGTTTATGCAGCTTTATTCACTAGAAGCAACACAACACTCAATAAGGTCTGACTCAGTTTCAAGCCAAAGACTTTCTGTAGTGCAGAGACCATATTGCTAGTTTCCACTAAAATAATTAAATGGAGATGTGATTATAACCCATTGTGCATAATTATGCAAAATTTGGTATTGCTTTTTACGTCAAGACAGACCCTGAATAAAGATTAACATTTTTGTGCCTGGAACCCTTACAATACTTTTCAGATGCATGCCTCCCAGGGACAGGATGCTAAGCTGTAGAGATGACTGGATTTGTTGGGGGGGGTGTTGTTTTGTTTGGGGGGCAGGAGGGAAGGGGGTGTTGTTAGCCAAAGATGCTACACAGGTGTTGTGGCTAGATAACAAAAAGGGAATGGAAAAAAGGAGGGGAAAAAAAACCCCAAACCCTCACGTTCTTATGAAAGCTGTTAATGATAGGAAAACCACAAAATTTAAAGTAAACTTATTCAGGTTATTTTTAAAAATATGAGATTGGATAACTTTAAGCTCCAATGTGCACACAGAGCTGCAGAGTATTTATTTTAAGAGTAGAGTCTGTCTTGGAGAGTTTGCAATTTGAAGAGCAGCTTAGTAGTCCTCCTACATAATCAGTCATTACATCTCTAGAACGCTATTAGAAGGAAGTGCTACTCTGGCACTTGCTTCTTGAAACCTAATCCAGAAAAACTTCAGTGCATGCTTTAATTTACACATAGTTACACTAGGAAATACTTCAGAATGTGCTTTTGTACCATTTGGGACAACTTAATTACATTTTGTCATTTTTCTGTGGATCCCTTAAACTCCCAGAATCCTCTTAAAGCACTGATAATTTAAAATTATATCCTAGTGTCATATACTGTTTGGAGATATCACGGTCCTCTTTGGAGGTATCACATGTTAGACCGTAGCTGCAATAATGAGCTTGGACTTGACGAGCAACGTGACAAAATTCATTGTGTCTGAAGCAAAATATAAGAAAATGGTTCTATACTTAGAACAAAACAAAGGAATATGAAATGTATCAGTATTCCTTTAACTATTAGCTCATTCCTAATTAACTAACATCTTATCTACTAAAATAATTCTAAATGAATAATCATTTCTGATTTATTCTAGAATAAGAGCACCTCCAAAGGGAATGCAAGTGGCTTATTTCAAATTCCAGTTTGAGTACTTATTTGGATTCACCCTCAGCCAAAATTAGCTAAATAAGTAGTCAAGCTTTAGAATCAAAAATAATAGCACTTGTGCACATTTTCACAGATTTTAATAATAAAGAATTTATAGAAAAACTTCTACAGGGCTCTCTACAGAAGACAGAATAGTTATCTTAGAGTAATTTAAATCATTGCTACAAGATAAAATTTGGCTAGCCACTAAGGTTCTACTTGAATTCTTTTCTTTCTGCCCCAGGTCATTCCTCTCAATCTCACCATTTGTTTTTCATAATTTCTTTTAAATTATTTTTATGACCGAACACCCAAATGTCAAATAAGAATTTCCAAATATCAACCTTAAGGTACTGAGCTCTGTTTTGGCTCGTCTGCTGTTCTGACTCTTTAGAAGCCTACTTTAATTTTGTGCTAATTGACTCTTTCTGAGATCTGTTCTTCCCTCAGTTTCCTTAAATCACTCAATGCATTACCCGAGTTGTAAAAATAGCACGGATCCATGAATTTTGGTCTACTCCAACTTTATTTGAAGCCATTTGGGTTTTTTTGTTTTCCCATGGCTTAATTTTCAATTATTTTTATAATTTTCTCCCCTTCAGGACTTTCATCTTTTTCATCCCAGCAACTCTGAATCTCCTATATTCATGCTGCTAAAATAGTACAGTTACCATCTATTTGTAACCTTAGTTCAAAACTAGAGTAATGTACTTATCTTGCCACTCACTCTTTTTCTTTGCATCTCTTCAATCTGCTTTCATCATCTCTAGTATCATTTCAGTAATTTCTCAAACTCTTAGAGCCTATCCAGCACTGAAGTGCCTCTGTTCAATAAGCACTCAGACACATACTTAGTATATAAACTGTCTTCCCATCCTCCTCTCATAACTGTCTAAAATTTTCACTGTGTTTCCTTCCATTCATTTCAACCTCTACAATATATAGGCTCTTATACAATATACAGACTATGCTTTCTTCCAAAGCAGTGACGTCAATAATGACTGCCAGGGTCTTCAATTAATCTGTTCTGATACAGGTAAGGATGCTAGATTCTGTCCCATCTCTGCAGTGAATTTCAAACATAAATAATGTATTAAAAGTAGAAATGGCCCTCTACTTGGGGTGGGGGGGGGAACCCACGAACAAACAAAAAAAAAAACCCAACAACAACCAAACAACAGTTAACAAAGCATTTTAAAGCTATTTGGTATGCCTTCATGAATGAAAATATCTATTACTAGGCCAGGTAATTCTGGGAAATACATTCTTCAAAACAAATCCATTATCAATAACTATCATTAATGCTACAATTAATTTGAGTGTCTCTAACGCAAATTATTTATAATCTTTTATGTTGAAAATAAAATCAAGAATTTATATTTTCAGAAACTATGCAAGAAAATATTATATTGGAATTTCATCACAACATCTTTTCTCAATATTCTATTCTGGGTTTAATAAAATTATAAACCACACAAAATCTAATCTGACAAAAAACAAATTTAATGTCAGTAATGTCCTCAAAAAGCCATTACATTTTGCAATGCAGCCAACAAAATTATGTAGTGACACTCCGTAACACCCATTAAAAATCTTCCAAAGCCACACAAAAAGCAATGTATTTTTAGTGCTTGAAAAAACAATGAAAACATACGTAATTATAAGCACATTTAAAATTTTTGCTTCTTTTAATTGGCAGAAAACAACGGAGAGGAATGCAAACCAGGGCCCTTCAACTCCGACAAATGGCACAGGGAGAGAGGCCTTCCGACACCATCAGGCAGCCCTAAGCCCACTCTTTTTCAAACAGAGGCCTCTGATTCTCTGTTTGAACCATCAAGAGCAACCTATCTCCTGTTCTCAAGAGCAGTAAGGAAGGCAGCTTTGGTTCCTTTCTTCAGAAATCCAGGAGAGGCAGAACAGTGTAAACAGTAACGCTAATAGCAAAGTATATTTTTTCAGTGAATGAGTTGGATGAGCAGCTTTCCCCTTCTCTCTTCAGTCATATGAAGCTTTGCTGGGCTGAGGGGACCTGCTATGAGCTACTGGTTCTTTGAGTTCGAATCCCATAAAAGCAAAGAGGGATCGTCCTTTCTCTCAGAGCTATTTTTTTCAGTTTGTCTGATGAGTCATGGATTCTCATCATTTGAATTACACTTTCAAGCTCTTCTATAGAAACACAAGGACTAAAAATATACGCTTTTAATGAGAGCTGAGGTTCTGCCACAGCCACATGGCTCCCCAATTAGTCCATTCTCCCTTCGTTTTGTTTCTTCAAGGCTTGGTGAACTGTAATTCTCTGTTTGTGACATCAGGCTCATTTCCACAGCAACCAACTGAATTATCCCCCCAATCTTTGTAATAGGGAATAAGCAACAGGAACAGACGAACTCTTAAGAAACAAAAGCTTCTCACTGTTTACATGCAAATGTCCATAGAAACAACCAAACAATAAAGAAAAAGAAATACGGAAGATACATAGAAACACAGAAACACAGGAAATGTAACAAAGGCATAATCAATGTTTATACATTTTACGGTATATAAATACACGTTCAGTAATTTTATGACTGTATGTCAGTCAACATACAACACGTGTTCAACACCAGTAGCAGCTGATGCTGCAACAACAGGCATTAATGACTGGCAGTGTATATCTGTGCAGCTTCAATTCTAGAAAGAAATCATTATTTTTGACAGAGGAAACAGAAACCAAGGTGAGATGACACCATTTGCCTTTCAGGATTCTAAGACAGGAGGTATCGCTGCCAGCCACCACACACCACGGATCCCACAGCCACAGAAACTTGAGAACTAGGGTTTCTATTTTGGACTTTGTAGGAACTCTTTAGATTTGCTTCTTGCAATAATACCCCTGAAAATGGAAATGCCTAGGCATTGACTTTTCCCCTAAAGACTTACTCATAATCCCCTTTTATTGCAACAAAGGCCCAGCATTTGGGAGCCCGACTATATTATTTAAGAACCATGGGTCTATCTGCATGTCTAAGAGTTAACACAAGCTCTGTTATTATTGGCAGTGCTAGTGCTCTGGCTAACTTAATCTTTCCCAGATACTTAAACAGCCACTATGCCCTCAGTGGAAACACTGGAAACTTAGTAGTGTAATCTAGAAAATAATATGATTATCCTAAAAATAAAGGTCAAACACTATGCAGTCTCAGCACAACCAATTCAGTATCTGTATTGTATTGAACTGTTGTGTTTCACTGCTCAGTGAGACTGAGTAAACATTACAATCTTCTCCCGGTGTTGCGATCACCTTCTCTCCCTCATTCTCCCGGATGAAGGAGATGTGCAAGATGGTTTCAAGTAAATTACCATCTTCTAGTGAGGCCACCAAGCGCTCGTGATGACGGGACAGTGTCATATTCATCACACAGCAAGCATGGCCAGTGCCTCTCTGTGCTCAAATGATGGGTTTGTAATAACAGTCTTTTCTAACAGTATTTTATCTCTGGAGTCTGGGATCAATGCAACTTGGTGCTATTTAACAGGCTGCATCAACTTTTTCCTTCTCTAATTCCTCTAACATTTCTTCCATGAGATCTAAATAGGTACAAAACTTTGACACTTCCACTAGCTTTCCTAAAATGGATGAATAAAGTGTGTCAGCACTAGCACAACTGAGACCATTTGCTCCATAATACTTTTGTTACCCCTAAATGAAAGTTGCAAGTTTCTGAGCCATCATATTTTTGACCCTGCCACTCAATCATTCAGGAACCAGAAGCAGTTCTTTAGGACAGGAATTGAAGCTAAAAACAGCTGGTGCTTCATTGAACTGATCCTACTCTGGACCAATCTGTCAACATCTTTAAAAATTTTGAATTACAAGTTTATTCTAAAGGCCTATTGCCTTCTTTGTTTTTACTAAATGGACTAATTCTCTTTCTGTTATATGACCTCTTGCTAGCAGCCTCCAGTCAACAGCATGCAGCAGCAACAGTAGTCTTGCATTTTGCTGGCTATAATCCCTTTATATCAGAACTCCTGAACAAGTCAGATATTTCTGGGAGCATCCTCTGTTCTGCAGAGGAATAGGGTATCTTACAAACAGCAGAGTACATCCCAATTTTGCCATCTCATAGTCACAAATGCATATAAATTCACTATTTTCTTCTCTTAAAACATGTCTCCCTGCAGCTAGCATACAAAGTTTCTTAAAGTCAGAAAACAGGGGAGGATTCCTGAAATTAGCTAAGACATGAACATAATACTGTAATAAGATTACTTTTAGGATTCTCAAAAAGTGACTCAATGTGACTTTACTTTGCGCCATTACTGCGTACAATTCAAATAAAGTTCTAGGAAAGCCATTAGTTCCTAAAAGATTGTTTTAAATTAGAATATATAGTAGCCTGAGGGGGACTGAAAGGACTCAAATGCATTTGCCTTTGTCATGAAATAAAGTAACTCCTGAATAATTTGATAGAACCTTTAGTCAAAGTAAGGAGGTCAGCACACTCTTCTGCATTGTCCCTTTCCCTAAATAGCCTATTGTACTTTAAACAAGTTGGATGCCCTTCTTCAGTACAGGCATGGAAGCAGGAAACAAGTTCTGCATACACCTGAGTATCCCACCTGACTGCCATGAGAAGGTTCCTCCTTACTCACAGTTGTGAACAGAGTCAATATGACACCGTTTACCCTAGACAGATTAACTGGAGAGTTGACTGGCTTCTGTTTGGGTAAAAACACCTCTGCTAGTCATAGATAGGCATATATCATGGCAGGAACACTAAGCATTTTAAGTCATTAGAAAGCCCACCTCAGAGATCCAGATTATACTGTATTACTGTATGTTTATCAGCTTTTTTTCCTTCAGAAATGCTTGGCTTATCATACTTATGTTACATTCTCTTCAAGACCTAACGCAGAATTCCTGATGAGAGAAAGGAAAGAAATCCACCATTACTTCTGCAGCTGACATTTGTGCCCAGCTCTCCGCCCCCCACAACAACTTCATCTATGAAACAATCTTCAGAGGCCAAGTCCCAGCTATGAGTTGTTAAACGAAAAATAAATTTACAACTTTGTATCTTTTCTATCCTGGATTTCCATCTAACACAAGTCAAAGTTGGATCCAATATCCTCACTAGTGCAGACTACATATAACCACCTTCCTTTGGACAGAGTTCAGCTTTTTTTAAGAATAAATCTGACTAGAGCCTAAACCTATAAGATATCATATGTCTATCCCATTTTCTCTAAATTGGTACAACACAGGAATGCGCACTAGGGATTTAAACTCACAGATCTTAAGAAAAAAAATTACAGTGTTGTATCAATAAGCATAGTTCATAGTTCACCTCTTAGAATAACTAAAGCGAGTGCCCCATCAAACCCTTGAGTGGGACTCCAATTTCTCTTAGTCAGATTTTTAGTCCCCAGTCACAGACTCAGAACGAGGAGTCAGACTCCACAAATCATCAAATGGCCCCTTCTTCTGGCCACTCCATCCCCAACAGGCCTTGCATGCAAAGAGGGGATCTCTCACTAGACTCATTCTCCTTCTCCATGAAGTTCTCCAAGTGCATGGGATATTGTACAGGCAGCGCTGGCAGACCCCATCTTTCAGCCAGCCTGACAGGCTCTGACAAAACTTTATGAAAACTTAATTTCCTCCATCTTTACTAACAGCAGCAGAAACACCATACTCCTAAAATCCAATACTTGGGGTAAAACCATTCTCAGTAATCGCCAGCAATTTTCTCTCTCCACTTTCCAAACAGCCAAAGCCAGCTGGTTTTAGCAATCTGTATTCTTTGATGAGGCCTATTCCCTCATTAGAATTAGCACAATTCCATGTGGCACTAGAAGCCTGGGACCCTCTGAGGGATTGCGTAATGGCCCATAGCTGCTGGTGACCAGCTGCCACATGTATGAAGTTCCCCGCAGGTTATCATTTATATCCATTGTAAAAGAAAATCTTTTCCATCTGTGAGGGCCACAGAATCAAACCCACCCAAGAGTCTCTGGCAACTTAATTCTGGACCAAAACTTCTGCTGACCTTCCTGTTTCTCTTCAGATATCTTTTTCACAAGTTCCTCTTTCCTGTTCCCCTATAAAATTCTTACACTGTCTAGTTCTTGCAGTAGCTATTGATGCTACATCAAAAGATGCTGCAGCTGCTGATGCTGTTCCTGTTCTCACAGCCATTTCAGTAGCACTCCAACATCTATTTCTATCTTCAGGCTGTGACAGTCTGCCCAAGTTCTCCTCCACCAGCCTGGGAAAAATTCACTGCCAAAAGTTTTGCAAAAAGTCTTTTTCAGGCTTTTTCCTCAGGGCACATTTTGTTGACAAACTCAAAAGGACAACACAAAACCAAGCTATTTCCCCAGAGTGCACATGCTGCCAGAGCTCAGAGGCCTTTTCCTCCGCCTCTCTCCACCCACTAAGGGAAGGGCAGACCTTCCTTCTTTCTTTTAAAGCCTAGCTGAATCATGAAACAGTCTTGCTTTAACTGTTTCCAATCCCTTCAATATTTTCTCACTTGCTTTTGGACCAGGATCCTCTAAATTTCCCTTAACATACAATTTGGAGTATAATAGCCATAAAACTTCATTTAATAAAAAGGAGATTCAAAATTCATTTAATAAAAAGGATACAAAAAACCCTGTCCAAACTAATCAAACTTACCATACAGATAATAATCACAATGAAGCTATTTATACTGTTTCTTTCTAATGTCCTTACAATTCAGGCTGCTGTTAGGAATAGTACAGAACTACGCATATACTTGGTACTATACAGTTTAGAAGAAACAGCCTCTGCCTGAAAAGTCCTGTATGTACATTACCCTATGCACTTTAAGTGACATTTTTATGCAGAAAAGCCCCTGCATCTTTTTGCCTTTTTTTCCCCACAGCCAGCATTAATCATGAAATCTAAAGGAGAAAAAAAATGTAAATTTTCTTCTCTTGAGTGCATGCATTTCCCTAGAATCTTCAGGATTCGGTGTGGGTTACACATTATTGTTGTTTTTATTATTGTTATTATTACTACTATATAACGAGCACACCAGTTATCTCAGTTCTCTTTCTTTTCACGTATTCTTCTGAGGCATTTTAAAACAAGGCACAGATCTAATGCCAAATATTTTCTACTATTCTCTCTTCAGAACAAGAGGAGAGAGGAGATGTTTAATTTGACCAGCAAGGAGGACACAGAAGAACTGTCTTTGGAAATAATTATTCTTCCAAAAACCACACACACGCATATTAGCTGCAAAGAGCCAAAGTGTTAGGTAATATGCTCTTTGAATTCTAGAAATACACTTTTCTTCTTTTTAAAGTAATATTTAAACTGTTCCAAAAAATTCATTTGAAGCCCCAAATTATTTAAGTTTCATTTAAAAAAGGAGATTCAAAATTCATTTAATAAAAAGGATACAAAAAACCCTGTCCAAACTAATCAAACTTACCATACAGATAATAATCACAATGAAGCTATTTATACTGTTTCTTTCTAATGTCCTTACAATTCAGGCTGCTGTTAGGAATAGTACAGAACTACGCATATACTTGGTACTATACAGTTTAGAAGAAACAGCCTCAAAAGGAGATTCAAAATTCATTTAATAAAAAGGATACAAAAAACCCTGTCCAAACTAATCAAACTTACCATACAGATAATAATCACAATGAAGCTATTTATACTGTTTCTTTCTAATGTCCTTACAATTCAGGCTGCTGTTAGGAATAGTACAGAACTACGCATATACTTGGTACTATACAGTTTAGAAGAAACAGCCTCTGCCTGAAAAGTCCTGTATGTACATTACCCTATGCACTTTAAGTGACATTTTTATGCAGAAAAGCCCCTGCATCTTTTTGCCTTTTTTTCCCCACAGCCAGCATTAATCATGAAATCTAAAGGAGAAAAAAAATGTAAATTTTCTTCTCTTGAGTGCATGCATTTCCCTAGAATCTTCAGGATTCGGTGTGGGTTACACATTATTGTTGTTTTTATTATTGTTATTATTACTACTATATAACGAGCACACCAGTTATCTCAGTTCTCTTTCTTTTCACGTATTCTTCTGAGGCATTTTAAAACAAGGCACAGATCTAATGCCAAATATTTTCTACTATTCTCTCTTCAGAACAAGAGGAGAGAGGAGATGTTTAATTTGACCAGCAAGGAGGACACAGAAGAACTGTCTTTGGAAATAATTATTCTTCCAAAAACCACACACACGCATATTAGCTGCAAAGAGCCAAAGTGTTAGGTAATATGCGCTTTGAATTCTAGAAATACACTTTTCTTCTTTTTAAAGTAATATTTAAACTGTTCCAAAAAATTCATTTGAAGCCCCAAATTATTTAAGTATGGCGAGCAGATGAAGAAAGGTCTTAAACTGGAAGTATAAAGTTGCCTTGAATTGAGCTCAAAAATAATTCGGTAAAACAAAATTATGGATATTCCTTGGATTAATGTACTGGAAAACATTCACTTACTATTAAGTCCTGAGTGTCACTTAGAGGGAAATGTTTTGTGATTAGGAACAAGTGGTGAAGAACCCATTCTCCTTTGCGGTTCAGTTACATCTATGGAAATTGGGAAAAGCTGGTATGTATTCAGGAAAGAAATTTTACATTCAGGGTTTGTGTTCACCAGACAATACACTTGGATAAAGCCAAGAACCATACCATAAATATGCAATGAAGACGACAGGCAGACAAGATGTGGTAGGAACGTCTCAGTGGGATACCAAGGACAGTATCTTCCACACAGAGCTAGGCACAGGCCTTGTTTGTTTAACTATACTTGCAAAAGTAGACAGGCTATCATCAAGCTGTCAGAAGATGAATTCAAAGTGGAACTACACTGAACTGGAGGAAAGCGTCTTTCAGTCAGAAAGCAGAAAGCACATGTCCCTGTCCGAGCACAAGAATCCATGTGAGGAGTTTAACGGGCTTTATAGTGAAAGGTTCACACACCTACTTTGGTGACTAAAAAGGGGATTTAGGCTGAATTCAGACGTCTAAGCCCAGGACAGCTGGATCTATAATGTCCACACTCAATCAGCTGCAGTTCTGCACCTAACGTTGGAAGTACTTTAAGCTTATTATCTGTGCAGCCTGTGTCTCAATATAGTTTGAAAATTCCTTTATGTGACTAAAGTCAGTTGATGCAGAAGAGAAGCAAGTCATCTAGACTCCTCCTAAGTTCTGTTACAGTCTAAAGATAAGAAGAGGCACTTAATTCCTCTCTTAGAACCTGGATGGACCCATTCTCCTGCTATTCACAGAAACTGTAACACTTGCAGATGTGACTGATTTCAGCAACGTCTGGCAGCAACAGACATCTTCATAAAGCAGTTGGAAATGAGACAGGCTTGCCTTCTGGTTAGGGGAAAGACTGAGGATATGCGTTCAAACTGAGGTTCAACCTCAAAAGACTCAAACCGAAATCCCTCAACTCCTACAAATGTGCCCTGTCTGCTAGTGTCCTGAAGATCATGGAAGATCATCTCCTGTGGTGCGAACCCACGCTGGAGCAGGGGAAGAGAGCGAGGAGTGATAGAGCAGCTTGGTGGGCACCTGCCATCCAGCCAAGGTGAATCCACCACAGTTGTACAAAAGTAATTCTGATATCAGCAACCTCATTACATAGATGTGACTATCAGCCACTAAGAGGATGATCCAAAGTCACTGACATCCAAGGTAGACGGATTTTTGGGAGACTCTGTTCTTTGTTCCAGTACTCACTTTAGGGCTAAATTTTGTAAATTCAAGAAAGTGTATCTGTTAAAAATTTCCATAGTTAAAATAATGTTGTAATTTAGGTAAGATTTATGAAGTCTATACACCAAACTGAATGAAAGGCAGAGCAAATGACACCCCCACATATCAGCAGGTGAGCTGAAAACAAATCACTTCACTATAAATTCCCTACTGTATTCCAGAGTCCTTCAGTGAAACCCACTCCTTAGCACAAGGCAAGGCTGGGGGCTCATCACCAACACTTGTTGGCAGGCAACTGCCACAAAGTCAAAACTCCCTACAGTGTTACGTTCTGACACCCAGATCATCTCTCCTTCCTGCAGGAGACCCACTGGCACCTCAAGTCACATGCCGGAGAGAAGTGTGCAATGCCTTTTTTTTTTTTCTTCTTCTGATCAATAAATCAAACTCTACCAAGCCAGCTAAACTCTATTAGAAATTTGGCGATTTTTCAGTTCACTATCTTGCCATGTTCAACAAAGACAATGAAGTAGCAAAGCAATTATATACTCAAACTTCATAAAATTCCACATAATTTAATCACTGTATAGTAATGAGTAAGGGCATCTACTGTCACAACATTTTGTATCTCTGCATGTTAGACAAAAATGTATCAAATTCAAAAATATTGGATCCAATTAAATATTTTTTAATTGCATTTTAAAGTCTTCAATCACACATTTAAAGATACTGCTATTCAGTCATTTAGCAAAATTAAATTGGACGGCTCAGAAATTTAAAATAAGGCCCATATCTGGGTTATATTCCCTTGGCATTATATATCAAAGTCTATATACCATTAACGATTTTTTTTCTAATTGCCTCAGAAATTGAAGTATTTATACAAAGATGCACACATTTCACATTTTCGAACAACTAACATCCTTCTATTCCAGACAAGGAGAGAAAGCTTCGAAGACACCATGTGTTTCTTTTACATAGACACACAAACCTGAACACAAACAAATACAAGCAATTTCACCAAATACTTTATCCTGATACCAACAGTTCTATTAAAGCAATGGCTCTGAACTATGGAGTGCACAAGAAGTGCTGGAGGAGCAAAGGGAAGCAGAAAGAAAAGGAATATATTAAATGCCTTTTTTTCCCCCCCCCATAAGGAAGACAACAAATATTTTGGCAAACGCTGCACATTGAAGGCTTAAATTATGAGAATGCATAGAAAAAAAAATTTTTAACTGTTCTCTCTCTATTAGAAGTCTTCAATTTCTGGTATTGAAAAAATTAATGAACAATCATTTTTAAATATTTTCCCAGGAAGAAGTAAATATTTTCAAAAGTTTTGTTTTTTTTTTTAAACTGCTATACTATGTTTACTATCCGTTTGGTGATGTAATTTAAAAGAAGCAAGCTTACTCACATCAAATGTGAAATACAAAATTTTCTTTGAAATGGTCTCTGAAGGCAACGGAACATCAATACAAAATTTGGATGTGTCCTTTTTAAGCTCCATGTAATTGCATACTGTTTCCTCTTATTTAATGTTTCTGTATGTTACATACAAATAAAAGAACTACTAAAATGCATGGATATTTTCATTTCTCAGACTCATACCAGATCTTTAAGGCCTTCTTTTAAGGAGGAGGTCCTAACTGATTAAATACTGGACAGGTATCAATGTCTCATATTCCACTATGAAATGACAAACAAAATAGCTCCTTACTTGGTAATATCATTAAGGATTTAAAGCAGTATATGGAGCAAATTTGCTTCATCTCTACAGCTTATCCTTTGAGACAAGAAGGTGGCATGGGGAAGAAACATGCTTTGTTAATAAATAGAATACTTTCAACTTTTTCTACAGCAATTGTAGAAAACTGAGACTCAAATACATCTGTTCCAGAAAGCATCATGTAAATATTTCTACCTGATTTTTTTGTTGTTGTTGTTGTTCAATAACATTGCATTATTAGAAGTATCATTCATGGCTTACCTTGATATCATGAAAATATTATGAATCTCAATCACGTTCCAGTGGAATGTACTATTAAAGTTATTAAATTTTATGATTATTCTGTTAGATGACTACATTGAAACACAATTAAGTATACGCTGTCATGTCATAGGCACAAAAAAACTACCAAACAATCAGCAGTCTTCATTTTACCTTATATGCAAGTGTTTCCTTTAGTAATAAATCAACAACATTCATAAATCATATGAGATTTTCTCAGTTTTTAAAAATATAAAATTTAGATTACCTATCATACAGGAAAACTTCCTAAATGTTCTTGACCTTTTCCAGTTCAGTTCTGTATCATACAGGAAAACTTCCTAATGTTCTTGACCTTTTCCAGTTCAGTTCTTATCAGGCGTCATAAACTGTCTCCTAAATCTAACTTCTCATGTTCGGTACCTGTTCTCTAAGCACGTCATTCTGAGCCATTTAAGTTGCTCAGGCAACTTAAAGGAAGTTTTGCCTGAGCAATAACTAAAGAACTGGTTCTTCAGCTTAGAGAGTTTTTTGTTTCCTGCTCTTTCACAGGACAACTCTTCCTTCGCATTGTTTATAGTATTAGAAACATCTTCATACTGAACACCTAGATGTGTTTCTCCTGGAATCTCCATGTTTCCTCCATGACTGAGCCAGTTTCTTTTTAACTACAAACCCCACTCTAGTGGCCTACAAATTGTTATGGTGAATTTAAGGGAGCAAAGCCATAAAGATACGCTCTCCAAATACCCATAGTCACATAACCCTTAGTCAGTCTACATGGTACCATACTGGATAATAATTGTTCAGTAAAAAAAGTTACAGACCCCAACTGTTTTTTTTTTTTCCTCTCCAAAGAACCTATCTTTTGGATTAAAAAACATAAACCATAATTAAACCTCTTACTTTACAGGGAATAATATCAGTAATACAATAATATTATTATATTATATTCTGCATTCAAAATATTCTTAATTTTTAATTAGCCATAAAATCACATATTTTAAAAATTACTTACATTCCGCATATTTCTGAAGCTGAGAGAACTCTCCAGGACTTAGGTTAACCCACTTCTCCTGGCTCGTCATACTGGCAGTAAGGGTCCTCGTTAAATATCAGAAAAACATTCCCTTTGACCCAGGTGATATAAACTCCATAAAGACTCGTAGTTTCAGTTCACAGTGCTTGGAGACTGGAGAGATGGCATCAGTCTATGCGGATGAAGTTTTTGATGCTACGAACTCTTCCCAATGTGTTGGTTCAGTGGTGAGTTACAGCACTGTTAAAAGAAGATCAAGCATTAGAAGCACAAATACCAGTTTTATTATTGAAGTAATTGTAACTGATAAATATTTTCTTACATACAGTTTTGCTCAAAATCTTTCCATACAATATTTGTCCATAAATAGTTTTATATGTATTTCCAAATTTTATTTTTATAATTCCAAATGCTTATGTGCAGCACTGATAATCAAAAATTATTGATTGTTTATGATCAAATTGTATCTGGACAACTTGTGTGGGAGTGTTTCTGTTTCAGTAACAACCACTGCAAAAGTAGATACTATCTATCAGTAAACTTAGTTCCCTATGATTTTAAAATGGGATCCAGGTAACTGGGTTTGTATCCAATTACGTTGTTGTACAGTCCTGTGTGGCCTTGTCAGAAATGTTCTGAAGCTTCTAACTCCCTGTACCAAAAATGAAATGGATTCTGCAGTTTGGTGAGAAATTCACATAAGCGCTATATGAATATTAACTATTCTAACAAAATAGTAGGGGTTTGATTTCTAGAATGTCACAACATTACTGAAGTCACTACTGAAAATCAAATATAACTGTTGGCAGTTTGATTTCTGTCACAACATTACTGAAGTCACTACTGAAAATCAAATATAACTGTTGGCACCATTGCAATGCAAATCAGGAAGGAAAAAGATCAAACTGTGGGTGCCATCTCATTCTGATTTTATGCAGTTTTTACCTCTGTAGGACAGACCTTACAATAGTAGGGGTTTGATTTCTAGAATGTCACAACATTGCTGAAGTCACTACTGAAAATCAAATATAACTGTTGGCACCATTGCAAATCAGTTCAGGAAGGAAAAAGATCAAACTGTGGGTGCCATCTCATTCTGATTTTATGCAGTTTTTACCTCTGTAGGACAGACCTTACAAAGGCAATGCATTACCAACACCACTCCTTGCACAACAGGTAGGATACTTTTCATCTAATTTTAGCCATCTAGAAGTCAGGTACCTCAACCGAGATTGTCATCTAGGGCTCTCTCTTTAATCAGTAGAAAGAGACAGGTGGCCCAGACAGCAATTAATCCCTCCAGTTTCAACATAATCTTAAAATGTGATGAATTGCCTTCTTGTGGTATTTATCTTCCGCTATTGATTACAGAGGTTGCCTAGATGACAAGTTTAGGCTTGTAGAAGCTAATTTTAGACCATAACTGGAATCTCTTTATATGCCTAGCAATGTGTCATTTACAAGGGTCAGATTATAAAAAAGAGCGAAGGAAAAATTCAGACCAGAAGAGACTGACACAGTAATGGAAAGAGTGCTAAGGAGGAAGATGTTGGCAGCTAGGAGAGGAGAGAAAAAGGAGCAAAATGTCATTAGGGGGGAAGAAAAAAAAAAAGAAATAAGAGTAGCTAGTAACAGAAGCATATGAAGAAAGATACAGTAACCCCATGATAGACAACATCTTTTTTTTTTGCTGTCTCACATATATGAGTATCATTCCTGAACAAAGAAATTTGGGAAGAAAGACAACTTAGTCCCAGAGCATGCTTCCATTGCTCTCAGGCTCTTCCTGATGAATGATTTGTGTATATGTACCTATATTATGAGCAAGTAAGGTTATCCAAATACCACAACTGTGCAGACTACTTGGCAGCTGCCTTGTCTTTTTAGAATTGAACCAGAAGAGATTCCTACGCTCTTCATCTCCTCAAGTTAGAAAAAAACATAACGATAAGTTAGAAGAGGCAACATCTAGAAACACTGATTGAACAAATAACAAAAACTAATAGGAGCATGGAGATTGGGATGGAAAAAGCAACATTAATGTGGATAATGTTGGCCAAGTGCAAGGCACATCGGCCCTCATACAGCAGTGAATTAATGTCAGTGCCAGAAAAAGGGCAGTAACTAAAAAAGCTAAAAGTGATATTCAATAAGAAAAACTATCATTCTGTCTTGAGAACCTCTTATTTACAAGAAGAGAAAATAACTATGGTCAATGGCAACATTTTAATCAAATTAGAGATGTTTCATTTCTGGCAGTTGATTAGATTGTATTGAAGACAGTTTTATTTCTTCAAATAGATATATTTTTCTTATATACTTGACAACTGATTAGGTTTTACTGAAAATGGTTTTGTATTTGTATAGCTGATTTAATAGAAGCAAAATTTTCTACCACAATTTCGTCCAGTATTACTTTCTGTATTCCTAACTACATTAGCTTCATTACCTGTAAAAGCTAACATTGCTGAATGCTGTTAGAGATTATCTCAATTATTTAATATGAGTATTTGTGATAAGCAGCCTATCATTAGAATTGCTATCACTAGCAAGGTAAAAACTGCTGTGCGCTCTAAACTGATCAATCTATTCATGTCCAATACCTTTAGCTGACCACTGTCTATAGGGTTTGCTGTATACACACTACATAGGCAGCGTAAATGGATATTCTCCCATTGACTTCCCCTTCTCCAACTTCAGATCTAAATGAGCACCTCTGATATCCTTTCCCCCTTACTAGACACCCAGGGTCTACTGCCTACAAACAGTGTTGCAAGAAAAGGTACATGACCTGAATGAGATGAGAGCAATGGAAAAAATTTAGTATGGGCATGGCAGTCCACAGAAGATGTAGCCTGCGTGTACGCCAGCAGAGTTATCATGGAAGATACAACAGAGTTTAAGGCTACATTATTATCTTGGAAAACTACTCCAAATGCAAGTTCCTTCCTTTGAAAGGGAAGACTGGGGGGGGGTTCTAGTGGAACTAATTTGCCAAGTTTAATCTGGGAACAGTAATGGGGAGGTAGGCAGTCCTCTGAGGATGACTTGGTCTTTGGACTGCAGCCAGGTCCTGTACACCACCTCAGTGCGTGTGATGCAGGAATATGCAGAAATATAATAGGGAAAATCTCAGCAAAAGGAACCTGATCGAGGCTTCCTGTTTTAGCTTCCTGTTAAGTTCTGCTGCAGGGGAGTCCTAAGTAAGGAAAAGTTCCTGCTCCCTGCATCCTTTAGCTTTCAGTTAAACCTTTTATAGTGGCATTTTCCCATTTTATATCGATAATAATGTAGCTATAAGAAATCAAGCACATTATATAGATGCTGAGGACAAAAGTCATCAATACATGTGTTACACGGTGTGTGCCATTTATTAAGGTAAACATTTCAAGATCATCAAATATCTTATACAGTATCAACTTCGGTAGAAGAAAATATTAATTTACATTATCTTTTTCAGTACTGTTTAAATGAAATCCATTCTTTTGAACTTTATTTTAGTGCTCTTTTTCTCAGTATTCCAGGAAGGTCATGCAGTGAGAAACCTATACATAACTACATGAAGAGGAAAGCAATAACGGGAATAATACTATCACTCAGGTTAAAAAAAAAAAAAAAACAACCAAACACAAAACCAAAAACTTGAACTAAAACATTAATCAAATGTGCTTGCTGGCAAGCAAAATAAAGATCAGCAGCACTAAACAGTGATTTGACCTCTCCATGCAGAGATAAATTACTTTGAAGAACACTCTATAGCATAGTTAAAATACACAGGACGTCAGGTAAGGAACTCTTCCACTGATCCTCTAAGAGTCTGACCTATTCCAGGAAACTCCAATCTGTGCACACATTTTGTTAGTATCTGCTTAGGCAAGATTCACAGCCCTCTCAATCAGACACAAAGCAGGCCTTACAAGTAAGAGAAATCAGAAACACTACATTAATAAACCATTCATTTTATTACAGAAAGAACTAGAAAAAAAAATCATCCTCCTCTACCCACTGACAATAATAAATCTTAGAATTCCAGTCTCTCTTTTATAATGTGTTTTTCTTTCTGGATTTGAGTGTTTATTAAGTTTTCTGTCAGAATTCCTACCAGGCCATATACCCGAGCTAGGAAGCAAAGCTTTGTTAAAAACTCTACAAATCAAATTACTTAGCATTCAGCCAACAATGCTAACTAAATTAGATTTCCAGGAATTCCCCATGCCACTGAAATCCTCAGTTGCTGTGCAGAAACGAGGCTGAGGAAAGGAGAAGAGAAAGGAATATACAGTGGAGGAAAAAAAACAAATATAAAGGCACATCCCCTGTACGCCAACCTCAACACTCAAATCATC